>NC_069128.1:28180959-28504459 GCF_026914265.1 Mya arenaria
CGCACACACGTACAAACCCCCCCACACACACACACACGCACACGCACACGCACGCACACACACACACACACACACACACGCACATACATGGACACGCACACACGCACATACATGGACACGCACACACGCACATACATGGACACGCACACACGCACATACATGGACACGCACACACGCACATACATGGACACGCACACACGCAAACTCATTGACCCTTAACATGACATAAACATATCATTATCAATGATCAATTTCCATTTTTCATGCTTTGTGATCTTGGTGCCATCAAACAATACAACAGTGTGTGGATGCTTATTTTGACCCTGCATTCCAATGTAATAAGTTGGATGAACCTTTTTGACCTTCACAAATGAGCAACATTTGTAGCGTTTTTGCTATTCTTTTAGTTGCATAATGCATGAAGCTGAACAAACCATCTAAGTGACTACGACTTACAGGTATCGATAAAAAAGATTTAACAGCAACGATAACTTTCATTCACAGAAACGATAATTTTCATTAACAGCAACAATAAATTTTTATTAGCAACAATGGTAAGTAGCGTCGGTGCTCAATGACTTTAACGGTATTTATTTTTTTCAAGAATATCTGCGTTATAATGAAACATCACAAAATAACTATGAAGCATACAATTTTAGCAGAAATCAACATAATTTATTTTTTCAACAGGGTTTGGACTTGAAACGCCAGTTGGTGATTTCGATTTTTACCCGAATGGTGGAATGGACCAGCCAGGATGCCCGAACCAGACGTCAGGGAAAATAGTTAATATAATTGCCACAGGCTTAGGAGGTAAACAAATAAAACATCAATTATACCATGGCTACAGTCTGTTTCAAATAAATTGGCAACAAGTGGTCAAACTATTTTAATGAAACAGACATCTATATTATACAATGGCTACAGTCTGTTTCAAATAAGTCAGCAATAAGTGTTCATACTATTTTAATGAATCAAACATCAATTATACCATGGCTACAGTCTATTTCAAATAAGGTGGCAATAAGTCATAAAACTATTTCAATGAAATAGACATCAATTATACCATGGCGACAGTCTATTTCGAATAAGTTGACAATAAGTGATTAAACTATTTCAATAAAACAGACGAATTAACATAGTATTATCATACACACGACGAAAGAAATATTTTTATATACCTCTTTTTATGAAAATGGCCTGTATTTTATTAATGGTTTACTAACGCATTTTAATCCAGTTTATGATGACTCGGATCAGTACATTGAACGACTTATAAAAACATTCTTCGCCAATTATTGTTGATAAAAGAAAAAGTTTACCTCAGTTAATTCTTTGTGAATTATGTTTCATTAATTGCCATGAGTCACATTGAAAATATTGGGCTGCACATTCATTTCATTTATAAAAGATATTGCCGAAGTACTTGTTTATAGTTTGTAAAGGCGGATAAAGTAGCTCATGGGTTTGTTCCATGTTCATGTCCAGCTACATCAATACGAAAACCGCTGTCATCAGCAGGGCATATTACATTTCTAAGATTTGTTAAAGTAAGTTCTTTGTGTCGACCTGTTGTACAGTTTGTCGCATAATAGTATATGTGCGTGCAGAAGGATCATTTAAATGACATTGTGATCTCGTAAACATTTTTTTTACTTTAACAATTACTAATCGATTTCTAAGAGACATCTTTATTTATTTATTCAAATGTTTGTTCATCAACCAGTCATGAAAGGATACAGCCGAAGCTCGCTATGTCGAACTCGTTTATCTCGATGTTCTGGTTATATTTCAAATATGCTGGCTAAAGTCAGACATGTTTGGTATTTTGGTTATCTCGAACATTCGTTATCTCGAAGCATTTCCCGAGGTACCAACGACTTTGACAACGTCAGTTGTGACTGTATTAACTATCAATGTTATTAATGATCTCGTTATTTTAAACTCAGGCTTGACAGAGGGCGTAGCATGCAGTCACCAGCGTTCTGTGAACCTGTACATAGCGTCTCTGGATGCTCCGTGTTCATTCACTGCATACCCTTGTCAGTCTTTGGTGGATTATACCGCCGGTAGATGTACTTCCTGTGGTAGCGGATGCGCGATTATGGGCTACGGCGCTCAGACAGGAAGCTCCATTCACGGCGTTTATTATTTGACGACGTCTAGTACAACTCCGTATTGTCAGAATTGATTCAGTTTATTTCTTAAATAAATAATGTAGAATTCAATTTTATTACAGCGTTGTTTTTATGGCTGTAGAATAAAACTCTTATACAACTGATAATGGATGTTTGACAACCAGTATTCAATATATATATATATGGTAATAATTATATCATTATTATTATTATGAAACTTGTATAACTGTAATTACATTTATTCCTCTTTCGTATATGTCAGTTTTTACGTTATCTTTGTGCCAACGAATGCGTTTTATTGGTTACGGCATTTCAATGATCACTGTCAGACACTGCGTAAAATAGAGGTTAATGATTGGTTGCTGCTCGCCATTACGCAATAATCACCGGAAGATGTCCAACATGGCCCTAGTGAGAGTGGCCAGGGGATATTATGAACACGAAGGTGATTGTTGTGGTGAGAACCAATCATAAACGACTTTGTTACATAGATGTGTTTCCTTTCCTCCTACGTCGTTTTATGTTGATTCATACAATTTAATGAAAATGCTATGATTATGTAACTACCATTTAGTACACTTTTCAGTGGATATGGCCGTTACTTTATTTACCGGTAAGGTGCATATTCAAACCATGTCAATTAGAAACTTTTCCTATCAACTGCAATATAAGTATTTTCAATGCCAGGCGTATATTTGTTAATTTTACTGTTTAACTTCAGTTTGCATTTCTTGTGGAGTCGGGTATCTCTTTCCTCGGATCTGTTCGTCAGTCTGCAACTTGATACCCTGCTTTAGTACATCGATCTGTCCATATATATCTGTTACCACATTCTTAATTCTAGAACCATACCTTCAATTTCTGTTGTTGGCTTTCGCTCCGTTAATGTTTATGTCAAAGTCTTCAGCAGTTTCTTTTCCGACCAACCTAGGCAAATCTACGCTGATAGCTCGCGATAAATCAAAAGACTCATTGGCGCGATCAACGAAACACACGGCTCCTGCATCAAGATAATCCTGTAAACACACGGCTCCTGCATCAAGATATTCCTCTAAAAACACGGCTCCTGCATCAAGATAATCATGTAAACACACGGCTCCTGCATCAAGGTAATCCTGTAAACACACGGCTCCTGCATCAAGATAATCCTGTAAACACACGGCTCCTGCATCAAGATATTCCTCTAAAAACATGGCTCCTGCATCAAGATAATCATGTAAACACACGGCTCCTGCATCAAGGTAATCCTGTAAACACACGGCTCCTGCATCAAGATACTCCTCTAAACACACGGCTCCTGCATCAAGATACTCCTGTAAACACACGGCTCCTGCATCAAGATACTCCTGTAAACACACGGCTCCTGCATCAAGATAATCCTGTAAACACACGGCTCCTGCATCAAGATAATCCTGTAAACACACGGCTCCTGCATCAAGATAATCCTGTAAACACACGGCTCCTGCATCAAGATATTCCTCTAAACACACGGCTCCTGCATCAAGATATTCCTCTAAACACACGGCTCCTGCATCAAGATAATCCTCTAAACACACGGCTCCTGCATCAAGATATTCCTGTAAACACACGGCTCCTGCATCAAGATAATCCTCTAAACACACGGCTCCTGCATCAAGATATTCCTCTAAACACACGGCTCCTGCATCAAGATATTCCTCTAAACACACGGCTCCTGCATCAAGATAATCCTGTAAACACACGGCTCCTGCATCAAGATATTCCTGTAAACACACGGCTCCTGCATCAAGATATTCCTGTAAACACACGGCTCCTGCATCAAGATAATCCTGTAAACACACGGCTCCTGCATCAAGATAATCCTGTAAACACACGGCTCTTGCATCAAGATAATCCTGTAAACACACGGCTCCTGCATCAAGATATTCCTGTAAACACACGGCTCCTGCATCAAGATAATCTTGTTTGTCTATATATTCTTGAAGCTTATTTGCATGAAATATTTTAGGTTGCCATCCATTTCAAATACGTAGTTTGTCTCATTTATTTTAGAAATAACTGTGTACGGACTGCATTAACAGTTTGTTATTGTTTGTTGGTAGGAAGAGAAGAATACGGTCTCGCGCGTCAAGGTGTCGCATTTTCATTTGCTTTCCTGCATACAGCTTGTATCTCTTGTTTGCCTCTTGTAGGTGTCCTTGTGCTATATTCAGTGTACTATCAAGCCTGTCTGTAAGGTTAAGAACATTGGAGCGTTGACTTTGCTTCGTCGTCTTGACTTTCACCGGTCAAAACCTCCTTGAGTAAAGACAAACTTCCTCTTATAGCACGTCCGTAGATTGGTTCAATCTAAACTTTCCTGGACAGAGTCTCTTTCTGCAAAAAGCAATGCTGGTATGAATCTGTTCCACTGATTTGATTTCTCCTCCACCATTTTTATCAACATCTTCTTCAGTTTTCTTCTATTGTGCTCTTCATGAAATGTTTCTTATCCATTTCGACTTATTATGTCAATAAAATATTGTTTTGCTTCGGAAACGATTTAGTCAGTACGAAACGATTCTCATTTTGCACATATAATTGTGTTACTTCAGAATTGCTCAGATAATGCAGATTCATGAAGCGCCTGTGAAAAAGACAGCTTATGTTTTCAGAATTGAAAGAAACATTGACGTCAGAGCGTCGTGCGGTTCATGCAATATGGGCGCCGCGTTGTCTTTTAATAGAAACGTCTAGAGCGATAAATATGTTTCTATGATAAATAAGCCACATTTATTTTATTCTCGAAGGGGCAAACTTTAACACCGCATGTAGAACTCATTAAGGTCAGTAAATATTTATCGAAAACATCTCTTTTTGGTCGTGCCAAGTGATACTCTGGCTCACTTCGAAACCTATAAGTGCGCGTCATTTGGTACCGGAAATGCGTACAAGTGATATGACGCCGAGGAATGGGGTTTTAACCTGATTTTGAATTCGAGAGTCATTAAACAGCTATGCGAAACGTTTATTCATTTAATCTTAGGAATAAGAATTTAAGGCCTTCCACAGTTCAAACGTCGTTTAAAGTGACACTCATATTTAAAAGCAATACACAGACATGCATAACAAACATAAATTTTCAATGATAAGCCTTTAACTTCTTACTAAATAATGCATTTATGGAAAATATTAATTACTGATAACAAGATTGTGACCGTGTATTTGAAAGCTGACAACGCACAAATATTAAATGATTGGTGAGTGCTTAAAGATTCACAGTGATCAACTATCGTCTCAAAAGGTAGAATTACCGTGTTTGCTGCACCTTTCTTTCAAATTAAACACGGTATCCTTAATAAGAACAATTGTTTTCGATATTAATTTAATTTTCCGTTTCGCTAAATTAAAACAATTGTGTTTTATCTTATTAGAGAGAATGGTGCCTCTTTAAAGGACCAAAACATAACATGTTTAAAAAAGTCATTTTTGTTTAGTTTTTCGGTACAATATTTATCTAGCGTAATACACATATCCGTTGTAACATATCTAGCTGTATTAAGAAGTTTTACGAAGGAAGGCTTTATCAGATGTCTTATCAAAAAGATTTGCATCTTTTCGGTTATGTCTTTGGAAAAAATGAATGTGTTTTTGTGTCAAAATAGTCAGTACTTCCCAATCAAGAATGTTTTGAGGCTTAGTGGTAATTGATGATATTTTAAAAAAGATATTTGCATTTCAGTAATCAGTAAATGCATTTTATCCACTATTTTTCATTATTTTATTGAATAACTATCTTATTTGAAAAGATCTCATCAATTACTCACAAGTTATTGTTGATTAAGAAGTCTGGGGAATATTGACACAAGAACATAGTAATATTGTCGCAGGCTTTTCTGTTAAAATTTCTCACCATTTTTCACGACGCTAACAACTCATCCGCACATTGTCCCGATTGTTTATTAATATTTGTTGCAGGTATCAACATTGATCAGATTGGGCCACGCCATTAATAATCGGGATATATCATCACGATGTGGACATATTTTAGAATACAAGTACTTGACATGGTCGTCTTGTTTGCTTTTTCGTAAAAATGTACTACGTACATTCAAAAAACGCAAATATTTATAATGCAGTGTACTCGTACAGATTAAAAAAGTTATGCTAATGTTAAAATAAAGTATGTTGTAATAACTTAGTGAGATCTGATATCATGCTTAGTTTGCACATTTGTTGTTATTTCTGTAAAGTGAGCAAACATTTTCAACAAATTGAAAGTAAAATTGTGAAATCAAGTTATAGTTGTTTTACGGTAGTATTGCTATGGTAACCTTATAAATTGCAGAATAGCATACACTTAATGCGATAAAAGATTCCGTTTTAAATCATACTAAGCATACTTCGAAATCTGTTTTGAAACGAAATCGCCTAAAGTAATTTAGAGGTTAGCAGATATCGCTCAGGAATGATAAAGAGGTACACGCGAAAACTCAAGGGTACAAACTCGGTACAAGGTCAATCTCATAATCACGACACACAAATATTGTATTATTTATTCCAACAGCACACGTGGTTAATACAAAATGTCTACATGTACACATCAACTCAACTATATATACATGGATAATTAATGCGTTCAACTATTGCTAGCTAGTCATCGATTGTTGCGATTAAACGACTTGTCGAGACTTTCATCTTGTCCACTGTATTCTGCAGGAGATAGTTTTAATAAAGATCATAGTCGAGTGTTGTCGTAAATTGAAATTATCTTAATGTTTTATTAATTTGCTACAAAGGTCCTTTAAGTGAATTGAAACTTTAACCAGTATCAAAAATGTACACAAAGTTGAGAAAATAAAGCAAATCCGTTCCGTCGTTTGTGAGGTTTGTACAGATATTATATAAATACAGTAACGATTAAAAACCTTTATTGAAACGATCAACAGGTACTTTCAAAACCGGTTCCGGTGTAAGCAAACGCATAAAAAAGTGCTCTCCCGATTTAGTTTAAATAATGTGCTTTAATTTGTGAATAAAGCAAAAGTGTTTGGATATTTAGGACAATTATTGAGTCATCTAACTTTAGCAGAAATGTCATCGCATTTTGTAAATTGATAGCAGAGATACAGAACATTTTAGTAAATCTCTTTGTTTCCACTGTACTTTTGAAAGAGCCATTTTGTGTCACTTGTAAAGGTGATAAGTGTTCTTTTGTGCCGCGTGGACGACTCTTAATGACTCCTTCCCGAGATCTAAAAAGGATCAAGAAATGTGTCTATTTCCTCGTTTTATTATGAGATGAAACACTTCGAAGTCAACAGTAAAAGTGAAGTACATATACATGTATCATAAGTATTAACAGCATTTCATAATACAGAATAATAATGATTTCAATATTGTCAAATAATAAGTTTCTCTTAAATTACAAATTAATCTTGATTGACAATTAGCAATTAGATGAACCAACAATGTATTGCAAAGTCTCACATCAATTTCTGAGTTAGTTGGTTTCAAAAGTATACAAAGAAGCAATATACATACATGTCAACATCTTTTGCTGTCTTAAAAGAATCAGATAAGCTTAAAACTTTTTCACTGACAAATTTCTGCTTTTTTCTCAATCGCTTCCTGATCATAGAACGACTAAGTTAACTATCTAACGAAAAGCTAACAATGGAGCCAAAAGAATGACCGAAAAGTGTACAGCGCTTAGATGTGACTTGGGTGTATAAGCCATAGACAATAATATGCTTCTTACATAAATCAGTTATACATAGTCAGTACATGATAATTATAAGGAATGTATGAATACATTTATAAACATATCAAGACTGATTTTCCATTCTAAATTATCTTTAAATACTTAATACAATATCATTGAAATAACTTTATAGCATGTTTCTAAAACGGAAACATTTAAGTCTCAAATACAACTGTTAATCATTAAAAAAGATAGAACAACCTTACACAAATAAGCAAAATTCTTACCTAAAAAGGATCAAGAAATGTGTCTATTTCCTCGTTTTATTATGAGATGAAACACTTCGAAGTCAACAGTAAAAGTGACTCGAGCGAGGAAAGACACAACTTTTTAGAGAATTGCCAAAACTATCATCATCCAATGACAAAGGATGTTACAAAAAGTCATGCCAATACATGGCCAATGAAATTGAGACAATTAATCCAGACGCAGGGGACACTAGGGGCTGGGCACTAAAAATGTCATTGTCTGACTTAATCTCAATTATCAGTTAAGACGGGCATTCTGTTTATATTACAATCTAAAGTTTCGCAACAATCTTTAGCGTAGTGATAGGTTGTCAAGAAAAATAATTCCACAGACTAATTGATAATAAAAATGCTATACGCTGTGTATACTATAATATAAAGTTTGACAACTATGTTTGGATAGAGTAATAAATGTCATGAAACCATTTGGCTATTATCAAAATTCACTTTAAGCACCAGGAATGTGTTTCTAACAGACAAAATATTCTAAAATTATGAAACATGAAAAGTATTAATGACATTTCGTAAAACTTCATTACACAAAAGTACTCGAAATTTTACAGCATAACAGTTCACCTAATATGATTGAAAAATCGTCACGCTTGAATGGACAGCAGTGCGTTTAATGTAACGGGAATTTCAATGCCATTAAATTAACGGTTACTAATTACTACCATTATTAAGTACTTAAGAGCTCAACTCGCAGTTAAACGCAACGGCCTGAAAACATGGATGATACCGACCCAAAGACGTTGATAAATTGCAGCTTAATACGTATTAAGCAAGAACGGTGTAACAGTGGGAACCATAATAATTCGTTGTGGGACGATGATAGCTGTATCACTGAAGATGAAGACTGCTCCCAGACATTTCTACCCCAACGGGTTTTCCAAGACATGGACAGCAAACTAGCTGGCTTGGCCAAAGACGACTATGTTAGACAGCTATTAAGCGTTTGTAACAACAATTATCGTCGCATTGACAGCTACAGGAATGTACTCGCCGACAGAGCGCGCGAACTACCCGGATGTCCACAGACCCGCCTTATAAATCGCAAAACATCCTCGCAGACATCACGAGAACGGAAGTGTGCTATAGACTGCTATGTACTTAACGCATACATCTCCGGAGAGAACACGAAGGATGTTTACGCCGTATTTGCTAACACTGCCTCTCATGAAACTATCATTATCGATAATGACCTTACGCAGCAAGAAGTCACAAAACCAGATATCCTCGCCTTAGAAACAAACCTAAGTACTGAAGTTCTGAAAATATCTAAGCAGCAATCATATGACTCTGCGCTTCTCAAAACCATCCAATCTGATGTTTCGAACATTGTGAGTAGTTATGGGGTTCTAAATGGGACAATGAGAAGTGTGCTATCGAGATTGCCTGAATCAACTGCAGATTCGCAGTTAAATAAGCTTCAAAATGATGTTAATGGACTGGGGTCTGCGATTGCCACTGTAAATAAGAGACTTGTAGAGGCTAGCCACGAACTACCCGAGCAGCAACCTGTCACGTAACGCTACTGTTCACTTAACTTTCGTGATAGTTCGTTCAGTAACCAACCAACAACTGTTCAAGTGTTCTAAGTCTTTATTGTTCAACGTTCTTTCTAAGTATAATAATCAGTATATAATAAAGTATCATACGGGCCATATGTCTAGTCCACGCCCAAAATCTAATCTCCCTAACATGAGTAACATGCGTTCATATATACTGCTGATCTCGTCCAGTTTGTGACAGGTATGCATATCTCATATCTTATTACAGACGAAGGGATGTATTCTATAGTCATGAACTGTCACGCTAATTGGTCTAATAGCCAGCGGCTATCACGAACTGTCAGCATCTAAGTGTATCTACATTTGATCCCATGATGGAGTATTTGCTTTTTGATACAAATATGGAGTATTTACTTTTTGATACAAATAAATTTTGAATTCTATTATTGATTTTTGGTAATTACTTTAAAGTGTTTCATACGTAACTTTTATGTTACGTAACACTTTAAAGTTGATACGTAACGACGGTTACGTGACATTCGTCCGATTTTTCTTAAAAGAAATATTTCATCATGGGAATTATTTCATCTTACTTAATATATTTTAATTTAATTTCGTTTCGATATCTGAAACCAGCGAAAAAAAAATTAATGTTTCGTTTTGCCACCAATAATCCTTGCGTTATACCTTTTATCCCAATAATTATTTCAAGCGGCGCAAGCAACGCGTTTCCGCCCTAATCTTATTTTTAGGAAGTGTCATAAAGAGGTGATAATTATTTCGGCAAAGATCGGAGAAACTACCATTACTTAAACCCGCAGGGTTAATTGGTGTCAAAGCTTAATTGCTCGCGAGAATGATGACACTTGCTAATGATGAGGTGTCAACAGGAATGGTGTTAATGTAGACTTTTAATCGGAGAGAAATACTCTGCGGTATTTAAACTTGAGAAAAATGCTGTCAACTATAATCGATTAATGATAAAGTAGATGATTGGTAACAAAAATTTAAAAGGAGATGGGGAATAGAAGGTACGGTTTTGTTTTGGTTTTTATATGAACTATGAAGAGAACAAGAATACATGCACATAAATTATACCCGAAACCAAAATAAGAAAAAAAAATAATCAACAGAAACAAACACAATACACTAAACTGAAATAATAATATTTAAACACTTCTGAAAAGTCACTGAAGATGTCTCTAGTCAACACTATTGACGTCTAGGTTATTGTTCGTGGTTGGTGACAGTGGGCGGTCACTCGAGCAGCTGGAGCACGTCCATGTAAGTGGCAACATCGGGAGGAGGGGTGACGCGGCTGGTCCTTGAGGCGGCAGCTCTAGATGCGCTGTGGCACGTGTCCAAACGCTTTGGAACACGGCCGATCTCCTGGTGAGGGCTCTCACCGACCTGCGAGAAACCGTGGCCTCGCAGCAACAGATGCAGACATGGAGTTGGCGTTGGGCTGCTACACGGTGAATTTTCTCATGTACTTCAGTGAATAAGTCCATAAATAGATAAACGATTCTTATGTACAAGTCCATTAATGATGTCCATCACTATTGTGGTATCGTCGGCTGACGATCTTTTTAGTGACATATCAGAAGTCCCGGTGGCTGTCAACAATTTTAATTGTGGCCCTCAGGGTTGAAATCCATCCGATCCAAGCAAGGATAAAGTCGTTGGATGGCTTCGGAGATTGGGTGCGCAGCCGACGTTGATTGGTTGCAGATACCCGGTTTTTCAGGCCCCGCCTCTGATTGGGCGAGAGTAGATTCCTCACTGGCCTTGTAGACCACCTGAATGTATTGTGGGGGTGGTTTGGGACGCGATCGGTCAGGAATACATTTGGAAAAGGCAGAATGATATTTACAAAGAATGATAACGGTCACACTGACAAGCAGAACACCAGCTGCTATGATTGTAATTATTTTCCATAGTGGCCACCCAGAGGATACGTCAAGGACAGAATTGGGTAAGTAAATTAATTTATTCATTAAAGCTCTTAAGGGAAGTTCGTGTATCTGTTTCAATTCATCAGGCATTTCAATTTTTGAGACGTTAGTAAGAATCTTATGGAGAGGTTCCCAGATTTGAAGTGATGTGAAATTGGGAAGTACTTGATAATGTTCATAATTATTTAATAGTAGTCTTGAACTATTTGTAAACCATGATCCCAGTGTAAAATGTTCATTATACGCTTTGCAGTTCATTTGCAACGATAGCAAACTTAAAGGAGCTTCTACTGTCTTTTTGCTATGAGTTTGAATGGAGTTTTGGCATATGATTACAAATGTTAAGTCCGTTTTGGAAGCGATCATCCAAATACCATCGTATAGATATTCCGCGGCTGGTAGGCGTTTATTTGGTCTTGTTATGGTAGAGCAATGACTAACCTGTTTTTTATTTAGATAATGGGAATTAATGGCGTTGACTTGCTTAATATTCTCTGGAATATAATTTTCGGAAATTTGAAAGGTGTTATCACTGATATCCGGTTCGTAATCAGTGGGTGGGTCAATTTGGATAGTATCGGACGATGGGGGGCGACTCAAGAAATCTGCTATGATATTAGTTTTTCCGGGTATATATTCGATTTTACAATTATAACCAGCTATGCCTAACGCCCAAAGTTGAATTTTCTTGTTTTGCATGGGAGACTCTAAAAGATATTTTAAGGGTTTATGATCGGTCCTAATAACAAATTCAGCATTGTGTAAATAATGGTCTAATTTTTGTAATGCGTAATGTATGGCAAATGCTTCCTTTTCCACGGTACTCCACCGAGTTTGTGTATCGGACAATTTATGTGAAAGCAGATAAATTGGTTTTTCATTAGCATAATCCCCAATCTCATTTTCTTCACATTTTTGTGTGAGGCATGCTCCGATATTCTTATCTGAAGCGTCTGTATATAAAATGTAAGGCTTGTTTATGTCAGGATAAGATAAATAGGGAATTTTCGTCAGATTGTCTTTAAGTAGTTGAAAACTTCGTTCACAGTCTGGTGACCAAAAGAATTTGACTGTTTTTCTAGTTAAGTTAATCAATGGCTCAACCATTTCGGAATACTTTGGACAAAATCGGCGGTAAAAGCCGGCAGCTCCCAAGACTGACCTAACATCTCTTACACATTTAGGAGTTGGAATTTGTCTAATTGCTTCTACTTTCTTAGGGTCTGGTCTGATTCCTAATTTATCAATAACAAAACCTAAGTACTGCGTTTCTTCTTGCATGAATTGACATTTTTTTAGTTTTAATTTGAGTTTATGTTTTTCAAGTTGTTGGAATACTTTTTGGAGATGTACCAAATGTTCTTCCTTTGTTTTTGAAAATATTAAGATATCGTCTAAATACGCAATGGCAAAACTTTCACAGCCTTCTAATACTTGGTTAAGTAATTCTTGGAATCGTCCAGGAGTTCCAGAGAGTCCGAAAGGACAAGAATTAAACTCATAAAGACCTCGGAATCCGGTCGTAAAAGCAGTCTTTTCTTTATCTTGTTCTGCAAGTTTCATTTGGAAATACCCTGATTTAAGATCAAGCGAACTAAACCATGAACTTTTACCTAAAATAGCCAATATGTCATCTATGAGAGGTAAAGGATAAGATGTGGGTTTTGTAATTTTGTTTAATTGTCTGAAATCTACGCAAAATCGTTTAGTGCCATCTTTTTTATCTACTATTACAATGGGAAAACTCCAAGGACTATGTGACTTCCTAATTACCTTTGCCTCAAGCATTTCGTCAATTGCCTTGTCAATAATTTTCCTATTATTCAAAGGTGTGCGGTATGGTCGTAATTTAATTGGGGGGTGATCTCCTGTCTCGATTGTCATGGTAACGGTGTCAGTTTGAGTAAGATCGGAGTCGTTTTTAGCGAAACGTTTTCGATTTTGCATTATAATTGGTAAGATCGTTTCAGCATGATCTTTGGGTACTCGTAAGTCTGTCAAAATTTCATCATCAGTCATTGGATTACCTTTAACCGAAGTATTTTGAACAGAAGCAATCTCTTGAGCCTCTAATTTTTCAATTTTGCCTATAGCACTGCCTTTCCTTAACTTAATTGTTTTATGAGTGTTATTTATAATTGCAATTGGAAATGTACGTTTGCTTTGAAATTTAACCACGGAATTAACAATTACAAGGCCTGGTTCAGAATCTAAAAATGAATTGTTTATGTTTTTAATCTCATAACATTTTTTTGTATCTATATTGGGATTTGATTTTACCTTACCATTTAATAAGTACTTTGTTTGTGGTTTCAAGACAGTACATTTTTGAAGTCTCACAATTGATGCAATATGTAAATCTTCTTCCAAAGGTACATAACTGTCATCTATGCGCATACATTCTAAATCAAAATAGAGTCTTACCCCATTTTTTGATAAAAAATCCCTGCCTAAAATGATATTTCTATTTATGTTTGGGACAACATAAAATTCGTGCACTTTGTGAACTCGGCCGATTTTAAATTTTAATTGTACTGAGCCATCAACTTGTAGCGAATTACCGTTAACTGATTGTAAATGAGCGCGTTTATTTGAGAGTTTAGGTTTGTTTTGCAATAACCTAAGGGCCTTTCGACTAATTAAACTAACTTCAGCACCTGTGTCTACTAAACTTCTAAAAGAAATGTTTCCTATTTTTATCAGACATGAATTTGGATTCCCACAAATTGCTATAGTGAATGTTGACATATGTTTTCTCCTATCACCGACTTCTTTATGATAAGAGACTCCTAGTTTTTTTGATTACGTGAGGCGTAATATGGTCTCCTGCCATTTCGACATTCCCTTTGAAAATGACCCATTTTCCCACAATTCCAACATTCAATCTTTGATTTCCAATTATTTGGCCTATCACTAATTTGGTTATTTTGAACTTGAAATTCTTGACCTATGGCATTTATTTCGCGTTTTCTTGATTTACAATCTTTTATGTTATGACCGGGTCGTCTACAGTATATGCAGTATTTATTTGGTCTTAAATGATCAATTTCCATAGGTTCATGCCTATCATTGATGCTAATATCATGCCTGCTATTTTGACTCGGCGCATTACCTATTCGAAGATTAAATCTAGTTCTAAGATTTTGTTCATTTGTTGCACTACGCACCGCGGCTTGAAGAGTGTCTGGATTTTCTCGCATTACTTTCATTTTTAGGAAATCATGTGCCAAACCATCAATAAAGAACCCTATTAGTTGCCTTTCAATAACTATTAGGTCGCCGTTATGACCTACAAAAGCTTCTTCCGCCATCGTTAAAAGTCGTTCTGCATATATTTGAACATTTTCCCCTGGTGTCTGTTTTATTGCCCTTAATAGACAGAAAGCATGTTGTGGATCTTGTACTTCCGAAAATCTTGATTTTAATTCCCCTTTTAGTGTATCCCAGTTATCATCAGGGTTACTTTTTAGATATCTTTGTATAAAATCACTAACTGCATTTTTGCTAGACTGATAAGCTACCATTTTTAACCTTTCGCTATCTAGACCCGTAAGAACGCCGTATTTTTCAATATTTTTTATCCAATATTTGAATTGTTTCGTATCCCCGTCAAAATATGGTACTACTTGTGCTATACTCTGAGTGCCTACTACAGCCGATACATTTTGTAATTGTTCCCCTAAATTTTGAAAAATTCTACTAATATCTGGTTCTGCCATTTCTCTATGTTATCCAATAAAACCGAAATTGTCACTCACCCCTTTTTCGTTTCAGGTGGTCTAGTACTTCGCCGTTGTGTTCCACGTCAACCTTGCTCTTATCCTTGGTCAGCAGGCGCCAAACTTTTACGTGTCACGTAACGCTACTGTTCACTTAACTTTCGTGATAGTTCGTTCAGTAACCAACCAACAACTGTTCAAGTGTTCTAAGTCTTTATTGTTCAACGTTCTTTCTAAGTATAATAATCAGTATATAATAAAGTATCATACGGGCCATATGTCTAGTCCACGCCCAAAATCTAATCTCCCTAACATGAGTAACATGCGTTCATATATACTGCTGATCTCGTCCAGTTTGTGACAGGTATGCATATCTCATATCTTATTACAGACGAAGGGATGTATTCTATAGTCATGAACTGTCACGCTAATTGGTCTAATAGCCAGCGGCTATCACGAACTGTCAGCATCTAAGTGTATCTACATTTGATCCCATGATGGAGTATTTGCTTTTTGATACAAATATGGAGTATTTACTTTTTGATACAAATAAATTTTGAATTCTATTATTGATTTTTGGTAATTACTTTAAAGTGTTTCATACGTAACTTTTATGTTACGTAACACTTTAAAGTTGATACGTAACGACGGTTACGTGACAAACCAAAGACCTACGCAGAGGCGATCAAAAGCCAACCCACGCAGCAGACGGCCGACGTTACAACAAGCCCGCGCCCCAAATCAGTGACTGCTCATAATGTGTCTTACAGTCCGGTATTAACTGAGAAGAATTGCTTTACGGCCAATAAGATCATTAACAAGACTGTGTCAAATAATCAGAAGCCGGAAGCTATTGCAAACGTGGTCGATAAACCAGTCAAGACAAGCAGTAGTAACAACGACACTCATGCATATAAACCAGTGGAAAGTACAGAGCCTCCAGCAGCTCCAGCTTCACTGGAACGTCCGCGCGCAACGTCAGGAAAAACAGGGTCCAGTGAACATACCGGTTTCACTGCCGCCAGAAGGAGAAAGAACGTCTCGTACTACATCCGGAACATTGATCATAGGACCACGGAGAATGATATATACACGTATTTCAAGGACAACGATGTTAATGTATCCTACATTCGTGTCTTCCATGGCCGATTTGGCTCATCGGCGAAAGTTAACGTGCCAGAGAATCTTGAACCAATTATTGACGACGCGTATTTCTGGCCTGACGGCATTTCTTACAGAAAATGGAAGTCCAAAGAAGACCATATTCGCGAGCGAACATCAAATATACGCTCGCGGTCCCGTTACCAACACCAGCGTAATGACAGTTATGATGGATACGGGTACTACGAAGATGACAGTTATCACTTTAAATCGGCATCTAACGATCGGTACCGGTCCGATAGATATAGTGACCGCAGAGGACGCATGCGTGACGATACTTGGCATAACCATGATAACAGTTACAGTGACAACCAGGAGCGACACACGTACTGGGATAGACAACAACCGGATGAGGACACTGACGATTGGAATCCTGCATCATACTAGAGTGATCTGCGCTTATTGATATTTTATATATTTTTGTATAGTGTCAAATTTGAATTATGTTTAGGTTCACGATGCTTGCGCACCTACTTATTTTAATCTGTGTTATGTCATTGAATCTTCTTTGTTGGAATTGTAGGGGTGTTATGTCATCAGCCTACCCTTTAGCAAAAATGTTAGATCAGTATAACGTAGATATTGCACTTATAAATGAGCATAAACTTTTACCTAGATCTGCAATGTTTATGAATAGCATTCACTCAGATTACGATTGTTTTGTTCATACTGACGAAATTGTAGATAATTTTTGTCCAGTTATGTGCGGAAAAGCAGGCACAGCGATTATGTTAAACTTTAAAAAATCACTCTCATTTAGCATAAATCAGTTACCTTATAAGGAAAACCATCGTATACTTGGAATTGAGTTTAAATGTCATGATAGATTGCCCTTACATATGTTTTGTGTGTATATGCCATCGTGTAACAACATAGAATACTATAAGTCGGTTTTAAGTGAAATCCAGTCATTAATAGCCTATTACACCCAGGTTGGGGACGTTTTACTGGCAGGGGATTTCAATGGACAGCTAATTGGAAACCATGAGTTCAAGAGTGCTAACACCAAGTCACGATTGCTGACAGAATTAATAATGAACAATAACTTGGTATCATTACAACATGTACGTGGAAATAGATACGACGGTACGTTTGTGCCAACGGGGAAAGTAATCGACCACATATTGCTTGAATCATCATGTGTTACTTTGTGTACTAACTTTATAATTGAAGACAGTGCAAACATTATAACATCAGACCACTTGCCACTAGTCTGCAGTCTGAGTATGACTCCTATTCGAAAACCGGATCCACCATTACGTGTCAACGTTGCTTGGAATAAATGTACAATTGAAAATTATCATAGCTATCAACATATGTTACAAAATGAACTGAACTGTATACTCATAGTTGAAAATACAAAATGCTGTCCAGACTTTCTTAACGACTTAATAACTAATGCAATACACCGTGCAGCTAGTATTCTTCCAGTAAGCAAATATAATAAAAGGGCGAAACCCTACTGGTGTGAAGAAGTAAAAGCCGCCCACACAAAGGCGCGCCATCTACGCCGAGTATGGATCAATGAGGGTAGACCGAGAGGCTATATCAACGATTCATTTTATGGATACAAAGCCGCTAAAAGGGAATTTAGACGAGTTCAGCGCTGTAAACAAAACGAATTTCAAAACAAAGCTATCGATGACCTGAACATGGCTGCAGAGCTAGACTACCGATTATTTTGGAAACTACTCCGAAAACGAAGCGGTAAAAAACCATTAATGTGTAACGAATTATCTGTAGATAACAAAACATACGCAAATGAGAACGTTATAAGAGGTTTTGAAACATATTTTACCAGGGTGTTTGAAGATAAATTCGTGAATAAGGATGAAAAACATAACGAAGATTTACAAACATTTTTAAGGGAAGATAACGATATAGCAATGTCACTAGAAATTACGAAAGAAGTTACAAACGAAGAAATTACCAGCGCAGTGAGAAGCCTGAAACTTCGTAAAAGCCCCGGAATCGATAACGTTGTAAATGAGCACATAAAACATGGTGGTGAAGTATTGACAAGAGCATTAGCTATTCTTTTCAACTCTGTGCTGTACAACGAACGAACACCTAACAAATGGAGCAACAGCCTTCTTATCCCTATTTACAAAGGCAAAGGCAAAGACAAGGCCGACCCAGGCAGTTACAGGCCCGTCTCCCTCAGTCCATGCTTAAGCAAACTATTTGAAAAGGTTATACTTAACAGGATCAATGACGTTATAAAATCGCAGCACATAAACTTTCCCAATGAACAACAACAAGGTTTCCGTAAAGGCCTCAGCTGTGTTACCACCGAGTTTAATCTACAAGAGACTATTTATCAACAAATAGAACGAAACAGCAACGTGTACGTAGGCATGCTTGATCAGAAGGCTGCGTTTGATGCTGTGTGGTATGATCGACTATTCTTAAAGCTTGGCCAGTTTGGAATAGTCGGAAAAGCCCTCCGTACACTTAAAGCATCTTATAGCAATCTTAAATGCGTTGTTAAGCTTAATGGCGATACATCAGATAGCATCAACATACAAAAATCAGTTCGCCAAGGAGGTGTTTTATCTACATTTTACTATTTAATCTACGTCGACAACCTTCTGAAAGATCTTGAGATCAGTAACAAAGGCTGTTGTGTTCTTTCAACCAAGTCCGGCAATCCTGCATACGCCGATGATATTGCCCTGTTGGCGTTATCTCCCTTGAATCTTCAGAAATTGATGGACATTGTATATCGCTACTGTAAGTCATGGCGAATAGACATGAATGTAAACAAGTCAGAAATAATCGTATTTACAAGAAAACGTGATCCACCCAAAGTTGCAATAATGTATGGTGACCAGATACTCCCTCAAATTAATAGTGCGAACCACCTGGGTGTGAAACAAGTTTCTAATATGAAGTGCAAAGCACAAATTGAAGAGATGCCAAAAAGCTAAAAATGCATTTTTTTCAATGACTGCTCAAGGTGTACATCCACATGGTCTTAATCCATTAGTTTCGGTTAATCTCTATGTTAAAATCATAATGCCAATTGTTCTCTTTTGTAGTGAATTATGGAATAATATTGTACAAAGCGATATAACTTCAGTTAATCGCTTACAGCATTTTATGGTTAAGAAAATTCAGGGATTTCATTTTCGCACGAGATCTGATATGTGTGAATCAATGCTTGGGCTTCATAAATTGTATTCATCGGTGATCATTAAGAAATTGCTATTCTTACATTTGATACTTTGTCTAGACTCTAAATGCACCACTAAGAATATTTTTCTACGACGATACTTTCAGTTTGTAACAGATAGAAATGTTTCTTTAGGTTTTATTCCTGATATATGTAAAATCCTATGTACATATGGACTTCAAAGCTTTATCAACAATGCTTTAGTTAATCCAGAACGAATTCCCTCTAGACGTCAATGGAAACATACAGTTAAAACTATTGTTTCATTGAAATATACCTCATTATGGTCAGCACGAACTTTGTCAGACGAGGATTTTAGTCTATTTAGAATTTTGCAACCGCGTGTAAGTAGAGCAACAGTGTTTGATATATTTGACTTAAACTGTTATAAACATATTCGAATGTTTATTGCAAAACTGTGGTGCAAAAGGCCACCACAATTGCCACAACGATGTCATGGATGTCAAACAGTTACTGACAATTTGGATATACACATCATTCACGGGTGTACCAAACATGAGCGTAAAAGGTGGCGTCTAATCACTGACGTCATGGAAATGGACATGGGCCTTGCGCAAGAACTGTTGTCAATGGATAGCGATATGTTTTTCTTAGCACTTCTTGGGGCAGAACTAAGTGTACAGAATTACCAAGTAGTGCGAAAACAATTCTTGAGACGATCGTTTGTATTTATTTATAACTGTCTCGTGAATAGTGCATAATTGTGTTCGATACAAGACTTATACCTCAAAGTTTGATGCAAATGATACAAACACAATCTCAATATGCATGTTGATATAATATGCTAATTATTGTGTATGTACATATATCATGTATATAGATATCATGCCTTCATAGTAACTATTTGTACATAATATGAATATCACCGCTAATGGTGGAGATACAGATGAGTTGAGTTGAGTACACTTTATATTTGCTCAACTAAATATTAACAACATATAAGCTATATAAAGGCTGGAACTTTTGGATAAGGTAACTAAGATATTTATCGATCCAGAACCAAAATGCAATTTGTGTTTTGTAATAATGTTTTCTTAAGTACAATTTAAATTGAAACACAATTTATTTCTGAGTTTGTTTGTTTGTGGTTAAAGGTATTTCCGAGTATTATATATTAAGTATAACCAAGCACATACACTGGTAACACGTTTCTATATACAACACATGTATTATTTACATAACACTTTAAATCTATCTGAAATGAAAAAGCAATTGACAAACATTTACACCGCAATTTTCAAAATAAAACAAAAACACAATAAAAATGTTATAGAAATAACTAAACATGTATTATAGATAAAGTTATTGCATTTTGTAATGCTGTGCTTTATTTCAATTGAAATCGGATGGAATATATGTAATTTTGCAATCTTTCGACACCATAAAAGCTTGGTTGTAACTTCAATTAATACAAATTGTATAAAGAAAAATCTACGCAACACACTCTTTTAAATGGATCCTAAATATTATGTGGTCACCAGGCACCTAAGTTTGGCATAGTTTCTTGAAACACACTTGTACATCTTTATCTAAATAAATGTTAACTTAATAAGGGCATATAAATAAAGAAGGTGCATTACATTAAGCTGTTAACAGATCCCAAAGAAAAAGATATAAGCAAGAGGAAAATCGAAACGACGCATGGACTTAATCTATTGGTTGCGTTGTTGTTTCCTTTTGTTGCCTGAGTTGTTGAGCCTTGTCGAAGCAGATCAGCCTCGCTTTCCCATTCATCTGTTTGTGAATTGAAAGCAAAGTTTTCTTGTACGCCAGACGCTGAAGCTTTCACTGGTCTCTTAATGAAAGGCGGCATTTGAATATGCGGCAGTTCGGTTATAGCTAGTGCCCCGATTTTAACGCAAACATCAATTTGACATTCATCGACGACAGCCGCTAAATGCTGACTATAACTTGTCGGGCAATATCTCTCGTCGGCGGTGTATGGGTTTTCAGAAGAACAGCTGCGGAAACCGGCAAAGGGAACAGAACTTTTGGAACCGAATTCAAAATCAGTGCTAACACAGACTGACAACTGTGCAACTTTTAATGCGTAAAATGGCTCTGGGCAAGAAATAGCCCTTGTGATGGGATTTTCGTATTGTGGTGTGAATGTTCCGCCAAACAACATACCGCTTTTCGGGTTTGTAGAATTTTTCGCAGCGCACCAGTAAGCAGAGTAAGAAGCATAAGTTGAATATGTTTCTTTTTCATAACAAGTTTTATGCCACAGAATTCCACATCTGGATTCTTTTGTAACCACACATGAGCCAAATAAGGAGCCTTTTGTCAACAGAATTGGTTCGTATGTCTCTTCACAAGAAAAGTCACCGGTCAAAGGATTTCTCGTTGTTGCACTGTCGCATAAATGTTCGCCTTCGCAGCCATCACGCATGGCAAGCATAGTACAATGTTGAAACACTCCGCCAAATACGAATGATTCTGTGGGAGCCCTGCAAGTTCCATCGTCGACATTCGCGCTGAAATCAAAACCTGGGGAACCTAGAATTGTACAACCTTTAAGTGTGTTATGCTTGTAATATGATTCCACGGCGTCTTTTACTTACTCGTACGTTTGGAAGACAGCGGTCGATGGCATATCCGGTAGGGTGTATTCGTTTATAAAATGATAGATCGGGTCCCCTTCCTTGTCGATTGGCACCTGGTTGTTGTTTATCGATTCGATCCAACCTGTTTTGAACCCTTCAGTTGATCTGAAATATATCAAACATCGCATTGAAGTACTGTTGATGGAAATATGATAGACGTATTCGTATTAGAAGAAGTTGCACTTTACGTTCAAGGTATAAATTAGTTGAAAGGTACCGTGTATAGATAACTTATGAAAGCGATCGTGAATTGTGTTTTTTTATTTTAATTATTAAGAGAAAATACATACATCGTACAGCTTGACAACTATAAAGCCACATGTAGCACACCAATATGTATACAATTGTTTATAGTCATTAATTTTTATTGTATCATGTTTCGGGCTCCGAGTTTATTTATAACTTATACTGTTGTATAAGGTGATGTTGTTAATTCATATTTACAGAAATAAATATACAGAAAAAAGACAAATAATGAAATGTTAACGTACGTGTATTCAATTCCACCAAGGGCCAAGATGTCGCCAGCTTGCACGTAATTATTGTAAGCCTTAATACTCTCTTCCATGTCTGTCGTTGATGTTTCAATTCCAATCTTTCCTGTAGTTATTATATTGAACTTTGCTTCAGCTCCATTGATTATCTCTTGTTTGTCAACAGAGGAAAGCATAAGAAATGTCGAATCTAGATAGTCTACCTAAGAATAGATAACAATATATGATACATCACATTGAAAGATATAAAGATATAAACAATCTTTAAAAGGCATTTTAAGTGTTCGGTTGAATACTCAAACAGTAGATCAAGTATCCCATTCAAGCTCCCGTTACGCTAACCGTTCAAGGGCGGCGACTCCAATATTTATTTATTAATAATATCTGTTATGTGTTCCCGTTTCGGATAGAAAAATCCGACCCGAGGGCACCTGCGTTGCCTGGTAACGAGGCTTGCCGAGTTACCGGCTACGCAGCGTGCCCGAGGGTCGGAATTTTCTATCCGGAACGGATACACATGATAGATATTTTTTCAAGCATACCTTAATTATTTTTTGTGTGAAGAAACTGCATAAAAAAGCTCATTTTTGTACATTTCACCAAAAAGCGCGTGCGATAATGTTTACTGACGTCATGACGCGCAGTATTTTTATTCACTGTCAACGTCAATAAGTTCCTTCGATATCAAGTCTTTGAAGGGTTATTTCGTTGTTGTGAACGATATATTTTGCAAAGTTAATGTTTATGAAACTCATCTATTGAAATCTCATAATCATGGTTACTTAAAGTATATAATAAAAGAGATAAAAAGTATTACGTCACAGCGCGTGACTCATCTGGCATTGGGGGATGCCAGATGGGATTTTCCAGCACGGCTGACGTCACCGGAAATGCCTATCCGGTGTGCTAGAAAATGATATCCGATGCATGTGTTACTCTCCCTTAGTGTCTGTTAGGCCTATCCTAGTCCCCTTAAACAAGGTATTTGTTATGTTTTTGGCTACTGGGCATTAACTAAATGATGTAAAGGAAACATAAAATAATATTGCAAATACCAATGTACCTGAACGATCATCGCTCCCAGCTCGACCCCTGTAACCACATGTGTTCCGTATTCCCGTACGAGTATCTGGCTTTCGTATGTCGCGAGGTCTGTTCGGTTATGCAGTAAATGTTGTCCAATTTTGTTGACCCTTTTTTTGAACGAATCCGTGAGTGTGTTTACCGATTCAATTTTTGTTTTGTATTTCGAATATCTAGCCTTGAAGAAAAAGAAGTATGTATAAAACGACAACACATAACAGCGCTGATATTTGTGAATATTGTAGTTTAAACATTTTTAAGACGTAAGCATTTTTTCTCAAATAAATAAACCGAATAACGGTGATTTTGAACAAAAACCTGGAATAAATAACACTCAGTTGAGATATCAAATATAATATTGTTCATGTGTATGTTCAATGTCAAGACTGCACTACGCCACGTAACGGGTACGAGGCATTTACTATACTATTGTTTGAGTGATGGTATAATAATGCCTAAGATATAAACATGATTAACTCCCTGTGTATAGAAAATATAAATGCATTGCACGACGTCACAATAAGACATTTTAAAAAAGTTTAAAATCAATAAAGTATACGTTTTAAGGGATCACGCAACTTTTCTTAAACTATTTCTTAAAATGCTATGCAACAATTGACAATAATGTCTTAATTATGTCCTAAAACAAGAAAGTATGCCAAGAAGCAGCTTGACGAACGGAATATTTTTATTACAGAAATATATTAGACATTTTAACTCTACGATGTTGTAAGGTAAAAGAAATGTCATCTGACGGTTCAAAGATACGTGTCGTAGCTTTTTGTGGCAAGCTAGTTGTCCCTAAATCACCTTCAAATATCATTGCAGACCTAACACTGAGATATATTCATTATGACGTGCCGATTTGGTTTAACATGTTTTTTTAACAATCATAGAAACACAGAAGTATTCTTATCATATCAAAACATATGTCCTTTAAAGTCAATATAAACAGTTAGAATAATTCGTATCACAAAAATTGAATGAGATTGACAGGCGTTTTGCATGCACACATTTGGTAGGCGCTATATTTATATAGAACATTGCAAAGCAACATATGAAACAATGATAGCCTCAAGATCTCAGGAAAAATATAAATACTTACTTGGGATCTTAACGATATCGTTTTTCCAAAAAATTGCTTTTTCTTTATTTTTGCATATTCGCTTGAAAATTTTCCGCTTATTTTGACAATGCCTGGGATTTTTAATCCGACTTCAGCGTTGATTGAAGAAGCCGTAGAACTTGTAAAATTATCCCAGTGTTCCATGACCTCCGAAAATGTGTGTAATTGACTCGTCTTTGTTGGATATACCGCAAGACTATCAGGAATCAAAAACTTTTGGTCTGCTGTTGTTCGACACTCGTTGTATTGGTGGTCGATGACCATATTTCTGTCTTCATTTTGAAGGTTATCCCATCCTTGTCCAGGTAATGTTTCTAATAAATAAATGTCTTTTAGTCCAAGCTCGGTGATACATGTGTGCGGGTGGCCAGCAGGTAGTGAGTATGCCAAGGAGGATGGCAGCAACAGTAGCAGCCAACATAAACTAGAACCATACATCGTTGGGTTTGCAGCAGATATGAATCAACCGCACAACCAGGTAATTTATACTTGTTTCAAAAACGTATATTGGCCGTGCACCGTTTACAGAAAACGCATTTTGAATTCATAAATGCAATCAGATATGTTTTTCTTACTTCTTATCACGCGATTCATTTTCCGTAAATTGGAGGCTTTTTATCAACACAATGGAAACCTAAACCAAGCGCAATCGCATGTAAAACATTTCATGTTTTTCTATTTAAATCGTTCTACTTCACTTTACTGCTATGCATTTGGTTTAAACAAGATGATACATTTTAGCTCTGTATGAGCGATTATCTCATTACTTAATTCTGATAATAAACCTCTGCTAATAAGATCAGCTAATTTCTGTATCAAGGCTTTCGAGATTATAAATATCTTCCATGGCCGAGTGTGTAAGATAGGTTCAACCCAACCCATGCGCGAGGGTTGGGATGAGCCTATCTGACACGAGCGGCCATGGAAGATACCTTTTTTCCCATCTCAGTTAAACAAAATAAAGTAAAATTGTATTTTTTCGTTGAAATTCTTTTGTGCGTAGTGAAAAATATTGCGTATAGATATGTTATATTTCGTGGTTGTCATGGATATGCGCGCAGTGATTAAGATTATGTTAATTGTCAAATCGTTCTTGAAATAGTTCTGAGTAGAGTGCAGCATTATTTCTTGAATTTAGCGTGAAAACTTTTTATGGTGCATTTGAAGCGAGAAATAATTAATTAGGATTCTAAATATTGCCACACGACAAGGTTTCCATGATGCTACAGATTACGGTCTTCAACAAGGGAGGTAATTGTGTGATGACAATAAAGAAGATTACCATACGGATACGTTTTATCTTTGCCCGCGGGCAAGATAAGAATTTCTAGCATGGTCAAATTCGTTGATCTACTTATCTGAGGTGAGAGAAAAAGGTTTTTCTTGGCGATAAACACTTTCCCGTGTTTTGCACGTTCATGGTGATATACCACATTTAGATGCCCATTTCGAAACCTATTTTTGTCGTTTGTTGATTACTTACTAGCTAGGGATATGAGAGTCATAGCCCAGTCTGGTATAATACAAAAAAAACACTTTCCCGTATTTTGCATGGTGACTTACCTATCTCAGGTTGTCGTGGCGATGTACACTTTTCTGTGTTTTGCACGGTGACTTACCTATCTCAGGTTGTCTTGGCGATATACACTTTCCCGTGTTTTGCACGGTGACTTACCTATCTCAGGTTGTCGTGGCGATGTTCACTTTCTCGTGTTTTGCCCAGTGACTTACCTATCTCAGGTTGTCGTGGCGATGTACACTTTCCCGTGTTTTGCCCGGTGACTTACCTATCTCAGGTTGTCGTGGCATTGTACACTTTCCTGTGTTTTGCACGGTGACGTACCTATCTCAGGTTGTCGTGGCGATGTACACTTTCCTGTGTTTTGCCCGGTGACTTACTTATCTCAGGTTATCGTGGCGATGTACACTTTCCCGTGTTTTGCCCGGTGACTTACCTATCTCAGGTTGTCGTGGCGTTATACACTTTCCCGTGTTTTGCCCGGTGACTTGCCTATCTCAGGTTATCGTGGCGATATACACTTTCCCGTGTTTGCCAGGTGACTTAGCTATCTCAGGTTGTCGTGTCGATATACACTGTCTCGTGTTTTGCCCGGTGACTTACCTATCTCAGGTTGTCGTGGCGATATACATTTTCCCATATATTGCCCGGTGACTTACCTATCTCAGGTTATCGTGGCGATATACACTTACGTTGACTTACCTATCTCAGGTTATCGTGGCGATATACACTTTCCTGTGTTTTGCACGTTGACTTACCTATCTCATGTTATCGTGGCGATGTAAACTTTCCTGTGTTTTGCACGGTGACTTACCTATCTCAGGTTATCGTGGCGATATACACTTTCCTGTGTTTTGCACGGTGACTTACCTATCTCAGGTTGTCGTGGCGATTACACTTTCCTGTTTTTTGCACGGTGACTTACCTATCTCATGTTATCGTGGCGATGTAAACTTTCCTGTGTTTTGCACGGTGACTTTCCTTTCTCTGGTTGGCGTGGCGATGTACACTTTCCCGTGTTTTGCACGATGACGTACCTATCTCAGGTTATCGTGGCGATTGACACTTTCCCGTGTTTTGCCCGGTGACTTACCTATCTCAGGTTGTCGTGGCGATATACACTTTCCTGTAATTTGCACGGTGACTTACCTATTTCAGATTAACGTGGCGATATAGACTTTTTCTTGTTTTGAACGGTGACTTAGCTATCTCAGGTTATCGTGGCGATATACACTTTCCCGTGTTTTGCCCGGTGACTTACCTATCTCAGGTTATTTATCGTGGCGATGTACACTTTCCCGTGTTTTGCAAGGTGACTTACCTATCTCTGGTTGTCGTGGCGATATACACTTTCCCGTGTTTTGCACGGTGACTTACCTATCTCTGGTTATCGTGGCGATGTACACTTTCCCGTGTTATGGTCTGTGACTTACCTATCTCTGGTTATCGTGGCGATGTACACTTTCCCGTGTTTTGCACGGTGACTTACCTATCTCAGGTTGTCGTTACGACATAACCGTAAAACAAAAATGTCTTATCGAACCAAAATAATCGAAAAAACGTTCGGCATAACCGGAGCATCGAGCTTACAGAATTCGACATAGCGATTTTTGATTGTATACGTTATGTTCCCATGTTATCACGTTAAGTTACCCTTTCCCATGTCGTTGTCGTGGCGATATACACTTTCCTGTGATTTGCACGGTGACTTACCTATTTCAGATTAACGTGGCGATATATACTTTTCCTTGTTTTGAACGGTGACTTAGCTATCTCAGGTTATCGTGGCAATATACACTTTCCCGTGTTTTGCCCGGTGACTTACCTATCTCAGGTTATTTATCGTGGCGATGTACACTTTCCCGTGTTTTGCACGGTGACTTACCTATCTCTGGTTGTCGTGGCGATATAAACTTTCCCGTGTTTTGCACGGTGACTTACCTATCTCTGGTTATCGTGGCGATGTACACTTTTCCGTGTTTTGTACGGTGACTTACCTATCTCAGGTTGTCGTTACGACATAACCGTAAAACAAAAATGTCTTATCGAACCAAAATAATCGAAAAACGTTCGGCATAACCGGAGCATCGAGCTTACAGAATTCGACATAGCGATTTTTGATTGTATACGTTATGTTCCCATGTTATCACGTTGAGTTACCAGACTGTTCTCAAGTCCACTGTGTGTCCAATAAACATTATGTGCCAAACAAACAATAAAGGAGCTCTAGGAAGCTCTATTAAGTCCCCAATTGACAATAGTTTTGTAATACTTAAGACCATTTAGTGTAAAGGAATCAAGTCAATTCAATGCCCTGAAAATTAAAATTCTGCTGCAATGAAGTTTATCTAGTGTCAAACTTACCACAGAAGAGCTCTTCTACATTCAACTCAGTTCAAAATAATCAGAGGGTCGAAACTTAATGTGACACTCTTATTCAAAATCAATACATATACATGTATAACAAACATTTATTTTGAGTGATAAACCTTCAACTTCTTACTAAATAATGCATGTATGGCAAATATTAATTACTGATAACAAGTTTATAACCGTGTATTTAATAGTTGAAAACGCAAAAAATATTAAAAGATTGGTGAATGCTAAAAGATTTACTGTGATCTACTATCGTCTCATAAGATAGAAAACCGTGTTTTCTGCACCTTTCTTCAAATTAAACACAGTATCCTTCATAAGAACAATTGTTTTCGACATGTATTAATCCTTTTTGGTTAATTAAAACAATTGTATTAAATATGGTAAATCTCATTTGGGAGTACGAGACGTCTTTAAGCCAGTCCAGTTCTCTATTTATTTCATTATGACTACAATAAAGCTCATTCGGGGCCAAACAAACGCGTGTGTAGCTCTAATTAAGCCTACTCAGATCAAAATTGACCACATTGTGGCAACCATAATGTCGATTTTAAACCAAACAAGCTCATGTGCAGCTGTCATTAAACATACACCATATGTTGGCAACTCATGATTAACCCCATTCACAGACAAATTAACCCATGTGCTTCTCACATTTAGCCTTTTCATTACCAAATACTACATATTTGGGCAACCATTAAGCCCATTTAAGGTCAACCAAACCCTTGTGCAGCTCTATCATTCAGACTAGTACTCAATGCCATGTGTTAGCCATCTTGGATTTGGCGGACATATTGGATATATCCTCAGTGGGTCCTTACCCTAGCCATAACATGGTAGTTTACCTAATTATGTTTAAGATTCCATAAAAAAAGTTAGCTAATGTAAAGGAATATTCAATTTACATTTATGTCATTCCCAATTGGATACAAAAACAATATTAGCATACTACAAAATTTATACAGGAAATCACAATTGTTGTGTCATTTTCGTGCTTTGACCTTGAAATGGCCTTGACCTTGAGGTAGTTAATGCATCATGTTAATTTAAGGTACACTGGGAACATGAGCAATATACATTGAAATACGTATCTCTATTTATTCAAATGTGTGACATATTTAGAGATAGAAAATACTCAATTAGATATTTATGGCGGCCATCTTGAATGCCATTTTGGATATCTTAGTCCTCAATTAACATAGGTTACACGCAATTAAATTCAGAACCTCTTCAATACTACATACATTAAACGCTTTGTAATAAGCATCAACTTTTATGAAAATATAGGGTTCTCGGGAAATTATGGTTGCCAGGGCGCCATAAATTTTGTTTTTGTGGAATATTTGTAATTTGAAACTGGTCAATTTCAACATCTTAATATTATTAAGCATCACTAAACAAGGCATTTATTGGGGTCATAGTAAATATCCTAACTAATTATTAAGTAATTATGGTAATGGCGGCCATTATTAATTTTGGCGGCCATATTTGATGAATCCAGAGTGGGGCGTGAGTTTTATTCATGCATATTCATATTTTCTGCAAGTGCACAATGTTTCAAAATTTTAACCCAATTTGCTTGAATTTTCACAATATCACCCGACTGTATGTATTGTTTAATGCAAGAACTTGGAGAGGGCCTGTTAGTCAGTGCCGCTAGAACATACAATATCGCCCTTACATTATGTCGAACAATCAACCATTATCATACAGGACACAGGCGCTTGCTCTCCATCGTTTCGTTCAAGCCTTAAACAGAAAACCATGTGATTTAACGTAGAAACCATAAATATATAGGAGATATATGATGATTTCGGTGGAGGATCGAATTTTGTTTACCTCCTTTGCAGAGTATCTTATTCGACCTAGTGATACAACCTGAGCATAAACACCTATTTATAACTCAATTCGGTTAGTGTAAAAAGACATTACTTCCTTTTTCAGAAAATAATAATATCGTTCAATGTTGAAAGTACAATTCTTCGTAGAAGACCGAAAAAATATGCTAGCATTCATAACAAGCATGTCTTACAAATAACCCTGACCATGCCGGTGTAACATAAAATGTTAACGTTGAAAATGAGCCCTGACACCATTTCAACAGGAGTCGAGTAAAGGGGTCATTTTTTAATGGTTTATGAAACTTAACATAAACGTCACATAGGGAATGTTCGTAGAGGAAAAACACCAATTAGTCTCTGGAAAGAACCAGGGACTTATCGGCTAACTTCTTGACAAGCAATGCCGAACTAGAACCTATGACTTCTTAGCGAGTGATCAAACCATCCAAATGTCATAAGATTAAGTGTCAAAGAAAAGAAAAGTAATAACTAAGTAATGCCATCCTAGGAGACAGGGAGCGACATTTTCCCATATATTGCCCGGTGACTTACCTATCTCAGGTTATCGTGGCGATATACACTTACGTTGACTTACCTATCTCAGGTTATCGTGGCGATATACACTTTCCTGTGTTTTGCACGTTGACTTACCTATCTCATGTTATCGTGGCGATGTAAACTTTCCTGTGTTTTGCACGGTGACTTACCTATCTCAGGTTATCGTGGCGATATACACTTTCCTGTGTTTTGCACGGTGACTTACCTATCTCAGGTTGTCGTGGCGATTACACTTTCCTGTTTTTTGCACGGTGACTTACCTATCTCATGTTATCGTGGCGATGTAAACTTTCCTGTGTTTTGCACGGTGACTTTCCTTTCTCTGGTTGGCGTGGCGATGTACACTTTCCCGTGTTTTGCACGATGACGTACCTATCTCAGGTTATCGTGGCGATTGACACTTTCCCGTGTTTTGCCCGGTGACTTACCTATCTCAGGTTGTCGTGGCGATATACACTTTCCTGTAATTTGCACGGTGACTTACCTATTTCAGATTAACGTGGCGATATAGACTTTTTCTTGTTTTGAACGGTGACTTAGCTATCTCAGGTTATCGTGGCGATATACACTTTCCCGTGTTTTGCCCGGTGACTTACCTATCTCAGGTTATTTATCGTGGCGATGTACACTTTCCCGTGTTTTGCAAGGTGACTTACCTATCTCTGGTTGTCGTGGCGATATACACTTTCCCGTGTTTTGCACGGTGACTTACCTATCTCTGGTTATCGTGGCGATGTACACTTTCCCGTGTTATGGTCTGTGACTTACCTATCTCTGGTTATCGTGGCGATGTACACTTTCCCGTGTTTTGCACGGTGACTTACCTATCTCAGGTTGTCGTTACGACATAACCGTAAAACAAAAATGTCTTATCGAACCAAAATAATCGAAAAACGTTCGGCATAACCGGAGCATCGAGCTTACAGAATTCGACATAGCGATTTTTGATTGTATACGTTATGTTCCCATGTTATCACGTTAAGTTACCCTTTCCCATGTCGTTGTCGTGGCGATATACACTTTCCTGTGATTTGCACGGTGACTTACCTATTTCAGATTAACGTGGCGATATATACTTTTCCTTGTTTTGAACGGTGACTTAGCTATCTCAGGTTATCGTGGCAATATACACTTTCCCGTGTTTTGCCCGGTGACTTACCTATCTCAGGTTATTTATCGTGGCGATGTACACTTTCCCGTGTTTTGCACGGTGACTTACCTATCTCTGGTTGTCGTGGCGATATAAACTTTCCCGTGTTTTGCACGGTGACTTACCTATCTCTGGTTATCGTGGCGATGTACACTTTTCCGTGTTTTGTACGGTGACTTACCTATCTCAGGTTGTCGTTACGACATAACCGTAAAACAAAAATGTCTTATCGAACCAAAATAATCGAAAAACGTTCGGCATAACCGGAGCATCGAGCTTACAGAATTCGACATAGCGATTTTTGATTGTATACGTTATGTTCCCATGTTATCACGTTGAGTTACCAGACTGTTCTCAAGTCCACTGTGTGTCCAATAAACATTATGTGCCAAACAAACAATAAAGGAGCTCTAGGAAGCTCTATTAAGTCCCCAATTGACAATAGTTTTGTAATACTTAAGACCATTTAGTGTAAAGGAATCAAGTCAATTCAATGCCCTGAAAATTAAAATTCTGCTGCAATGAAGTTTATCTAGTGTCAAACTTACCACAGAAGAGCTCTTCTACATTCAACTCAGTTCAAAATAATCAGAGGGTCGAAACTTAATGTGACACTCTTATTCAAAATCAATACATATACATGTATAACAAACATTTATTTTGAGTGATAAACCTTCAACTTCTTACTAAATAATGCATGTATGGCAAATATTAATTACTGATAACAAGTTTATAACCGTGTATTTAATAGTTGAAAACGCAAAAAATATTAAAAGATTGGTGAATGCTAAAAGATTTACTGTGATCTACTATCGTCTCATAAGATAGAAAACCGTGTTTTCTGCACCTTTCTTCAAATTAAACACAGTATCCTTCATAAGAACAATTGTTTTCGACATGTATTAATCCTTTTTGGTTAATTAAAACAATTGTATTAAATATGGTAAATCTCATTTGGGAGTACGAGACGTCTTTAAGCCAGTCCAGTTCTCTATTTATTTCATTATGACTACAATAAAGCTCATTCGGGGCCAAACAAACGCGTGTGTAGCTCTAATTAAGCCTACTCAGATCAAAATTGACCACATTGTGGCAACCATAATGTCGATTTTAAACCAAACAAGCTCATGTGCAGCTGTCATTAAACATACACCATATGTTGGCAACTCATGATTAACCCCATTCACAGACAAATTAACCCATGTGCTTCTCACATTTAGCCTTTTCATTACCAAATACTACATATTTGGGCAACCATTAAGCCCATTTAAGGTCAACCAAACCCTTGTGCAGCTCTATCATTCAGACTAGTACTCAATGCCATGTGTTAGCCATGTTGGATTTGGCGGACATATTGGATATATCCTGAGAGGGTCCTTACTCTAACCATTACAGGGTAATTTACCTAATAATGTAAAAGATTCCATAAAAAAAGTTAGCTAATGTAAAGGAATATTCAATTTACATTTATGTCATTCCCAATTGGATACAAAAACAATATTAGCATACTACAAAATTTATACAGGAAATCACAATTGTTGTGTCATTTTCGTGCTTTGACCTTGAAATGGCCTTGACCTTGAGGTAGTTAATGCATCATGTTAATTTAAGGTACACTGGGAACATGAGCAATATACATTGAAATACGTATCTCTATTTATTCAAATGTGTGACATATTTAGAGATAGAAAATACTCAATTAGATATTTATGGCGGCCATCTTGAATGCCATTTTGGATATCTTAGTCCTCAATTAACATAGGTTACACGCAATTAAATTCAGAACCTCTTCAATACTACATACATTAAACGCTTTGTAATAAGCATCAACTTTTATGAAAATATAGGGTTCTCGGGAAATTATGGTTGCCAGGGCGCCATAAATTTTGTTTTTGTGGAATATTTGTAATTTGAAACTGGTCAATTTCAACATCTTAATATTATTAAGCATCACTAAACAAGGCATTTATTGGGGTCATAGTAAATATCCTAACTAATTATTAAGTAATTATGGTAATGGCGGCCATTATTAATTTTGGCGGCCATATTTGATGAATCCAGAGTGGGGCGTGAGTTTTATTCATGCATATTCATATTTTCTGCAAGTGCACAATGTTTCAAAATTTTAACCCAATTTGCTTGAATTTTCACAATATCACCCGACTGTATGTATTGTTTAATGCAAGAACTTGGAGAGGGCCTGTTAGTCAGTGCCGCTAGAACATACAATATCGCCCTTACATTATGTCGAACAATCAACCATTATCATACAGGACACAGGCGCTTGCTCTCCATCGTTTCGTTCAAGCCTTAAACAGAAAACCATGTGATTTAACGTAGAAACCATAAATATATAGGAGATATATGATGATTTCGGTGGAGGATCGAATTTTGTTTACCTCCTTTGCAGAGTATCTTATTCGACCTAGTGATACAACCTGAGCATAAACACCTATTTATAACTCAATTCGGTTAGTGTAAAAAGACATTACTTCCTTTTTCAGAAAATAATAATATCGTTCAATGTTGAAAGTACAATTCTTCGTAGAAGACCGAAAAAATATGCTAGCATTCATAACAAGCATGTCTTACAAATAACCCTGACCATGCCGGTGTAACATAAAATGTTAACGTTGAAAATGAGCCCTGACACCATTTCAACAGGAGTCGAGTAAAGGGGTCATTTTTTAATGGTTTATGAAACTTAACATAAACGTCACATAGGGAATGTTCGTAGAGGAAAAACACCAATTAGTCTCTGGAAAGAACCAGGGACTTATCGGCTAACTTCTTGACAAGCAATGCCGAACTAGAACCTATGACTTCTTAGCGAGTGATCAAACCATCCAAATGTCATAAGATTAAGTGTCAAAGAAAAGAAAAGTAATAACTAAGTAATGCCATCCTAGGAGACAGGGAGCGACGGGTTTACAGGCGACATTAGGCGGTTGATGACTTTTGAAGGATTTGTGTGGGCCTTTATTACAGGCACGTCAAGACTGCCATACTGGAAGTATTCTTGAGCGTATTTTAAACAGGAATTCAAAATACCGACCTTGGAATTAAAGAAAGCACATTTTTCAATATTGGCATTTTACTTAAGTTCATTCGCTTTACGCGGAATGACATACAGTATGGTCCCCCTCTGCAAGCCTGTGACTTTCAAATTATAACCCCAAGAGAGTCATAATGAATGGGGTTATTAAGAATAGGTGCAGTGTGCAACAACGCAAATCCTAAAAAAAATCGGCTCGTTTTGTAAATATGACTTTATACTCCCTATCTTCTTTGCTTGATGTTGAGTTATATATCTCTGTTATCTTACTTAAGAGCAACGAGCCACCGAGTTATTGCGACCAGGTTTACTTATGTATACAAAACAAATATTATTTTCTGCGTTTGAGTGAAACGAATTAGAAGAAAAATTATTTTCCCTTGTAATGGAATAACACCAAGGTGGCGTTTTATATGCACGAGTGTGTCATAGGCACGCGTATATGAATGTAAAGGCATTTAGCGCTGGGAAGCCGATACGCTCACATCGATACAATTGATTGTAAAATTTTACAAGCAAATGTTTAAGATGAATGTTTTCTGTTATTATGCAATTTCATCATATGAATGATCTTTTTGTTGACACTTGTATAACTTGATATAGTACGTGTACATGAATCATATAAACGATATGTATTTTATACCTAATTGTAAAGCAGCTTACGGGTGATGAGGCCCGACATCTAGTGGTACGAGACAAATCCTGTAAATCTGGATGACAAACGGGCAGTGGTTTCTGAGTTTTCCCCAGAAGGAGGGTTTTATCTCAGTTTTTCCTCGGCCAGTCGACCACGTCTGTGAGCTACATTTTTGTCAGGCATGTTGTTAATAAGACATACTTTGCTCATGTTGCAAGTTTATGCTGTATATGATTATCGGTTTCCCAAATCGCTTCACTGAGACTTCCAAAATAATACCATTGAAAGTATTGATTTTGTTGTTTTCTATAGGATGGGAGGTTATAGAATGGTTTTAAGGGAAGTCATGTTTAGTTTTTGTATGAAATGGAGTCATTTGTGATCGACTAATGCTCCGTTTTTCAGCCCAAGAATAGGCAGCGTAATTCTTAGGATTATCAAAAAGGTTATAATGGACATCAACCATGTTTCAAGTCATGGATGTATACGGATGAGTGAGTTACTGAGTTATGGCCCTTGACTATACAAACACATGTTTTTTTTAGCTTGCGGCATGCTTCAACGTATAACGTTAATTACTTACAGACAAAACATGTTGATCAATTGAAAATGTTATATGTCGGTGAAAAATGCATATGATTTGGAAAAATACTCGTATCGCATGCACTCAGGCAATATATGTTCTTTATAGGTGGTAATCATGGATTGGAGCATAAAACTTACTACAACATTGTTGTAACAATTTAAGAATTTTGAAGCATATATAAAACCATATGGATAATTTTTGCTTATGATATATGTATAATATGTACATTTTTCTGGAAAGCTTTATACATGCTACATTCACATAACTTAGATATTCGTCACATATTTCTATTCAATAATGAAGTGCATTACTTTTAAAAAAACCTTAAGGTTAAATAATTCATTGTCCAAGGCGGTAACAAATAGTTGGTAGATATTAATCACCGAGACCATTCGTAGTATTCAATTATTTATCAGTTTCTCGAAATGTATACAAAAATAATGACATATCCATGGGTATTTTGATTTCTTTAATATTCACAAAGGATATTTCTTATCATGTTGGAACTGTAATTGAATAAATTTTATTAATCCAGGAAAAATCCAGGAGATATTTTTTTGCCAAATAATTCATCGTTTAAACGAATTACATGTAGTTAACTTATCTGAAATTGTTTTTATTTTTATATTTTACACGAATACAATCGGTATAAAAACAACCTTAAGTATTTTCAGTAATTTTATGATTATGGTTCAAAGCTATTGCAGTCAATTTATCCATATTACTCGATGCTTTTAAGCATTTATCACGTAAGCGAACATTTTGTAACTCCATTTAAATAATATATTCGATCGTATAACCTTATAACAGGAATTCAATTGAAAAGGACACTCAGAGTGGGGAAATAGTTCTTTCATTTCTTTATTCGTCTAAACGTTGTTACCGGATCCGACACTTCTCAAATTACCACCACGTCTAGCAATTGGAGCCCAAGATGAGTTTACAACTGCGCATGTTGACAACTCAATTTTGTAGGAGGGTCAACAATTCGTTTCAGGTATGCACCTGAGACCACATTGAATTATTGGTAAAAGGGTGGTAGAAAAATGCATTATCAAAGCCATAAAGGCTTTGAGATATGGAGGCTATTCGTTGCCAAAAGTCCAGACGTGTATGTGTGTATTTTATGTTTGTAACATTGATGATTTACCAATGCACATTTTACAAACGCCAACTCATCGGTTGTATGTTTACATTTAACACTGTACATTTTCATTTTTCATTGTGCCGATTGCAGTTTTATTCTCGTTGCATCTATTCAACAGAAGGTTCAGTCGTGTTTATAGAGTCGTTTATGGTAAACACTTGTAATTCTGTGAAAGTCACATGCCGATTTTTACGTTGCGGTTTGTAGAAGACAGATTTCATTTCGTAGTTCTACAAAGTACATTGTATGGTGGTGACTTTTCATTCGCAGTTGAACATGTTTACGAGATGAGTTTAATTTTATTTATATATAGCTCCGCCTTAACCATGTCTTAACTCCTCCTTACGTCTTTCGGAAATTTCCGCTATCACTCGGCTCTATTTAAACCAATCATTGATACTTTGAACCATGGACATTACGAACCTTATTATGGACATTACGACTCATCTATATTATGACATTATGGACTATGATTTGGAAACAGGATGGATTATAAATTATTTTATGTCGAATAAAATAATATATGATATTACAACATGTGTTTGTCTATATAATAGTAATAAATACGCACATATGACATGAAATGAGATGTATGCAAAATGATACTTGACTCAAACACAACAAAATGTAAGTCATTAGCATGACTTCAAGAATGAAAAGTCCCATTGTCTTATTTTTATTTTAAAGCTGCACTCACACAGATTGACCGTGTTGACAACTAATTTTTTATTTTTTGTTTTGGAATGAGCCAATTTTTGCGTAAATGTCTGGATACCAGTGGTATAAGACTGCTGACAAAAGATCAGATACAGTTTTTCAGTTTGGCTAAAAGTGATACTACAGTAACGTTTTAAAAAAAAATGAAAAATGTCGGCAGTTTTCCAAACAATTTAGATCTGTTTTATTATGAGTAATTTTATTATTTGTATAGAAAGCATTGCTGCCAAAATAAGCCGAGTCTGGGACAAAAAAGGGGAAAAAGGTCGTCAAAACTGTCAATCTATGAGAGTGCAACTTTAAATTACTATAAACACTATTTTAAATTCAACCATTAGAGGACACTTTCTTGCCTTTTTGCAATGTTTAAGATTGCAAGTAATATTAGATAATTTAAAATTTACGAAGAAAAAAATCTAAATTTTCATTAAGTTGAAATTATTCACTAAGATGCCCCAGAGGTTTATTACCGGGTAGCTGGAACTGTATGGATAAAATACACTAAGATTACAACTTCATATAACTCGTACATTATACTGTAACGAATATTATTTTATAAGTAATTAATAAAGTATTTTTATGATGAAGTCAATTTATTGCTAATAAACAATTATTACTTGCTGCTACCTTTTATACCCCACCCACACTCAACAGTCAGGGCTTTTTCACATTTAGGTGAAGCGGCCCTAGCCCTTTTGGAGGGGAAAAATCGCGCGTTTGTTTTTCTAATCTAAGACTCACGATATCTATTTTTTTCATGTTCTTGAAATCCCCCACTTGATTGTTATGGTTCACAGTGGCAGATCCCGTAATTCATAACTGGGGGACACAAGTGGGTTGGAGGGTTGTTCTTCCATCCACATGGATATTTTGTTTCAATGATGTATTGAAATTACACGTTTACACCATACATGCCTATTAAGATAGTAAATGTATAACATTAGACCAAACTAGGTGGATATCATTATGATGTCCATCAAAAGTTTCCTGGGTTTGCTGGAGCAGGTTTTGAACAGGGACTTGCGTTAGAGGGGCGTTACTTAGGGGCACAACTTTCTGGGCATGATCCCTCGAGTGGGCATAACATTAATATGTTTAAAATGTGGGAAGTGGGGTTTAGGGGTACTCCCCCTAGAATATTTTAAATATTTTTAGTCTGAATTGGTGCATTATGGCGTATTTAAGTACTTTTTTCTAAGAAATATTGACAAAATTATTAACCTTTAAGTTTATTTGCGGGCCAACTGGGGGAGGGGGACACAGGCCCTACAGCTCCCCCACCACTGAACGACCCGCCCATGGTCCACTTGTAAATAAAATAAATGAACAATTATTGCTTGCTTGGGTATATAAGTAAAAACAAAAAACTGACAGTGGCAGTATAAATACAGATACACACAACTGCAATTGACTAAATAATATGGTGATTTATAAATAAAATAAAAGATGAAGTTAATTTTAGGGTTTATTGTGAAATAAAGAGAGAGTACTCGGACTTACAACCGGGAATTTACAGGAAGTAGGCGAATATGTTATCTCCCTTGCTTGATTCGACGGAAATAAACGAAAGAAAATCCAATTCGTTAGCTCCGCCCATTCACCTTCGTTTCTTTCGGTGACATTAACCATATAAGGTATAGGCGAAATCGTCTATCCTTGTAATTCTGAACTTGTCAATTCACTTTTGTAAACCTGGACTTGTTGGACTGCAAATGTTCATTTTACGAATGCGAGTGTCGACTGTAGGATTGCAGTTTTACATATGCATGATTCGGCTTCCTAATTTACATCATCATATTGTTAAAGGCAATATATACGATCTATGTTTTAGTGAGTTTATACAGGGTAGATCTGACAAATATACATTTTGACTACTATAATGACAAATGACAAATCAATACGGAAAAACTGACGAATAGAAACAACAAATAGCACGTATACATTGACAAATGTAAGAGATATTTAGTACGATTAAGAAGCACATTGTGGGAATTACACGTCTGGACTTTTGGCAACGAATAGCCTCCATATTGAGAGGCTCGGTAAGCTAGTGAAAACAGGCATTGTTTTCGTAAGATATTTTAATACAAGACTTGTTTCAATTAAATACAAGCGCCAATACAAACTATAATTCGGGGTTTATTCGGTACACAGGAGCGTTTGAAAAGAACGGGAGTAAGCTATTAAGTTTCGTTGATTTTACTTACAGACTCGTGCACCAATTTTGATCAAAACAGTGAAAAGGTCGACGAAGCGCAGATACACTCCTGCCCTCGTTATATTTTCGACCGATTAAATTCCGATATTGTGTTGCGTGTCAAAATTTCTTTAGGTTATGCGCTATCTTATACGAAGGTTGTCTTTTTATACAAAACTTGAATGCGTTTTACTAAGATACTTGATTGCGTCGAAGACATTGATCGACCTCGGATATAACATAATATAGCCTATCATTTATTTTTCAGCATTAAAAGTTTACCACATTCACAGCCAACATGAATTATACATCCCATTGTCGTCTCAAACGCAGACATGATCAATAGAGAGATTTCGCATAATTTTATTCATAGGAATAAAATAAAATTATTTTTACTATTTTATCAGGTTCGTAATCGTTATCTAATTGCATGATATATAAATTTCTAGTTTTCCTAGAGTCTGATGACATCAAATGTATTAATTTTTGTTTCGTAGTTCAAAGGCAAAATTAAGGTTCAAATATTGCTTTCCTGAAATTATCATAATTAGGACAGACTAGAAGGAAATGATATATTTCATTTTCATTGACAATCATGTCTTTGATAGTATCAAATAGTATTGCATTGTAACTCATACTTGTCTGTTTACAAGTCCAGATTTTAATCTAGTTATTTTTTGTTCCTATTGATATAGGCTCCAGGTTTAAAATTCAGTTTCGATAGTAACACGATATGATAAGCAGCACACCTATTCAATGAATGACATTTAAATCAACGGGAATCAAATGAATATAATATTATGAATACCGTTTAAAGCTGCACTCTCACAGATTTACCGCTTTAACAACTTTTTTATTCTTTGTCTTGGGATGAGCACATTTTTGAGTAAATATCTGCAAACCAGTGATAAAAGACTGCTTACAAAATATTCGATATGTCAGTTCGAAGACGAATGTTTTATGGCTTAAAGCGTTACTAACGGTTTAAGAAAAACGCATAAAACATCAATTTTTGAACTTAAATATATAAATATGTGACTAATATTATGTCAGCAGTCCTATATGAATAGTTTACATGCATTTTCGCATAAATTTGCTCTTTTCAAGACAAAAAAAAGTTGTCAAAACGTTAAATCTGTGAGAGTGCAGCTTTAAAGTCATTACAAAAATAATGTGCAACCTCTTGATTCGTACATTGAATATCAATTTATAATGGTTTAAAATTTGCAAGTAATAACCAAGATTGTCAATTATTAATCAGATCGTATAATAAGCTGCGAACTGGGGTTGCTTTTCATTTTTGTTTACATTTCTACATATGGTTATCGATGTAACCATCCAAGATAACACTGGGAATAAGATATAAACAAGTAAAAATTTATCATCAGTTTATTTTCATTTATGTATTATAAAATTAATACTCTTTTCACATTAGGCCACACCAAAATCATGTTTCGTCCCGGGGATTAACCGCATCTATTTTTTGAAAATATAAAAACAAATATTTTGTGCGACCGTACCTATATCTTCATTGCCACCCGCATATTTTGTGACAATAAGCTTTTTAGAAACCTGTAATATAATCAGTTTTCCTACGCAGTATTAGTGTTTTTGTAAGGAGGTTACCGATGCGTGGAGTTTTAAAAGGTATATCGAACAGTTTATCTTTGTTTTCAAAATAATCTAAATTGCGACTTCCGGTAACAACACCGTGGCTCGGATTTTGGATTTTTTGTTTTTGTTTTCAGTACGTGTGTTGTGAACAGGCGACAGTTGCGTCGACATGACCCACTCTATGGCCTTACTTTTGTTGTGTTGCCTACGACAGTTGTCATGCCCTATCATTTTTTGTTTGTTTTTAAGGAGGGTGGTGTGGCAATGGGGTTGGTCATTTTAACGCATCTGCCGCCTGTAATCATTCCATGCACAACATTATTATAATTCATGCAATATAGTATGTGTTCGAGATGCTGGTTGCTATAATTTTGTAAAATTAGTGATTATATATTAGTGGGTGGAAATTGGAATGATGAAAAATGGCTCTTTTATTTGATTCAAGTCATGATACTCGTGATAGGAATTTGACCTTATGACCTCGATGCTGTAGAAAACAGTTTAGCTCAACAGGAATATGTTTCATTGTTTGGTTCAAAACGATGTTTCAAAGTCATAAATAGTGACATAAACAACAGTTGCGAACAAATATATGGTCACAAGTAGCGAATTGTACAGAAATTCCAGATGGAACACTGGTACCAATAGACCAAAAAATAGGTAAGCCTAACCTAGGTTAATATCCTTAATTTATGTTTTCTTTAACAGCATAATCTGGGATGAATAAAACAACTCCTTGTCCCTAATAGTATTTTAAACATATCGTTATACTTGCACGTGCCACTGCATTCAATTAAATATTTAATACGAAATTAAGTCAAGAAATTAAAATGAATTTTGCCCCTAAATTGTTAGATGCTGCCTGTGTAAAACTTGATTTGTTAAACATCCAAAATCAATGTACAAATACAGATGCAAAACATGTAAATTTAAAAGTGATTCAGGCAGATAAGTTGTTTCGAGCATTTTGCTAAAAGCAGTGTTATTTTATTATGAATGATCATCAAACTAATAATATGTTACAATTGTCTTAGAAATTTGGTTTATTCATATATTGGGCTAACTAAAAACGGATGAATAAATATGAATATGTATTGGAACATTTTTCCATTGTGCAATAGAGATTGATTCCGTTCAATATTGAATTCCAATGATTGAAAAGCAATTTTGTTGAACAATCTTCCGTCTTTATATTGAGTATATGTCACAGGGTGTGACTTTTATATTTCAATAAAAGTGTTACAAATATATTTATTCGTATTTTGTTAAAATACCCTAATTCTCATTTATTACTCCGCCCCGTAAATTATCAGGTTTGGTAAATTTTACATATAGTGTAGTGTAGTTTGTTAAATATCGAGTAATAGTATATATTAACCTTAAACTAATACGTCAGTGTTTTAAATTAACTAATCAACTTATTATTACTTTTAGTCTTAAGTCAACAAATCTACACATACAACGCCATTTTTATACGGTGCTTTTCTATCCAATTCACTAGCGGATTTAGAGGGGGCGCTTCCGGCGCGCGCCCCCTCTAAAATCGTCAAAGTTTACTTTTTATGTCATTTTAGGAGATAAAAAATAATAAAATACGCCTATAATGCATCATTTCCAACTACAAATTGTTAATTTTTCTTGATTGCTTAACCCATAATCCGTATGCAAACAGTTTATGCCATACACTTTCGGTTCAGAGGGAGGGGTGCATGTCAAAAGGTTGCGCCCCTAAGTTACGCCCCCTCTAACGTTGATTCCTGGATCCGCCCCTGAAATTTATGCAGCTACTTATTTAGAATACTGCAGGTAATTCATTAAATCCCGTTATTATAATCTGTTATCTTTGTATTGATCTATAGTGTTATAGGTGTTTGTATGTCGTGAGATATTTACATTGTTTCAATGTATTGTTCAATGATCGCGCCATTGTTTATCTGAAATTCTGTGTTCGAGTATTTGTACATGTTCTATGTTAGATTATATACTTTATTATGTATGCATTGTTTAGGGGGATGACGATGACGTCGATGGTATAGGTAGTATTAAAATGATTGGCACGAATTCACGTTTGTTCTGTTCCTCATCTACCGCCCAGTAGAGGTCAGAGGTGGCCCGGCAACATATACGAAAACAAATCGCTCTTCGCTCGCTTCATGGTTTATGAAAACTGACAAAATTGTTAATTGTATTTGTTTTCGCTCGCTTGTTCCAATCGTTTTGGGAAAAAATCGGAGGAACAAAATTTTAATTTGGTCGGGCCTTGTGAATGATTTGAATACAAGGCCTAAATTTGGTTTACCTTTGATTCTGGTTACATGCCTAAAACAATACGGGTCGGTAGGTAGGGTAAATATTTCTTTAATATATTTGTTTTAATAAGGCATGTTAACATACTATAAAAAGCATTTTGTATTAGCATATTGATCAAAGAACTAATGCACCGTTCTGTGCTCAAAAACCGTTGTAAAATTAGCAAATCATGAAATGCCATATTTTTGGACCAAACATTTTAGATACAGCATTTTTTGCCAAGGTGGTTTCTTTTCTTTTTTACTTTTATATCAAGACATGAGTTTCTGTGCCAAATACATACATACAAACCTCTTTTTAGGCCTTAAAGAAACATCTTTAAACACTTATATACACTGACTATATACAACAATATGAACATATGAAAACACCTTTTTACAAAACAAATAAATAAATTATTCATTATCAAGTTATATTTGATAAAACTGTATATGGTGAAATACAATTATACATAATTTAGATTGTTGCGAAATTTAGATAAGCATCGGTTTTACGACTGATCATGTGATTAAAAGTATGCATTAACTTGAGGAAACATAATTATAAAACGAATAATAATAAATTAATAGGTAAACCCCAAGGACTTCTATGATTAGGGATCCCAACTCTATCTTCAATCGAAGGAGTAAAATTCAGAGTACCAAATGCAAAAACTTTTCGAAGATATGATGCAATTATTGTTTGAAACTATAAAAAACCACACAGTCTGCCTAAGCAAATATAAGGTTTAAAACTGTGTGATCATAGAGTTTCATAATGAAAAGCATCATTGTACTAACTCTGGGAATAAGCAGAGAAACATTATTAAAAAAAATAGAAATACAATATATAGTTGCTAAAATCTTTTTCCAAATGATCACTCTAAATAAATATTTGAAATAAAGTGTCGTCATAAACTATAATTTGTATTTCACTGATCACATGAAAACATAAAATGACAGTCTCAAACTGAGAATGAAACGATTAATATTTGGAAAGTATTATCAAAACATATTTTATAAACAAGTATAAAAATATTATTTTGTCAATCAACCGTTGATGTTTCATTTGATTTATTTACGTTTTTACTTTCCTTACTGGAATTCCCTTCAACTGGTCATTTGTTTGTGCTCATGTTGTTCATGTGCGGTACTTTCGGAAGAAAATCACCGCGAACACGACGAAAAGGATACTTGATAATAATGAATAACATCCAAGGACGATGGTGACGAGTTTATATATAAATGGTGTGGCTGAAAAAAAACAAAACCATATAATTACATTTATGTATGTAAAGTATAAAGACACCATACATGTGTTGTACGTTATTGATTTGTAATACCTTGATAAGATAAAACTAAAGACGATTAAGTTTTATCCATCTATTATCTGATTTATTTTTGTACCTTCAGTGGAGCTGTTGAAGAATAATTCAGATAGAACTTTAAAGGTGCAAGTATGTCTATTTTCAAAGAGAAAATATTATTATTATTTTCTCCAAATCAGGGCCAACGTAAGTTAATGTACGTAATATTACCACGTCGAAAAGTTATGTAACGTTGACGTCATAGCAATGCATGTTCCTAATTATTATGCGTGTAATACAAAAATTGCAAAATGTAAAATGTAATTGTCAACAACTAATGCTTGACATGACTAAATTCAAAGTTCACATTTAAAATAAAAAAATCCCTCAGTAAGAAGATATGCAATATGTATATGTGTAAATGTGTAAGGCTTATATGACAAGCTATATACAAGATATTTCTTCATAACACATGTTACTAACTGAGTATGTTTTTTATGTGTATGTTCATATATGTATTAGTTTGAAATGAACTGAAATGATAGGAACAAAAACAGTCATATTTCAATTGTGTTTTTGTAATGGATCAATCGGCTGTAGCAATTTCATGCATACTTAATACGTCTGTGGGAACTGAGCAGTCCTATAACGCCGATGGAGAAATTATTGGTTATAACACTCTAAAGAAAGCAAAGTCTGAGTCTGCTAAGTAGGAATACAATAATTATTTGACAGTGTCTTCCTATATCAGCTTACTCGGTCCAACACTTTCGAGCCAGATGACCTTTGCATATATAAACATCGATTTCAGTATAGGATAGACGAATGGCCGTATCTATGAATTTTCACAAGCGTAGCTATAGTATATATTTCATAGATACATCCACAAGGTGGATCCGACTAACACCACATGAATTTTAGCGTTGATGCTTTGGTCCATGTTCCTAGGCATATTTTTGTTTGTCTTTATCACGAAATTGCCGTGTTGAGAAAATTTGTTAAAAATTTATTACATTACAGTTTTTCAGCCATCAACAACTAGCTCATTTCTATTTGGAATTCCTCTCAGTGTCCTAGGACGAGTTGGTTTTGAAACGGGTGATCGGAAAAATACTTTATATGTGTTTCTACAATATCGATAATAATCGTAACTTATGTTTACAGGTTGCACCTTGCATTTCCATTTAGTCGTGAACTGATCAACATGAACAGTGTTGTGCCTTATGCAACGACAAGGCTATATTTGTTATTTTCTAGAACAGAAATGAATAAAATTAATTGGATGGTGAGATGTGGTTTTTTTGGTTTTCACTCTTTCATTGTTCCTTATGTTATATGCAAACGGTTTATAGTGTTTTATAATTGGGAAGTATCTATTTATCTAACTCATGCAAACATGGTTTTATTCAGACGAACGTGACATTGACTGGAAAGTAAATATTGAATTTTACTGGGAATATTCTTATTATACTCATTTGACTTTAATGATCAAAACATAATAAACAGCACTTTTATCCAAACATGATGTAGATACAGTAATAATATGCACTGCTGATAAGGTAAGAAGAGAATCTTCAAAACAGAGTAATTTTTTTTGCTAGTTCCATTTTTGTTTCTGGGTCATAATCATTCCAATACGAATGCGAAAGAACCGCATGGGTCGTTTAAACAACTATTTCAACTCACGTAAAACCTGCAAATTCAAACTGATATTCAAACTTTGCACATACATTTCCAAACATTCCAATAAAAGCAGTATCTTCGGAGAATCTGTTAGATCAATTACACGACGTTTGTGATTGATTAAATGACGTTATATTGTGGTAAAATATATGCAACGTCGATTAAGAAAGTGACGCCATTGACAATGTCGCTCTTTACAGCTGAATAGATACTCCATTAAATCTTTTTAAAAGTGTTCCTTTTCAGTCTTGTAGTTGGATTAGCCCAAAGAAAGTTTGCCCATAATGAGTGTAAAAATAAACTTTGAATATTTGAGATTTGCAAGTTATCTTTGTTAAAAAATATTTAGTAAATTGACGGATATTCTTGAAGTTCGTCGGACTTTATTAACCGTGCACTAACCACAGATTATACTTACATTAAATCAAAATTCCTGATTGATTTATTGAAAAATAAAACGCTTATACCAGTTATTAATATTTAACAGTGTTTGTAGGGTTTCATTTTATTTTGTAACGTTATGAAATTGCAACATTACCCAAGCACTATATATTGTGATGTTATGAAATTGCAACATTACCCAAGCACTATGATTATATTGTAACGTTATGAAATTGCAGCATACCCCACGCACTATGATATATTGTAACGTTATGAAATTGCAACATTACCCAAGCACTATATATTGTGATGTTATGAAATTGCAACATACCCCAAGCACTATGATTATATTGTAACGTTATGAAATTGCAGCATACCCCACGCACTATGATATATTGTAACGTTATGAAATTGAAGCATACCCCAAGCACTATGATACATTGTAACGTTATGAAATTGCAATATACCTCAAGCACTATGAATATATTGTAACGTTATAAAATTGCAGAATACCCCACGCACTATGATATATTGTAACGTTATGAAATTGCAGCATACCCCACGCACTATGATATATTGTAACGTTATGGAATTGCAGCATACCCCAACCACAATGATATATTGTAACGTTATGAAATTGCAACATACCCTACGCACTATGATATATTGTAACGTTATGAAATTGCAGCATACCCCAACCACTATGATATATTGTAACGTTATGAAACTGCAGCATACCCCAACCACTATGACATATTGTAACGTTATGAAATTGCAACATACCCCAAGCACTATGATATATTGTAACGTTATGAAATTGCAACATACCCCAAGCACTATGATATATTGTAACGTTATGAAATTGCAGCATACCCCAACCACTATGATATATTGTAACGTTATGAAATTGCAGCATACCCCAACCACTATGATATATTGTAACGTTATGAAATTGCAACATACCCCAAGCACTATGATATATTGTAACGTTATGAAATTGCAGCATACCCCAACCACTATGATATATTGTAACGTTATGAAATTGCAGCATACCCCAACCACTATGATATATTGTAACGTTATGAAATTGCAACATACCCTAAGCACTATGATATATTGTAACGTTATGAAATTGCAGCATACCCCAACCACTATGATATATTGTAACGTTATGAAATTGCAACATACCCCAAGCACTATGATATATTGTAACGTTATGAAATTGCAGCATACCCCAACCACTATGATATATTGTAACGTTATGAAATTGCAGCATACCCCAACCACTATGATATATTGTAACGTTATGAAATTGCAGAATACCCCCAAGCACTATGATATATTGTAACGTTATGAAATTGCAACATACCCCAACCGCTATGATTATATTGTAACGTTATGAAATTGCAGCATACCCCAACCACTATGATATATTGTAACGTTATGAAATTGCAACATACCTCAAGAACTATGATATATTGTAACGTTATGAAATTGCAACATACCCCAAGCACTATGATATATTGTAACGTTATGAAATTGCAACATACCTCAAGCACTATGATATATTGTAACGTTATGAAATTGCAACATACCTCAAGCACTATGATATATTGTAACGTTATGAAATTGCAACATACCCCAAGCACTATGATATATTGTAACGTTATGAAATTGCAACATACCTCAAGCACTATGATATATTGCAACGTTATGAAATTGCAACATACCCCAACCACTATGATATATTGTAACGTTATGAAATTGCAACATACCTCAAGCACTATGATATATTGTAACGTTATGAAATTGCAACATACCCCAAGCACTATGATATATTGTAACGTTATGAAACTGCAGCATACCCCAAGCACTATGATTATATTGTAACGTTATGAAATTGCAACATTACCCAAGCACTATGATATATTGTAACGTTATGAAACTGCAGCATACCCCAAGCACTATGATATATTGTAACGTTATGAAATTGCAACATACCCCAAACACTATGATTATATTGTAACGTTATGAAATTGCAGCATACCTCAAGCACTATGATATATTGTAACGTTATGAAATTGCAACATACCCCAAGCACTATGATATATTGTAACGTTATGAAATTGCAGCATACCCCAAGCACTATGATATATTGTAACGTTATAAAATTACAGCATACCCCAAGCACTATGATATATTGTAACGTTATAAAATTGCAGCATACCCCAAGCACTATGATTATATTGTAACGTTATGAAATTGCAGCGTACCCCAACCACTATGATATATTGTAACGTTATGAAATTGCAACATACCCCAAGCACTATGATATATTGTAACGTTATGAAATTGCAGCATACCCCAAGCACTATGATATATTGTAACGTTATAAAATTGCAGCATACCCCAAGCACTATGATATATTGTAACGTTATGAAATTGCAACATACCCCAAGCACTATGATTATATTGTAACGTTATGAAATTGCAGCATACCCCAAGCACTATGATATATTGTAACGTTATGAAATTGCAACATACCCCAAGCACTATGATATATTGTAACGTTATGAAATTGCAGCATACCCCAAGCACTATGATATATTGTAACGTTATAAAATTGCAGCATACCCCAAGCACTATGATATATTGTAACGTTATAAAATTGCAGCATACCCCAACCACTATGATATATTGTAACGTTATGAAATTGCAGCATACCCCAAGCACTATGATATATTGTAACGTTATAAAATTGCAGCATACCCCAAGCACTATGATATATTGTAACGTTATGAAATTGCAAGATACCCCAAGCACTATGATATATTGTGATGTTATGAAATTGCAACATACCTCAAGCACTATGATATCTTGCGATGTTATAAAATTGCAGCATACCCCAACCACTATGATATATTGTAACGTTATGAAATTGCAGCGTACCCCAACCACTATGATTATATTGTAACGTTATGAAATTGCAACATTACCCAAGCACTATGATATATTGTAACGGTATGAAATTGCAGCATACCCCAACCACTATGATATATTGTAACGTTATGAAATTGCAACATTCCCCAAGCACTATGATATATTGTAACGTTATGAAACTGCAGCATACCCCAACCACTATGATATATTGTAACGTTATGAAACTGCAGCATACCCCAACCACTATGATATATTGTAACGTTATGAAATTGCAGCATACCCCCAACCACCATGATATATTGTAACGTTATGAAATTGCAACATACCTCAAGCACTATGATATATTGTAACGTTATGAAATTGCAGCATACCCCAAGCACTATGATATATTGTAACGTTATGAAATTGCAACATACCTCAAGCACTATGATATATTGTAACGTTATGAAATTGCAACATTCCCCAAGCACTATGATATATTGTAACGTTATGAAACTGCAGCATACCCCAACCACTATGATATATTGTAACGTTATGAAACTGCAGCATACCCCAACCACTATGATATATTGTAACGTTATGAAATTGCAGCATACCCCCAACCACCATGATATATTGTAACGTTATGAAATTGCAACATACCTCAAGCACTATGATATATTGTAACGTTATGAAATTGCAGCATACCCCAAGCACTATGATATATTGTAACGTTATGAAATTGCAACATACCTCAAGCACTATGATATATTGTAACGTTATGAAAATGCAGCATACCCCAAGCACTATGATATATTGTAACGTTATGAAATTGCAACATACCTCAAGCACTATGATATATTGTAACGTTATGAAATTGCAGCATACCCCAAGCACTATGATATATTGTAACGTTATGAAATTGCAACATACCTCAAGCACTATGATATATTGTAACGTTATGAAATTGCAGCATACCCCAACCACTATGATATATTGTAACGTTATGAAATTGCAGCATACCCCAAGCACTATGATATATTGTAACGTTATGAAATTGCAACATACCTCAAGCACTATGATATATTGTAACGTTATGAAATTGCAGCATACCCCAACCACTATGATATATTGTAACTTTATGAAATTGCAACATACCCCAAGCACTATGATATATTTTAACGTTATGAAATTGCAGCATACCCCAACCACTATGATATATTGTAACGTTATGAAATTGCAACATACCCCAAGCACTATGATATATTTTAACGTTATGAAATTGCAGCATACCCCAAGCACTATGATATATTGTAACGTTATGAAACTGCAGCATACCCCAAGCACTATGATATATTTTAACGTTATGAAATTGCAGCATACCCCAAGCACTATGATATATTGTAACGTTATAAAATTGCAACATACCCCAAGCACTATGATATATTGTAACGTTATGAAACTGCAACATACCCCAAGCACTATGATATATTTTAACGTTATGAAATTGCAGCATACCCCAAGCACTATGATATATTGTAACGTTATAAAATTGCAGCATACCCCAAGCACTATGATATATTGTAACGTTATGAAATTGCAGCATACCCCAAGCACTATGATTATATTGTAACGTTATGAAATTGCAACATACCCCGAGCACTATGATATATTGTAACGTTATGAAATTGCAGCATACCCCAAGCACTATGATTATATTGTAACGTTATGAAATTGCAGCATACCCCGAGCACTATGATATATTGTAACGTTATGAAATTGCAGCATACCCCAAGCACTATGATATATTGTAACGTTATGAAATTGCAGCATACCCCAAGCACTATGATTATATTGTAACGTTATGAAATTGCAACATACCCCGAGCACTATGATATATTGTTATGTCATAAAATTGCAGCATACCCCAACCACTATGATTATATTTTAACGTTATGAAATTGCAACATTACCCAAGCACTATGATATATTGTAACGTTATGAAATTGCAGCTTACCCCAACCGCTATGATTATATTGTAACGTTATGAAATTGCAACATTACCCAAGCACTATGATATATTGTAACGTTATGAAATTGCAGCATACCTCAACCACTATGATATATTGTAACGTTATGAAATTGCAACATACCCCAAGCACTATGATATATTGTAACGTTATGAAATTGCAACATACCCCAAGCACTATGATATATTGTAACGTTATGAAATTGCAACATACCCCAAGCACTATGATATATTGTAACGTTATGAAATTGCAACATAACCCAAACATAATACATCAAACAAAGGTAAGTCGAGATAGAAATTAACCCCGGGTGGCGTTTAGCCTTATTATAAAGGTGTTTATCTAGGTTGATTTGAAATTGAGTGAGCTTGTACGGGTAAATACTGTCGAACCCTCTTTGGCTCGAACTGGATGTAAATGACCTATTTATACTGAAGGTCAGCATTCCTACTTGGCTCGAATTTCCCGATGTTAAAGGTATTTTTGCCGGTCCCTGTGGTTTTGAGCAAACGGGCTTCGACTGTAAATGTACTCATACAAGTAACATTCCGCGAGTTTTCTATGGGTACACTAGAATCAGTATTTGCGCAACGTTGATAATTTGATAAAACAATCCACTCAGCAATACGTGAATTAAACAACAACAACGGTGCATTCCAAAATTGTTTTTAAATAGTTGGTTACAGATTTATTACAGAAAACAAAGAAAAGATAATGTTCTAGCGTTGCTACGTTTGATGTCTTACTTCCTGAAAAAGAAAAACAACAACAACGTAGCTGATAGTACTTATGATGGCAAAGGAGTAAATGGTCAGACTTGTACATGCATTTACGTATTAAAAACGGCATCTTAGCATTCAATTAGCCTGCAAATCACAGGCTGCTTAAAATATATTATTACATTTATATTCATTCCATTTGTTACAACACAAGGAATTCCATGTTAAAATAGTATATATAGAGTCAATGAAATCAGTTTTAAATAAGTTTATACTTTTATAAATTGCTGTCCATTTTTTAATCTGTGTTGATTTAGGGAAAGTTTGCAAAAAGAGTCATAGTATTTTTGCTCGAGAAATTACAGATTTAAAACTTACAACAGATATTGCATGTTTTGGGGCAAGCGAAATTCGCATATGTATGATCTTGGCACCGACTAGTGTCTGTTTGACATGCAATGGCATCGAGGTCTGAGCATGCTTGTGGTACTCCAGTGTTACTGACGGTGGTTGTGGCGTAAGTGGTTGATGTAGCGGCAGTGGTCGTCCGATCTAAAGGACAGAGATTTGGAATCATACTTGCATGAGTGCTTTTTTTAGTAGACAACAACTGTTTATCTGTGCAACGTTATTCCAGCATGTGTACATTGTACAACATTGCATGTACAAATGTACATATTATGACTCGCTTTGACACTGACGCCCATGGATTGACCTAGCATGTACGTTAGTTTTTTACCATGAACCCAAGTGACCCGACAACAGTAATTGTATCATGAATATGGTCCAAAACCGCTACTTCCACCAATATGTGTGTAACGAGCTGCTCAATTTGCTATGTTTATTTTCGGGGATTGAGCCCACGGCATTTTGCTCTGATGCGAACAGTCTAATGCGTCTTTATAAAAGATAATTATGTTGTTTGGCGGAATATTCATACCGAATTACGAAAATGTAATCAACAGTCTATTTCTTACCAAAGCCATTTTACTAATTGACAATTGCAAAGTATTTGTCAGTCTGTATAAGCACTGATCTTAAAAAAAAATTCAGCTATTCTTTTCTTTTGCCATTTTCCGAAGCTGCTCTTCCGAAAGCCCATACATAGACGACAAGAGAAATTGCCAGACAGGTTCAAGTCGTCATTTGGCGGCTCTCGTCGATATATGCGAAACACATGTTTGCGTCAATTTCGGGTTATTAGCCAAACGCATGCATACTGTACCTTCGCAAAAGCATGGGTCGCTGCCAGCGTCCGGGTACCGTTCTGGAACATTGATAGAACGCTTGTTAGAGTCGTGCGTGGATTCGAAAAAAAATGCTTGAATCTGAGCATAAGAGCACTTCATTTCGATTTTTATTAGATATCCAAAAAAATATACAAATATAAATAAAAAATGAAGTAATTATAATCATCCTACCAACAGCTCTGTAAATCATATCGCTCATACAGTCGAAGCTCCCATAGTCACTTATATGGTAAAGAGTGGTCCATACTGCAACAAGGCAAAATAAAACGGCATGATAATATCCAAAAAAATCCACTGCATGCCCTCCCTACTTTAAGAGAGGTTGCTAAATGTAGGGTAGATGTAAATGCGGCCTACTTCATGTGTACTGCGTCATCAATTTATGTGAACAGTGTCGAAGTAAATATGTAAAATTATACGATATACCCCTTTTCATCCCAACTAGTACACGTTTGTTGCCCGTGAAAGCTTAAGTTCACGTCTTGTTTTGCATTCTCTCTAATGACAATGTGTGTCATTAAAATGTGTTTAAAAAGAACATTCTTTCATATTCATGTCAAAGAATGAGTATGGTATTCCGTTAGCGCATTTGCTTTTCAACAGAACGTCCCAAATTCGATTCCCGGCCTTGGCGCAAGTGAGTTTGGTTTGTGTTCACCAAGCCGGACAAGTGGGTTACCGCCGAGTACCCCGGTCACACACACAAAACACAAAACCACACTCTCGAGTATCATCGTGCAAACGAGCATAACTGATATAATGTTATAATAGGTTGTTGCACCATCGTTGTTAAATTAATAAACTACAGAATCTGAGCAAATTAGAACAGTCATTAAGTATTCAACGTTGTAAGTACTGGTTATCATATAAATTTAGTCTCCTGTTTGGTTGAATAACCTACAATAAATCAATGGAATATACAGGAACAATAATACAATGAAATACAGGGTATCAAAATGTCTAGAAGAAATATCTTGTTTAAAGGCAGAGAGATTTAAACTATCATCCAAAGCCGATAAAAAGCAATTGCAAAACAAAATACCCAGAGTAAGAGGCTCGTACACTATTCGATTATTTGAAGTTAAGGGAAAACACAATACCGATCGATATAGTATTATTTAAAACTTTAAATGACGCCCATGCCGTAAAACCATTCAAGATCGACCAACCCAATTGAGCGATGGTTCGAGCTTAGCGTTATTTTCGTAGGTTTTTCTGAAAATGTTATAATTTGTTTAAGTGTTTCTTCGTATGACAGCCTTTTAAGAAAATAGAAAGCGCGTGTCCTGGAATTAAAGGCACAAATCAAACTTATAAATCAGGTGAAAATTGGCTTACACTGTTGATGTGATGAACAACCCGCATTTTCGACTTGCTCAAACAGACTATTGATGAGTTCTGAAAATAAGATGAAAATTAACTTAACTTACATGAACACTCATTGCTTCCAACACACTAAAGGTTTGGTCATACGCGATGCATTCATTTCGTTTTTCCTTTCCTAATTTAAGTATATCACTGGTTGTATTATATACAAACATAATACTTTCTAAAATACATTATTTTTACTGACTATACTCTTACAAACGTTTATATTAAAATCGTTTAATAATGATAGCTAGAGCCAATCGTTCAAAACTATGTTAACTCCGTTAACAACGTTGTTAAATTTAAAAGGTGAAAGTTTTAAGATGTGCTCATATATTTGCAAAAAACAAGTACCGCAAAATAGTTACCTAAAACATATTATTAAAACACTGCGGATCACAACTTCCTGACAAGAACGATTTTAAAATTAACAACAATGACGTAAACAATATTGTTAACTTTAACAAAGTGCTGAAAAAAACCGTCTTATATCTATAACCTTTACATATATGTATATATTTGTGCGAAAAAGAATACTTGCTTTCGTAGTCGTTGTCGTGTCGACGACAGCCGTCCATATCTCCAGCCACTGAAAAATAAATCAAATGTGCAGGTTCATGATAAGGGTATATTAATATCTACTTTGGTTTCTATACATGTGTGTTTTTTCTTCTTGTTGACTTGTATACTTCAATACTTATTACATTGTTCAGAAATGTTTGTCACGTCACGTGATCTATCATGCCAATTATGTTAATTGAATTGATCATGTACCACGGAACACGTATATGTTTACTGTTTCAATGTCCAAATCTTTGAATGAATTCAAATCACACTCCAAATGATGTTTATGTGTTTATTATCATTTATTTTATTTTTTTTTATCATTTTTAGACGAGATAAGGGAAAATGAGTCCTATGGAGGAATGAAACGTCTATTTTTCCTGATTTCGTAACTGCCTTTACAGAACCTTTATTTGCTTACGATGTATTATTCTTAATGTCATAACCATATTGTCGAGTAATAGAAACCAAACACAGATTAAATGTCAGTGATAGGACATAGTGAAACTTTAAGTTAATTATGTATGCTCTCAATGTTATTTAAGTCTAAATGAGTTATTAACATGTGAAGAAAAGAAACTTGAAAATGACATAAAGCCAAACCACTCCGATATAACTATTTATTCCTGTTAAACCAATAGAGATAATGCCAAGCCATGTAAAAACATGACACCGTAAAACCCGATATAAATATTAATCATAACTGTTTAACCAATGCAGAAATATACTAGTCAATGGAAAGCCGTGGACAAACACGTACATATGGACTTAGAATCGCTATTTGTTTGTAAAATACGTTATTATTATAATTGTTTTAAAGAAGGACCTGGTGTCGTTTGCACGAAACATCATATTTGATATTTACTCAAAATTGACACTTTCCTCAACAAATCTAATTTTCAATTCAGAATCGATAGAATTTTTTCGTGTTCTGATACTCTATAAAGGTAGGAGAGGACGGAAGCAAATATCTCGTGCGGACATAGGTAAACACACTATCAATCCTTATATTAACATTTAAAATAAGTATTCATCACTATCAAAAATAATTGACATGTGAAAAGTAAAACTTAAACAATATGAACGTCAATGTTTCTTTATACACAACACTATGCGTAAAAACTATGTGAATATTTAAAGATTGGTTGATTCTTTTCTTGTGTTCATGCTGTATGAACAAATGCAGACACGCGTTCAAACTCTATCAAGCGTAAAAATTACAATATTTAGTATTGGTGATTAATGACCCCAAATAAATTTAAAATCATTTGAAAGGATATTGATTGCTAATTTTAAGTAGGATAATAAATTATCGAAAACACATTACTGATAAAAGTAATGCATTTCATGATGGGTTTTTTTATTTCAAGTGGTATGACTTATTTTCAATCTGTCCATGTCATTAATGTGTGTTTGTAATATTGGTTTCGGTTTATTTGCTACATATTCCTTGTCCACATATAAACTCTTTCAAATGCAACTAAGTACGGGGTCACCGGCACCCACTTTTCCCATTTGTTTACATAGGATATCTTAACGTATGCTTACATAAATGTTGTACACTATTTTGGACGTGGAACCTCTTACTACAACGGCAACGGACGTGGACTGATTGATGCCGAAAGAAATCTGCAAATTGTCGATGGATATGTTACTATCAAGCGTCAAAGACAAACACTTTCGCCAAGTCAATGATTAAAAACTGTTTTAAGATAACAAATGCCAAATATATAAAATAAAAGATACATATTGTAAATACCTCTGAAAATGGATACTTGAAAACTAAGTAAATGCAAAGCACGTCAATATTTTAATACACGACCGAAGTTATCTAAATTGCACAATTGTTAGCGCAGTCGTTTCTCAGAGAGGCGTTCCGAGTTTGATTCCCGTCCTGCGCTTATGTGAGTGTTGCTGGTGTGCGCGTGATACTCTACGCTGATAACTCTAATCTGTACAAATATACCCAAATATGTTTGTCGCGATTCTTATAAACCTTACCGTACATATCGTTTACCAGAGTCTTCCTGCATGAAGGATTACGCAGTTCCAGATGGTGAAGCAAACCCCAGACTGGTAAAAAGTTTGTACAAACAAAATTTTATGGTAACTGTTTTGTCTATCAATTTTGCAATATAAGATTCTGTTAGTCGCGGTTCTAATAAACATTACCGTACCGTACATTTCTCTTATAAGCGTTGCTATTTAGTTCTAGGTAGTGAAGGAAACCCCAGAATAGTTAATTGTTTGTACAACTATAATAAAACGGTAAATGTTTTGTCTATCTATTTCAGTATTAAAATTTATTCGTGCTTAAATATTTAGCGATGCATACATACTTCATGACTTTACACGGTGTTCATTTACCAAAGCTCATGACAACATTAAACTAAATTAAGTTCTACGATATGAAGGAATTGAATATATCATAATAATAATTATACCATGAATATTTATCTAAAGGTCATGTTACAAATACAAAGATAATAAGTATGAGAACATTATATAATAGACAACAAGAAGGCAATGAATAGATCAGTTGTATTTTAAAGGAGATTAATTTTGTTATGCACATATATTTTAACTCGGTACATATAAAACATGAAATGTGTATTTAACGATATACATCAACATACCAGAGTTTTGACTGAGGCACTTGTTTCCTGTTTTAATGTCCATCAAATCTGTGGTCGAAATGAAATAGTACGGTATTTGTATAAGATAAAATTGATGACGAAACAGCAATATAATGTAGTCATGTACATAACATCATTTTCATGATTCATGTTACAATTACAACCACTCTTTCAACTACAATTTCAAAAACATACCTGTATAGCTTGAAATCTGTGAGCACTCTGTTTGCAATGTTTGTGACTCTGAAACAAACAAACGTTCTATTAGTATTTTACAAAACAACGCCACAAAGGCGCACATAACACGTCTACACTGTTGGCGAAATGCCACAAATTATACTTAAGTGATTTTATTAAAGACCGAACAGACACTAAACGAGACGGTTTTAACCTACACTGTTGGCGAAATGCCACAAATTATACTTTAGTGATTTTAGTAAAGACCAAAAAGACACTTCACGAGACGGGTTTCAACCTCACAAGAAACAAAAGGTATCCATAACTAATGTTATTAGTTAATGTTAGGTTAAGCAGTTTGGTACTTTAAAAGAACACAGTAAGCAGTCGCTGGTGGTTTAAACAAGCTTATAGTGCTAACTGTCGCCGTTGTCGAATTATGATTTAAGAATGAAACGGACACAAAACAAGAAGTTCAAGCAAAACCCCACATAAAACAACAAAACAATGAAACACTCATGCTCTAAATTAAGGTATTCGACCAACAAATATCTAAATTGTGGATTTCATGTGACAACCAAATTATTTTTGTGTAAAATAGAAAATTAAATTGGAAAACCGTCGTTGTGCAAAGTGGCAGAATTTTTCCACCAGAATTAAGTGACTACCTGTCGTAAGCAGCCAGTTTGACCTTTGATAATATGCGCCCCATGAACTTATAGACAATGAAGAATACGGTAAAACAAATCATATAAACTAAAGCATTACTTTGACATGCACATCGATCCCTGTTGTGGGTGAAGAAATCTAAAAAAAGAAAACAAATATGTACAATGGGTACATATGCAAGGCCTCTCATAAAGGACACCAGTACTAATCTCTATACAGGGAACGGACCATGGGTACATATGCAAGGCCTCTCATAAAGGACACCAGTACTAATCTCTATACAGGGCACGGACCATGGGTATATATGCAAGGCCTCTCATAAAGGACACCAGTACTAATCTCTATACAGGGAACGGACCATGGGAATATATGCAAGGCCTCTCATAAAGGACACCAGTACTAATCTCTATACAGGGAACGGACCATGGGACTATATGCAAGGCCTCTCATAAAGGACACCAGTACTAATCTCTATACAGGGAACGGACCATGGGAATATATATGCAAGGCCTCTCATAAAGGACACCAGTACTAATCTCTATACAGGGAACGGGCCATAGGAATTTATGCAAGGCCTCTCATAAAGGACACCAGTACTAATCTCTATACAGGGAACGGACCATGGGAATATATGCAAGGCCTCTCATAAAGGACACCAGTACTAATCTCTATACAGGGAACGGGCCATGGGAATATATGCAATGCCTCTCATAAAGGACACCAGTATTAATCTCTATACAGGGAACGGGCCATGGGAATATATGCAAGGCCTCTCATAAAGGACACCAGTACTAATCTCTATATAATAATTCATATCAGATGTTTGCTGTTTTCACAATCTGCCTAAAATAAATTAGTAAATACTGAATGAATTGGACATTGACTAGAAAAATACTTCACCAACAACTATTCAACATGTAACTTCATTCAATCTTATAATCAATCTTGGGCAGAACGATGTTTGGCTTTAAACACCTTTCTAACGAGCTCAGTGTGCAGAATCACGTGACTTAATTGGGTTCTCACATGGGTCTCCACGGGTCACAACCTATGTAAGCAAACAAGTTTGTGACGTTAACATCTAAATAAGCCTTTTGACAGATACGATATGAGAATAGTCTTAGCCTTTTAAAAGATTAAGCTATTTTCTGCTTATACACGTGTGGAATATTTTAGAATTGATTGCACTTTAATGATGCAATCCTTTGCCAAAATTTCAGCTTGACGGAATTTGTAGAACGATGCAACGATAAAATTTTGGCCAAGGATTGCATCATTTACCAACAAGCAATTCTAAAATAGTTCACACGTGTAGAAGCAAAACATAGCATAGTCTTTTATAGGCTAAGAAATATTTTGATATCTTTTCTGTCAAAAAATAATTTAGAACTCAACGTCACTTACTTGTTTGTTTACATTTTTGTGACCCGTGGTGACCTATGTGAGAACCAAATTCAGTCACGTGATTCCTCACCCTGGAGCTATAGGTCAAGCTGATTAATGAATTGGTGCTTGTGAATTCACCATGTACCCCCCAACTTTAAACGAGCGTTCAAATGTTATATACACTTACAGTTAAGATGGTATACAATGTCGATAAGGCAGCTGGTTGTGCTATCACCGGCAATAACTGCTGTGCTCACCCGGGAAAGGTTATACCAAACTGTAACGAAATAAAATAGGGTTAAAAGGATGCATGAGTTTTACAAGGAATTTCCTTAAGCTCAAAATTTCGGAAAAAAGAATAAAAAAATAACGTATTTCGTGGACAGATGGGATTGATATGTATAAGTGACTGTTACCACTGAACCACAGTTACAGAAGAAGTTTTATTTATGAACATACTTTTGAACAAAGTTATCATTGTTGTTGATTTGTATCGGTATAAGGCGTTCATTGGGCCAAACACAACCAGTAACTCTTTTCTTTTTTCATAAATGTAAACAAATGCACACGCCAAAATGTGCCTTTAAATAGTGCAACAGAGGACATAGTTCCATACATAATCATACGAATACAATATATAATGAAATCTCTGAAAACCTTAATATACTGTAAGTACAAGCGTGTTTTTACTCATATTACAATTCCTTTTACAGGCAATAAATATCGCATCCATTTGTTTGAAGTGACCCAAACTGTCAGCGATAAGTGCCCGTCATAATCAAGAATAAGTAATGTAAATTGATGAAAATATAATACAATTAGCTAGTTTCTTAACAGTGACTAATAAACCTAGATATGAGGAGTTAATTGCAAGCGTAAAGTTAATGGAATGAAACCCGATATATTTTAGTTTAATTATTTATTCCTTCACCAAGATTTATTAGAGATTCTTTTGCTTGCTTTCAAATTCACATTAACTTTGTAATCTTATGAACGTATTTTATAATGTTTTTTGTCCGCACTATTTTTATCAATACGTCCCATTTTGTAACACAGTCGCATTAATTTATTAACAACTCATGTCAAAAAGTAGATCTAACGATACCTGATATCGATTTGCGTTACTTAAGCCTACAGTCTAAACATAAAAATGAAGGTGCATATGAGGATAAAGATTTGTACAAAATTGAGATGAGAACAAAATACTTACGTGAGTGATGTGTTCTACATGAAGGGGCGTTGTTTCCGTTGTCTGGGTAAAACTGGTCGTAGATACCTAGATAGTATGATAGTTTCTGAATTCAGCTGCAATTCCATTTTTGTATTTTATCGATAATAGCTGAAGGTTGAAACTAATTATTTTTAAGAAATAACTAGATCATCTTGTAGCATTGTTAATATTTAAAGAATAAGAGAGAGTGTCCATGGAAACTATATAACGGAGGTAACTTTGATATTACAGCCATCAGATGTAATACTTTTATCATCTTTATAAAACTACTACCTTTGTAGTAACTGTCTGTATGTAAACATTGCCTTCTCACGTCGCCTGTCCCTGAAACGCCAAGTTGAAATGAAATGGAAGCCGTTTAATGCATTTTATTCCTTCTCCAAAACTAAGTTAAATGTGCCTGTGATATCTGAAGTTCGTGTTATTTATTTCGCATTTGAAACGGATTTAAGGTTGATACGTACACAGTTATCAAAATGCTGTGTTAAGAAGTAAATAAATAAATAGAACGACCAAGTTTAAAAATCACAGTAACTCTAAAACGTTTTTCGGTTGAACCACAAAAAGCCACTTAAAGTAAATAACCTTTTAGTCTTTGGGGACATAATAACAAATGTCAATGCTACTGTTAAAAGGGACAAACGGGCTGTTTCATTTAGGATCATGACACCTCATTGGTAGGTTGAACCTAACCAGTAAAATAGAACCAAGAAGTAATAGGTCAAACATTATAAGTTCAAGCAATTAGAAAACTTTATTGGCTGAAAACTCAAGAAATATTTGACTCAGGACCATGATATATAATTCGTATGTTGTACGTGGTGGGCAGTAAATGATATTAAACAAATCGACGTCAAGGTCACTTTTATTGTAAACTCTTCTAAAAATATCCTTATTGCTAACGTGACGCCGCATAGGGTAATGCTGTTCTTAAATTACTCTCCTTATTTTGCAAGGAAATATCTAGCGACCAATGCAAATATAGTAAATCTAAATCTACTAATTTTTCTTCGAAGTTTATTATTCTTGAACAATATTATTCGATTATCAACAGCAGTATCTATTGAACGGACGTCATTGTTGACGCCAATAATTTGTAAAATATTTTAGGAAGGCACAAACCAAATATACTAATAACATTGAAACAGGTAGGTTACTGGAAACATGGAAAGACATAATTTTGGCGCACAGCGACAACTCTATTTTGTAATTTTATTACTAAGTTGTTATCTCCCGTATCAATTGTAATGCAAGTCTAGCATCTAAACTGTTTTGTTCTTGTTTAAAAGTACACAACAGAACATCAGACTCTTAACAACAAAAGCACTAGACATAAACATATAGCAAAGGGCATTTTAGTCGTAAAGGGCTTTCTCGAAATGAAGATAATTTCTTCATAATCTAAAGCGAAACGTATCGTGAAACTACGGTAGATTATTTTTTACGAGGAATTTTGTTTTCGTTTGATATTTGTTTTCAAAAAATGATCGGGTCGTGAATTTATAAATCCTAGCGATATGTCTAGCAGATTATTAACGTTGTTTGGTTTAACCAGTATTTATTGCAGAAAATATTGAACAAAATAAATAAGCATTTGGGCTACAGAAATGCATAACATAAACATTGAGTAAATCACAGAATTGAGTATTAACCATAATTTAATTGGTTTTACTAAATCTATCTTTGTTTTCATTGTCAGGGATAAGATGAGTACAAATAATTGAAAAAATATATTTCAGGAATTGTTTTATTCACTTCTGCTGGTACGAAGTGATTGAACTATTCAAAAATAACTGGTACAATATGAGTATTATGCCATTTTTATGGTAGGATGCTATAATTATAGAAATATAACTTCTTATAAAAGTGGATTGAGAAATACACGGTGGTAGGGGGGTATGGCATTGATAGGATTGAGGGAAGGAGGGGAAGAAGGAAGCGGGCGTGGTGTAGTCACTTACTTAACACTGTTTGAGGTCGATTAAAACATATGAAGTGTATGTTAACCCTCAACAATTTGGCCTTAAAGGTGTTTGTCATACTGTAAGAGCATATAGCAAACAAATAATTGAGAATAATAATATCATGGGCGCATTTGGGTTTGGTAAGTGGTCACCAAGCCGACCAAGTGGGTTTGTCCGGTTACTGCGGTATCCCCCACATAGCATAGACCACACTCCCGCGCAACATCGTGTCATCGAGGGTGACTTAGGTTAGTTTATCATAACTTTCTTCACCATCGTTTTAAAATATTTAATGTTTGAACTAGAAAATAAGACACGCATATGTTACGTACCGTCCCCTTGGATATTGCTTTGGTAAGGGATAAGATGGTTCTGTCCACTGCAAGCACAATTCTTCGGCATTGTCGCATGACTGCTGAACCTGTCTATGGTCAAGAGAAACATAAACACTTTCAAAGTGAAAACTACATGGAGATGCCAAAGTAGAGATAACTAAAGCTGAACTTCTGATTGACATTTTAATAACAATCTTAGTCGATTTTAGTCGTACATTGAATCGATCTTAGTGCCAAAGTTTAGTTATTTTGCTACAGATTTAAGTTAATTGATCTCAGCATTGAATTTGAACATCGAGTTTTGGAAGTAAAAAATCGATGTATTGTCATTTGTGACGTTTATACCGTTTATACAGGTTAAATATAACTGGAGATAAGTCTAAAATCCTTTATTAAAACGACCCCATGGAACGCTCAATGCAGATCAAACATTTAATATACAACATCCAAAGTATAATAATTTCTCTGGTGTTTTAAAATGGCTCCGTTCTTTTGCTGAGGAGTGTCAATAAGAAAGTATGAGACAAAACAACACAGCCAATTTGAAATCATCCATTTAATAAGGAATTCATTTATTTTCTCTGTCTTGGTGTTCATACATTTCTTAATCGTTAAAAGGTTCAAACCTTTAAAAAAGATCTTCAGGTTTAAAAAACAACAACAAAAAAACTGAACTTAAATGAGTTCAGAATTATACAATTTTTAGACTAATTAAAATATTTATTTTCAAATTTAAGCCAATCAAAATATGGTTTTCCTTTTCCGTTTTTAGGCAGTCTTCCATCTATGGCCCTTTCGCCCAATATTGGCATTATGGCTCTTATGTTGTCTTTGCAGATTTCCAGATATTGTGTCAAATGCAGTCTTACTCCCAGGTCAAATGTAATACTTGAAAAATTATAACGAAATATGAATTAATTAAATCTAACAATGTAAATTTACAATTCTGTTAACAAACGATTTTGTGTCAAATAATAGAGGAAATGTCTATGATATATTTCATTGGTAATATACTGAAATATTCTTATATAACACATTCTTAATATTTTCAATTAAAAATACACATTAATCGGCGATATTTCACTAAACAAAATTATTAATATTATTCTAAAATGCTTCACATTTATTTAAGAAACATGAGCTTTATTTTTTCAAGTTCAATTTCTAGATCTATCTACTTATTTTCCCAGTCTAAAATCTAAAAATGGGTCCGGCAACTACCAAGGTATTGTTTGCAAAGCGTTATTCATTTATCGGGCTTTATCAAACATAATCCGAGACTTTATCACAGTTATATACGCACTATTTTTCTAATTATTTAATCCTTAATGGCGTTGAACCTTTAAGGATATCACAGTCAAACCTTCAAACATTTGTCGCCATTTTAAACAATATAAAGAATAAAAGGAATAGACAAGAAACTGAAACTAAAAATGTAAAAAAGTAAACGTAAAACCTCAAGCATATAATTATTGTAGAGTATCTGGGATTGATTATATACAAAACTGTGTTCGCAGTGAACTCTACAGAGACTTACAACAACAGGAGGTAAAGGGAGTTTCGTCTTTATCATGCAGATTTAAACAAATATAACAGCCATCTACTAGTGTAAGATAAGCGGCAAAAATCACAATCTATAATCCAATCGGTATAAACTATCTTTTAAATGCATTTAAATATATATTTTATGTCCCAAATTGCCCAACTTATTGCATGCATTGGTACTCTTGCCTTAACAAATGATATTGTTCAAGTGGATTTACGGCCTTTAAGTAAATTATTAAAACTCAATGAAAATCGATTATTGATGATCATTATCGATTATCGCCGATGTTGCTCATCAACAAAATAGAACAAACAAATATTCGATTATATTCAGACATCGATACATCACTAGCCTCTACCTCTGTTCTATGATAATTTATCTTTAGGCTATTGTTTATGTTATTTTTTAGGAAAACTTTTTTCACAAACTTCAAAAGTTAGGTAAAATGTAAGGATATATTTTGTTTGTTTGTTCTTTTCACATATTCTCTCTCTTTGTTTCTAAGCGTCTATTGAAAATACTCTTTACCACTCAATTGCGTCAGTGCAAGTTTTATACAGTCTGGATGCAGGTCATTCAAATGACGTACCAGTTGGAATGCTGAAATGACGATTGAACATTCAATGAGGCATTTCAAAATCATGATGATGACGATAATGACAGGGTAAATGGTTTCCTAACACCAATTGTATACGATCGTTAATTATAATACAAATTTCAAGTGCTTTAATGTGTTATCTAATAATCATCACAAGTAAATGTAGCTGATAATCATCACACGTGTATGTAACTGATAATCATCACACGTATATGTAACTGATAATCATCACAAGTGTATGTAACTGATAATCATCACACGTATATGTAACTGATAATCATCACAAGTATATGTAACACGGATACTCATAACATGTATATGTAACTGATAATCACCACAAGTATATGTTACTGATTATCATTGCAAGTACCAGTAACTGATACTCATCACAAGTATATGTTACACAGATACTAATCACACGTATATGTAACTGATAATCACCACAAGTGTATGTAACTGATAATCATTACAAGTGTATGTAACTGATAGTCATCACAAGTGTATGTAACTGATAGTCATCACAAGTATATGTTACACAGATACTAATCACGCGTATATGTTACTGATAACCATCACAAGAATATGTTGAACGGATACTCATCACACGTATATGTAACTGATAATCACCACAAGTGTATGTAACTGATAATCATTACAAGTGTATGTAACTGATAGTCATCACAAGTGTATGTAACTGATAGTCATCACAAGTATATGTTACACAGATACTAATCACGCGTATATGTTACTGATAACCATCACAAGAATATGTTGAACGGATACTCATCACACGTATATGTAACTGATAATCACCACAAGTGTATGTAACTGATAATCATTACAAGTGTATGTAACTGATAGTCATCACAAGTGTATGTAACTGATAATCACCACAAGTATATGTTACTGATTATCATTGCAAGTACCAGTAACTGATACTCATCACAAGTGTATGTAACTGGTAATCATCACAAGTATATGTTACTGATAACGGTCACAAATGTATGTAACAGATAATCATCACAAGTGTATGTAACTGATAATGATCACAAGTGTATGTAACTGAGAATTATTACAAGTATATGTAACTGATAATCATCACAAGTATTTGTACCTGATAATCATCGCAAGTGTATGTAACTGATAATCATCACAAGTGTATGTAACTGATAATCATTACAAGTGTATGTAACTGATTATCGTCACAAGTGTATGTAACTGATTATCTTCACACGTATATGTAACTGATAGTCATCACAAGTATATGTAAATGCTATTCATTACAAGTATATGTAACTGATATTTATCACAAGTATATGTACCTGATATTCATCGCAATTATATGTCATTGATTATCATCGCATGTTTATGTTACCGATAATTATCACAAGTGTATGTAACTGATAATCATCACAAGTGTATGTAACTGATAATCATCACAAGTATATATGTAACTTATGTTCATCACAAGTGTATGTAACTTATAATCATCGCAAGTGTATGGAACTGATAATCATCTCTGATAATCATCACAAGTGTATGTAACTGATAATCATCACAAGTGTATGTAACTGATAATATCACAAGTGTATGTAACTGATAATCACCACAAGTGTATGTAAATGATAACCATCACACGTGTATGTCACTGATAATCATCACAAGTATTTATGTATGCCTGATCGACAGTTTGACAAAGAAAACATGCATCAAAGATAATTGTTTGTTTAATTGTAAGATCGCAATATATTTAATCGTCTTAGTACCAAAGCTATATTTCAAGAACTGCGTAGCCACGATTTAGATATTTGCATTTTGTGTTCAAGAGCTAAAATCAATTAAGATTTGAAACTGGAACAAGTTTTGTTTCTAATAAGTACATGCCTAAAAACAATATAAAATACGATTGATTTTAGTGTTTTTTTCAGAAAGCGTTGTTTGCGCTTACGTTGAATTTGAACTTAATTTACAAAACAGAGAAAAAGAATGATATTTTTACTGTTTGATTTCACTAATGAATCTCAAAAAACTATCGGAAAACATATTTAACTCTTAATAATACATAAAAACACAGCGACAAGCCCGGTAGTAAAACATTCAAATATAAACCCTGTCTAGAGGTGACGATCCGCAGTTTTTGTACGTTGTTTTGTACTGAATAAATGTAGGTACGTACATTTATATAAATAGGTACACTTTGAATGGTACAAACTTTGGAATCACATTCATAGTTTTAGAATAGCAGTTACGGATTAATTGGAACTGTTTGTTGACAGCAATAAAAAGTTCAACACTGCCAACGCCCCATAGCGCCGGCTTAAGCAGTTTTCTATTTCCGAGAGCCATTAGGGTTTATTCAATGATCCAGAAATACCTTAATATAAATACTATAGTGTGGACCACGTACTGTGCGGATTCTTACAGCTACCACAAATAACTCGAAGGCAGATAAAAATGTATCATTCAGGAATGCGGACTACAGGCTTATTTGGGTGATAACATGCTTACCATCGTCAATGTTTGTGCAATCATCGACGTGTTCTAACTGAACGAGATCTGAAACAAGTAAAAAGAAACTCTCTATAAATGTAAAAAAAAGAAAAGAAAACACGTCACCACTCTAAAAGCCACCCCCCCCAAAAAAAAAAAAAAAAAAAAAAAACAACAACAACAAAAAAAAAAAAAAAAAAAAAAAAACACCAACAACATCAACGACAACATAATATTCAACAATGTTTTATTCATATACTCTTCCTAGAAATAGCAAAATTAAATTATTTTATAACAAGGGGAGGTAATAAGCCTTCGGAAACAACCGATTTACCTCTAAAAAGTATAACAAATATTATATTTCAAAATTTTCGTCTAGACAGAGCTACTTTCATAAATTAATAGCAAATGGAAATTAACAATACACTTTATTGTCACCCATAAATATTTTGTTTTTAAATTAATACAGTCATTGGTACTGTGCACTGTCAGTTTAGTGGATATGGCAGAGTGTATTTAATCAGACGTGTAGACACCTACATTTAAAAATCGGCACCCCTCCATTTAACTAGCTACTGGGTCGGCAACCAGCCATGTCAGAATACGCCGCGTGTATATATTGTATTACACTGAGACATAACATCACATTTCGTTCTGTAAGACTTCATTCGCAAATATTCAGAGTTATCTAGGAAAAGCCTGCACTTCTGGGCAAAAAAGTGTCAATAGGATTTAGGATATGCATTTATCTACATAAAATTATTTTCATAAATAAATAAATTTGTTAAAGTGACACTCTTAAAGTGACACTCTTATTCAAAAATAAGACATACACATGTATAACAAACAATAATTTTGCCTGATAAACCTTTAACTACTTACTAAAAATGCATTTATGGAAAATATTAATAACTGATAACAAGATTGTAACCGTGTATTTAATAGCATAAAGCGCAAAAGTATTAAATGATTGGTGAATGCTAAAAGATTTTCTGTGATCTACTATTGTCATATCAGGTAGAAATACTATGTTTTATGCTCATTTCTCACAAATTAAACTCGGTATCCTTCGTAAGAACCATTGTTTTCGATATTTATTCATCCGTTTTGGAATATTTAAACAATATGATAAATTGTGGTCAATGTTTTTTGGGAGTAAGAAGGCATCTTTAATCAATATCAATGCATACACATGTATGTATAACAAACATATAGTTTGACAGATAAACCTTTAACTACTCTCTTTTTAATGCATTTATGGAAAACATTTATTACTGACAACAAGATTGTAACCGTGTATTTAATAGCTGAAAAACTCAAAAATAAAACTTAAATGATTGGTGAATGCTAAAAGATTTACTGTGATCTACTATGAGCTCATGTGGTAGAAATACTCACTGGCACCGGATTTTCACTCAATCATTTTTTTTTAAAATAAAAAAAATCTTATAATTCCTTACTTAAAATTATAATACCGAATATGTGAAAAAATATTGATTTTTTTTATAAATATGCACTTTGTACTGTATAATATACTAACATGGTATTGAACGTTTCTCTACCCGGGTCACGTAATCATCTAATTACTCAGTTCAAAAGAACTTCTGCAGATTAACAGCCATCGGAATTTAAGGATATGATATCCATCTTCCAAACACCCCACCTTAGCCCGCGAAGAAATTTGCCGATCATACGATTTTTTTTTTACTTTATTCTCATTTTTCTGTTTTCCTAGGTTTTCTACCACCCTTGACTTCCGGTTTTATTACTGTTTTTCGGCCAGTTTGTAACATGTGATTTGATTGGTCGAATGAAAAGTGCTCATTGGCGGCGTATTTAAAATCTCAAATCGTTAACAAATTGAAATTCTAACATTTTGGCCCTTCTATTCCGTTAACAAGCAAATCATGAATGAAAGTCCACATGAGATATGAAGTTGCAATAATTCAATGCAATGGTTATACAGATTAAGACATATTTATAAAAGAAAACAACGCTCACTCTGCACTCAACATAACGATACATTTCTTATATATTGTTAAATTCTTACTGTTCGAAACGAAGTAAAATCGATACAAATAATGAAGAAACTCTGTTGTTCTTGGTATTTGAGTGACTAACCACTAACAACTATAGGGGAACGCACCCGGCGCCCCCCCCCCCCTCCCCCCCCCCCAAAAAAAAAATATATATAAAAAAATATAATGAATAAAATTAAAAAATAAATACATATTCCTATAATAGGATAAAAATTTTTATAGAGATTCATCTTCTGATATATTTTCCAATGTACTAGTCAAAAAGGGTGAGAGTGGTTTGGTGGATTAAGATGTCTGCCTCCAATCCAAGAGTTATTTGGTTATTTCCAACCTGGTGACAAATGGAACATTCTGATGACCTCTTGAACGTACACAGTACTGGTTTCAGGGGCGTGGCTAGCCCTCTATTCATGTGGATTCATAATTGTGTTTGGGGAGGGGGATTAAAAAAAAAATTGAAAACAATGGAGCAATCTGGTGTATTCTGGGCGTTCTTAGGTCCTTTAGTACTTGAAAATGGACAGTTTAAGGATAATAAATCAACAAATTTATTTTCTCAGCAGTTCTTTTCTGCAAAATAGCAAACAAATAAGGTTCGATAATGTGAAAAACACTCAGATTGACCTACCGAAGTCTAATTTTCTGTCCTTTTTGCCATTGAACTGTATAATTACATACTCTATGACAATGTCCATATGTCTGTTGCATCATGCACACAAACAAGCATAGTGATTCTGTAGGTTTGGCTGAACTGTTTTATTTTTTGTCAGAACCATGTGGATTAAGCCGTGTATTTTGCGTATAGGCAGCTACGAGCCTGGTTTCTACCTACCAAACAGACTTAGGCTGTTACGTTATCAACTTTCATCACAATCAAGCAAATTATTTTATATGTTTTATTGGACAAATCTTGCTATATAAGTTTAAGAAATATTACAACACAACTACATTAACAACAAACATGAAATGGTTATAGTGGCTTAAATCGGACTTGGTCACAATTTATAGAGAGAGCAAAATAATTAATTTCCTTATTGATAAAAGCTAGTTAAAAAGGTAACAAATCACTTTAAGTTCCAATTTAGCTAATTTAAAAGACAGTACATCACTAAAAGTTCCAATGGGGCTCTATAATGGAGTATATTCATAAGAAGTTTAAAAAATGCTTTATTTTGCTGAAAAGCATCAGTAACACTTGATACTTTAAAAGGCGCCTCATTTAAAGCATGGATCTTCAAAGTTGCATTCAATAAATGATTTTGCTTTTGCTCTATAGTAATTTAAAGCTGCACTCTTACAGAGTGAATGTCTGGTAAAGAGTGATATAGATTCGAATGAAGTTTTTCATGTTTTTTGTCAGAAAATTGATGTTTGTTGGTAATATTTGAATGTAGTTTTTCATATTTATGTTAGAAAATTGATGTTTTATAGAAAAAGACGGCAGATTGTCATTATTTAAGTCATTGTTTCCAGGTTGTAGCGATATCATGTTAAAACTGTTAACAGCGCAATGTAACATCTCCACTGAGCCCAGATCTAGGCGGTGGGATAGGAGATAGTGCCGGTGTGTCTCACTCTGTGGAACTGCAGCCCACAAGCCTACACTTCAATATATGACCGTCACGGATACGGTGTTGCCATCCATCACTTCCCTGCAAAGATATAAAAAAAACTCATTTGAAAGGTTTATTTTAACCTGTTATTTTAACAACTGTACATCCATTTTAAATCTATTAATTAATGCACAATGTGCACATGGACTTGTAGCATCTGCATTATAATAAATGTTTTGAAAATATTTATTGATATTCAACTTTTCAGCAAAAGCTAGGGTATGTGCCTGTATAGTTGAGTAGTTTATCCGTTTTACTAATAACTTACTTGTTTCCACAAGTAGACTCGATTCAAATTTGGGATCAATCTCTTTTGTTACTTATTCCCTATTTATTCTGTGATATCAAACATTGAAATATATATGTGAATGTGATACAGGTAAATGTAAGCATAATAATATTCATCATTTTCAGTTTCAGGGAATCAATTGTTTGGTCTCAAACATGACCATGTGCCTTTAAAAGCATTTTGGCAATTGCAAAGGAAATGGAGATGACTCTCATTTCTGTGAGCATGCATAAATAACAAAGCATAAAGTTAAACTACAAAATGTATAAATGTTAACTTACTTAATAAATATACATGTGTAAATTAACCAAACGCATGTATACACACAGAATACATGCATGTTTCTACAATTATATAGATTATTATTTAACATGGCGTATTGGTAAAAGCTCTTTTTTGTAAATAAAACATTTTGCACTTCTTACCTCTGAAACGTTTTTGCGATGAGATCGCTGTCGAGGAAACAAGTCAATCCTGTGGTACATATTAAGCCACTTTCCGTTGTCTCATGAAATTTCATATTCGGCTTTGATGGTATGTGTTATTCCAGAACCAGTCTGACCCAAAATAAGCACGCTCAAGTTACTCAAAGCGGCATTTAATGTCAAAGACTTCTCTGTATTTAACACTTTCGGTCCAAGTTTCAAGTTTTTTTCCCAAATATTACAGTTGTTGACACTTGAACGCGAAACGTCTCGCGGAGTTCATGAACCAATGAAATGAGCCGTTATAAAACCTTACTCTGAAACCGGAAGTCAATGGTGATAGAAAATCTAGGGAAACAGAAAAATGGGAATAAAGTCAAAAAAATCGTATGATAGGCAAATTTCTTCGCGAGCTAATGTGGAGTGTTCGGAAGATAGATATCATATCCTTAAATTCCGATGGCTTTTAATCTGCAGAATTTTTTTTGAACTGAGTAATTAGATGATTACGTGACCTAGGTAGAGAAACGTTCAATACCATGTTAGTATATTATACAGTACAAAGTGCATATTTATAAAATAAAATATTTTAATTTTTTTTACATATTCGGTATTATATTTTTTAGTAAGGAATTATAAGATTTTTTTTTGATTTTTAAAAAAATAGTTGAGTTTGAAAATCCGGTGCCAGTGGAAATACTGTGTTTTATTCCCATTTCTTTCAAATTGAAATAGTTTATCCTGTATTAGAACCATTGTTTTCGACACTTATTCATCCTCTTTGGAATAATAAAACAATATTATTAATTGTGGTAAATCTTATGTGGGAGTAAGAGTGCATCTTTAATGTCTGTTTGTTTGTCAAGTACTTCTTTCAAGGTTTGAGTGTTTATGTCCGGCACTTATCCACTCAATGACATCATCTAGGACAAATTTACAGCAAAGTCTATTAAATACATATCTATTCAGTCGAATGAATTATTTGGTAAATGCAGATCCTGATCAGGATACAAACTCTGATTCAACATTCTATAAAACATGTTTTAATTCACATTAAAACAAACTGCTTTTATTTATAAGCCGACACTTAATAACCAATTATTAGCTCCTAACAAAAAACTTGTCATGAATCTCACTCTTGCACATTTCAGTTTTAGAACTACAAATGTTCTTGAACCATATTCAAAGAAATTTTATGTTCTTGACAAAAAAAATAACATATTTTGCATGCTTTATAAGATTGACTGTTATAAATGTACTTACGCTGATATGAGCCAAACCTAGCGCAGTCGCCACCATCTATAAATAAGATAGGAATAAATAAATTTACATTTTATCACTGAATTTTTAAGATAAAAAAAATCAAAACCACAGATTGCATTGATATTAAACTAACGTTAATATCAGGAGCTCATGCGACCTAATAACCAGGAATGAATACCAGGGTATATTATATATACCTTTTGCTTACTGAACTGTTAACTAAAGTAAACCAAATAAAAAACGAAAAGTACACATAAAGCAATCTTACTATAAAACAGTGATACAACTGTTAATAAGTAACAAAGAGTAGTATGGTTAATGTGAAACATGTAACTAAATACAAAGACATACCAAATAAATATCCACTCAGCGGATAAAGCAGGTTGGAGAAGCCTTAATAAATAAATATATAAATATATATAAATGTGTTTACAAACGCAGAATTTTAAATTACTAAAGCAAATCATCACGTTTACACATATTTTCCACAGGCATTTCTCCCAATATATATTTTGTTTACGAAAATGCACGGAAAATGAACAAAATGCAGCAGAAATATGGTAGTTTTATGTCAGGTTAAGCAATAAATTGCTTACATTGAATTGTGTATAGATATTGGGTTTATCGAACACCAATACAAGAGTGTAACGCATAAAAACTTTATCACTGTAACGTATAATAAAAAATAAAATAATCAGTTCTAAAATACTGAGAATCAGACCTAAAGAATGACGTCAAAAATGTGTATGAAACACGAATTACATTTATTTCCATATTTTCGTAGAGATTTGTGACGGGGTTTTTTTTTTGGGGGGGGGGGGTAAGGAGTTGACCAAATTTTACGAAAGAAGATTTCAATTAGATTTAGGTTTTTTTGCGGTCTAGTCTGTCGACATTGCAACTTTGATTTTGTGTCAACAACATCTTGTGGGTTCTTGACGATATATTTTCAAATAAGAAAAATATTTAATAAAATCATGAAAACTAGTAGATTAAATTCATTTCCTGGTTACAAAAATGCAAATATCTTTCTTGAAATAACTTTAATCACCACAAATCCCAAAGACATAGATTTGGGGGGTTATATTGATAGTTTTGACAGAAAAAAAAACATGATCATTTCGTATAAAGACATTTCCGGAAACATGTAAATGCGTTTTGATTCGAAATCTGATAAATCTTATTTTTTTTAAATTTGATCAACTCCATATTACAGCTTTACATGTTGCAACGGATGCATTAATTATGCTTGCTAAATATTGAACCTCGAAACTAAAGTTAAGTTTTAAAACATTTTTAGTTGTGTTTCTTCAAACTTCGGCACTCTGGGAGGCCCTTTAATGTTAAATTATTAAGTTAGCAATGAACAATCATGATTTAGACAAATCACCAATAAGATACTCTCAAATGCGAATAGAAAACATGAAGATATGGCATCCTCTCAGAACGCTTCATTAAAATTGAATTATATTAATTGAACACTTTTGCAATGGCACTGTCCCTAAAACATCTATTAAATTGTAGTCTATATTATATATATAGTGACAATATATATTTAATACTTTATTCCAATAGGGAATATAGTTGATATTGCACTTATGTACACACTCACTAGACGTTTTACCGCTTATTCACACCTTATTAATAGAACCACTTATGCAATAAAATCAAGGTTCATAAATTATTTTTGTTTTGCATTTAGTAATCTTAAGCTGAGAATGGAACGATGTTATATACATAGGTACTAATGGTATAGATATTAATCAACTATTACTAATTGACGTGGTACCGGGACAATCGTACTACTAATACTTAACACTTGACGGCAATATATGCCAAAACACCCCCTGTTTTGTTTGTTTATTTGAGTTTATCAAGGTCTGCCCGCGCCCATTGGCTGCATTATGGCTTGACCTCGCCGTGACGCCATCACGACTTAAATTGTGTTTAAATGCCATAAGTGACATGAGATAGAAGTGACAGCAATTCGCAGTCAAATCCAGGCATTGGAAGACTTGAAGAAACAGAGTGAGATACAAGAAATCCGGGTGCGATACCCTAGCTCTTTGCGAAGAGACCTCTTGGTTCTTTAACGTGCTCGGTGTAAAGCACCGATACACGGGATACAACTTTCCTTGGTTGAACCAGTACTGAGTACACCACTTTCCCAAGCACTACCCTTTAAATGCCAAGCGCCAGGCAAGGGAGCTACTTGTACCAGCTTTTAACGTCTTTCGGTATGACGCGGCCTGGGATCGAACCCACGACCTCCCGCTCCGTAAGCGGACGCTTAACCACAAGGCCAAAACACCCCCAATACCGATCAAGTAGGCTTATACGAGTTTCTGCCGTTTTGATTGGTTACTCAACTCGCTAAATAAGGGATTAGAAGAATACACCATTTTCATTGGCTGTCAAAACTCGCCCTTTTGAAAATGCAGAAAATATTGTTAAAGGGCAGCCATTTTGTTTTGCGTTTAACCGACTGTTTCGAAAGGTGTGTGCCTTGTTGAAAACAAATTTGGAGTTACTAGCCTTTAAAATCAGACCATATTGTCGTAGCATACGTAATAGTTAATACCGCTGACCTCGGACAAATAATTGGGCCAATATGAAATCACCTATTTCATAACATTATATTAGATTTATAATCTAAATTGATGTTTCATGTACAATGTCAAGTATCTTTATTTGCCCTATTGTAATTGTATTAAATATTAAAACAAGTTTAAACAAAAACGAGTTATATGGAATGAAATATTATTGCGTGGTGGATATGAAACCTAAGCAGTTTTAAATAAAATTCGTCAACTAAATGTGTGTCGTAAAAAATATGTCTCGTTAAAGAAGTCCCACAATAACATCTTATTATTAATATTAAACAGCGATTTAAACAGATGTTTGACTATTACTTACAGATTCCTAAAATAAACACCTTATGCATCCTTCGTTTGAATGAACCAATTTCTTTATCATAAGAATAACCTTAGTTTTGCAGATAAGGCGTGCAAGTCTTTTTCTTTTAAAGCGACACTCTTATTAAAAATTAATACATACACATGTATAACAAACATAAATTTTAGGTGATACCCATTTAACAATTTACTAGATAATGCATTTATGGAAAATATAGATTACTGTCAACAAGATTTTAACCGTGTTTTTAATAGCTAAAATCGCAAAAATATTTCATAATTGGTGAGTGCCAAAATATCTACTGTGATCTACTATCGTCTCATAAGGTAGAAATACCATGCTTTCTGCACCTTTCTTTCAAATTAAACCTTCAAAAGAACATTTTTTTTTTTTTTACATTTATTCATCCTTTTTGGTATATTTAAACAATTGTATTAATTGTGATATATATTATAAGGGATTCAGAGTGCATACTTAAGCACCGTAAATCGAATTTAAGTGTCCACTTTTTGACATGACATGTTAAAAGAATAATGCGCCGGGATTACAAAATGGGATGTATTGTGTTTTGCGGTTTACAATAGACCAATTTATTAGACTGTACGGTAAATGTGAATTTGCAAGCAAGCCGCTCATGGTATCTTGAGATAATCTTGGCGAGGAGCAGATGGTAATAAATATTTATAGATACTAACGCAGACAATTGAATGTACGTGAAGTAAGCGGCCTAGCGGCCTAGCGGCGTGAAGTTAGCGGCCTAGCGGCGTGAAGTTAGCGGCCTGGAGGCCTAGCGGCGTGAAGTTGGTGGCCTAGCGGCCTTATTATTTTTTTTCTATTTCCAAGCAATTGTTAATGCGTTTTTTTTTAAACAATGACAAATCAAGGTCTTTTATTCATATAGTTACATAGCGGCCTTAAATTGTTATCCATTCAGAATATTTTTTTTACCTTTTATTCTAAAACAATTTTAAATTAACGGTTTTATGCACAAATTATCACTCTGAAGCATTTTTCAACTTTTTTTCAAAAAAGTCGATCAAGCACTTCAGCGACCTAGCGGCATAGCGGCGTGAAATTAGCGGCCTAGCGGCCTAAAATTGTTTCCTATTTCAAACCATGTATACATGCATTTTCTTCTAAAACAATTACATTTTAACTGTTTTTATGCACAAATTAACACATTGAAGCGATTATCAACAGTTTTTTTTCCAAAAACGTCGATAAAGCAGTCAGCTAATTCAAAGCATTAAACATGCCTGTTCTTCTAAAACAATGATGTGTTTACTGTTTTTATGCACAAATTATCACTCTGAAGCGTTTTTCTTTTTTTTTCCCCAAAAAGTCGATCGAGCACTTCAGCGTCCTAGCGGCCTAGCGGCGTGAAGTTAGAGGCCTGGCGGCCTAGCGGCCTAAAATGGTTTCCTACCTCAAAGCATGTTTACATGCATTTTCTTCTTAAACAATGACATATTAACTGTTTAAATGCACAAATTAACACTTTGGAGCTATTAGTGATAATTTGTGCATAAAAACAGTAAATATATAATTGTTTTAGAAGATCAGGCATGTTTTGTGAACGTACACAAAATAAGCGTAGCCAGGTCCTGGTCAACACATAGCGGGGCAACGTCTTGTTAAGAACATGGTGGGGAATCAATTACTGTACAAGAAGTGTAATAACATCATGATGAGATCTCTGTAGTCGCAGCACTGTCGGCAACAAATTCACGGCGTTTGAGTCCCGTTTTTACCAAACTCCCACTTCGCTCCCTCTATGCTTCTTACGAAAACCTTACGCAGATCATACAACGACCTTCCAGTCTGCATCCCGCCCCATCATCTCTGTGACAAGATGCAAAAGGATTTTGTAATTACACGACGACCCCTTCATATTCTGACCACATTGGGAATAAGGCTTGTTATCATAAGGCAAGGGTTCTGGCCTCGATACCAAATCAATTTTCCAGAGAATGCTTCAGCTCAAATTCGCCAAGGCTACCACAGTTATTCCAGATCTTGTTATCAAGATTAGCCAGCGCTAGCAGCACCACAGAGAAGAACCCATTTTTATCATGGTACCAAGAGCCGCAATTCGGGGGGCATCTGATGGCCACGTGCTTGCCATCCAGATTAACAATATATGAATGAATAAATTTCGAAAACAATGGTTCTTATGAAGAATACCGAGTAAAGATGGAAAGAAATGTGCAGAAAACACGGTATATCAACCTTATGAGACATAGTAGATCACTGTTAATCTTTTAGTACTCACCAATCATTTAATATGTTTTGCGTTTCAAACCATTAAATACTAGGTTACAATCTTGTTATCAATAATTAATAGTTTCCATAAATGCATTATTTAGTAAGTAGTTAGAGTTTAGCACTCAAAATTCATGTTTGTTATACATGTGTGTGCATTGATTTGGAATAAGAGTGTCACCTGAACGGACCCTTGCTCGTTGAATAACATTGTACTTAAACATGGCAACTCGTGACATACCCATGATTATTAGAAGAAAATATTAGAAAGTTGAAGTACGGTTGTGTGATACAGTGATACAGCTGGTCTGTGTATTTACATTTCAGCCAAATTACACTGTATTATAAGGCATGGAGTTCAAACGCTCTTAAAATGGAAAAGCCTTGGACGCCAATTATCCGCGCCTATCTGCAGTCTAAAGGTCATTCTTCTGATAAAGAAATCGGTGCATACAAACGAAAGGATGCCTAGGTTGTTGGTCTTAGTAATATGTAAGTATTAATAAATCAAATGTTCAAATCGTCGTTTAATGTTTGTATAATAAAACAATAAGTTGATATTTTACTAATAAATACTATGCTATACCACACATTTATTTATTGAATTCGTGTATAAAACTGCGAAAACATTCGCATACGCGCCTGTGTAATAGCGTTTCGAAACGTGTCACCGGGTTTTGTTTAAACTTATCATAATAGATATAACTAGTATTCAAGAGCACACAAAAAAGAACGTGGAACTGTACTTGAAACATTGAATTTGTATAAGATATTTGTGTAATCAGGATGGTTCAATGCTAACTTAATGGTATAATATTTAACAAAATGATAAGTGGCATAGAAACGTGTTATTTCTTATCTCGTTTAAACTAATGTAACGTGTGCGGAGTGTACCGAGCGGCTGTACACTATTTTATCAAAGTTATGGCAGAACTCTTTAATAAATGACAAAAGATGAAACTATATAATAATTTTCCTCAAGGTTACTTAACCCTTTGATTGTATGCAAATGATTGTGATTTAGCTCCAAATAAATAATCACAAAATAATTATAGAAGAAGCTTTGTATAAGTAATTTTCCTTTTGGCAAAATGCCTATGATCAACTTATTAAAATGAATTTCAAACTCTTTAAATCTGCTGTAACAGTGATCTCTGTGAATTAACAGAAAGCTGGGCTTTGATGCATAACACACAGAGATGTATTGTTCAAAACTAAAATACTACTCAGTTATGAAATACCAGATTGCCGAGCTTTCTTTGTATATAATACATAAAATACTATCTGTTTCTTTCTTTGCGTCTGCAATCTATAAATACGCTCTAACTACATCCAACAGGAAAGCAGAGCTTTCTCTGAAAGATTGTTGAAGTTTCATCTTACTATGTCTCACAGGATAGCTGAGCTTTCCAGCAAGAGCATAGAAGTGCAGGCATTAAATTAACTATCGTATCTTTCAACAACAACCCGGTCCACTCGTCAGCTATTAACTTCACAATACGTCAAAGCTGAGCTTTTCGGTAAAGATAGTTAATATTTAAAAAAAGCAACTACAAAGTTTAAGTTGATTAATACCAATTATTTCTTGATGACAACTGTATGCTAACAGCATCTGGAATGACGATATTATGAAAAACTCGGCCGCGAAAAGCGCTCAAGCAAAGCAATGCTTTCATTGGTTGTTTTAACTGCGCGTCGATTAGTTGAAAACCAAGCACTTTGATTAGTTGCAATCAGCATTCTGATTGGACAAAATTATTCTTATCTAAATGACTATCAAAATAAATAGAGAAACAACTTATAAGGTTACAGTCAACTATTTTATACGGCTGTGGAAAAATTCGTCACAATAATAACGAATCTTCGTAGTTCGTAAATACAACTTAGTAACTCGTTTAAATGACTTACAAATCTTGAACGACTTACATTTCTTGTTAAAAAGACTTAGTTAATCGTTAGAACGAATAACGTATTTCAAACGACTTACTTATCTCGATTAAACTACTTGGTAACTCGTTCAAACGACTTAGCTACTCGTTAAAACGACTTACATATCTCGTTAATACAGACTTAGTTGCTCGTTTAAACGACTAAATAATCGTTAAAACAACTTACTCTCTCGTTCAAACAACTTACTCTCTCGTTTAAACAACTTACTCTCTCGTTCAAACAACTTACTCTCTCGTTCAAACAACTTACTCTCTCGTTATTACTCTCTCGTTAAAACAACTTACTCTCTCGTTTAAACAACTTACTCTCTCGTTCAAACAACTTACTCTCTCGTTCAAACAACTTACTCCCTCGTTATTACTCTCTCGTTAAAACAACTTAATATGTCGTAAAAATGCCTTAATATGTCGTAAAAATGACTTAATACGTCGTAAAAATGACTTAATATGTCGTAAAAATGACTTACGTATGTCATACAGCGAGTTAGGTATGTCGTTAAAACGAAATATGGGTCAATCAGAATCGCATAGTAGTATAACACGAAAGCTCGACATTTTAAACATGGCTTGAGGTAAGCGCCGTTCTTCGGTTATTCGCGATTCTAGTAGGCTTATAATGTCAATCATGCGGTACATAAGTCGTTAAAACGAGATACTACATCGTTTAAACGAGATGCATACATTATTTAACGAGTTACTAAGTAATGGTTAAAGGTAGTTAGTAGGTACATACTTAACAAGCATTAAATCAACTTCCCTTTAAAGGATAACTCAGTTAATATTTTGAGTAAACTTACTCCGTACATCATATCCTCACTTAACCGGAATCCTCACTAAACCGGAAATTTTGCCCTGTCCGGACCTTGTCCGGTTTAGTGAGTTTCCACTGTACCTACAAAATAATGGTTTGATGTCTTTTTAACGACATAAAAAATGACACGCACGTCACTTCTATATCACCGTAAAAAGCAACATCTGCGTTTAATTCGAGAGCATTTTTGACAATTATCCCGATGAAACAAGGATTATATGAAAATTACAAGAAAATTACAAGAAATTCCAGCTCCAGACATATTTATTCTGACGTCATTCATGTTAATGGCTCCTACCTTACATTATGTCTGATTCTCAGAAAGTAAAAATAGACTTGATTACTGATTTTTCAATATAATACTTAAACTATATAGACAAGTATTTTAGAGTTATACTATTGAATTGGTGTGAAATAAACCCAATTTCTATACACATTCCAATGTTATGCCGTGAGTGCATTCTTAGCAATTTATTGCTAAATCTAAATTTTCGTAAACAAAATACATAGGGAGAAATGCCCGTGGGAAAGTATGTGGAAAGGTGAAGGTTTGCTTAAAGACGCATCCTCACAGATTGACCGTTTTGACAACTTTGTTTTGTCTTCGAATGAGCCACTTTTTTGCGTAAATGTCTTACAACCAATGAAAGAAGACTGTTGACAAAAGATCAGATCGGAGTTGTTCATATTTACGTTCGAAATCTAATGATTTATGGCCAAATGAGTTACTAACGCTTTAAGAAAAAATTGGCAGTTTTCCAATCAATTGAAATCTATTCAATTGTGAGTTATCTGAATTGACCAAATTGAAGGCACTGGTACCCAAATCAGTTGATTCTGAAAAAAAAGAACTAAAAATGGTAAAAATTGTCAATCTGTGAGTGTACAGCTTTAAGTTATTTACAAATATTACGTTTATATATATACTTTTATATTTAGGCTTCTCCAACCTGCTTTATCCGCTGAGTGGATATTTATTTGGTATGTCTTTGGCTTTAGTTAGATTTTCTTTAACTTCAACCATACAGCTCTTTTTCTTATTAACAGTTTTATCACTGTTTTATAGTAAGATTGTTTAATGTATACAAAAAAACTATCTCAGCTATATCCTGGTATTCATTAGGTCACAAACATTAGTTTAACATCAATGCAATCACAGGTTTAAATGTTTAGTTATGTTTGAAATTAAGTGATAAAATGTAAATTTATTTATTCCTTTCTTGTTTATAGTTGGTGGCGATTGTGCTAGGTTTACCACATATCAGGGTAAGTACATTCATAACAATCAATCCCACAAAGCCTGCAAAATAAGTTATTTTTTGTCAAGAACAAACAATTTCTTTGAATATGGTTCAAGAACATTTATAGTTCTAACACTGAACTGTGCAAGAGTGAGATTCATGACAAGTTTTTTTGTTAGTAGCTAATTACTGGTTATCAATTGTTGCCTTATAAATAAAAGCGGTTTATTTTAATGTGAATTAAAACATGTTTTATATAATGTGTAATCTGAGTTTGTATCCTGATCAGGATCTGCATTTACCAAATAATTTATTCGACTGAATAGATATGTATTTATGTCACGCTTTCAAAATAAATGACGCAACGCCATTGGACCAGGACTGGTCACGCGGTGACCCATATTTTTCAATATTGTGTCACCAAATTTATATCGTATCAAAATGGCGTCTTTTTTCCGATTCCGATGAATGTTCCGATGTATTAATGAAACATTTAAACATGTAAACAGGTTGTCGACGTGATATATAAGTTACGGGGTTATTAGGTGACCCGATACAGGATATACGGGGCGCAGGAAACCATATGGTCACCTAATAACCCCGTAACTTATAATATAGACTTTGCTGTTCACTTGTCCTAGATGATGTCATTGTGTGGATAAGTGCCAGACATGAACACTTTGTCTCGAACCTTGAAAGAAGTAATTGACAAACAAACAGACATTAAAGATGCCCTCTTACTCCCACATAAGATTTACCACAATTAATAATATTGTTTTATTACTTCAAAGAGGATGAATAAATGTCGAAAACAATGGTTCTTATAAAGGATACCTATTTTAATTTGAAATGAATGGTCATAAAACACACACTATTTCTACCATTTGAGATCATAATAGATCACAGTAAATCTTTTAGCAATCACCAATCATTTAATATTTTTGCGTTTTCAGTTATTAAATACACGGTTACAATCTTGTTATCAGTAATTAACAGTTTCCACAAATGCCTTATTAAGTAAGTAGTTAAAGGTTTATCAGTGAAAATATATGTTTGTTATACATGTGTATGCATTGATATTGAATAAGAATGTCACTTTAACAAGTTTATTTATTAATGTCATTAATTTTATGTAAATAAATGCATACTTCCTATGGACACCTTTTTGCCCAGAAGTGCAGGCTTTTTGTAAATAACTCAAGAAAAACTGAAAAATTGCGCGTGAATTCTCACAGAACGAAATGTGATCTAATGTCTCAGTGCAATACAATATATACACGCAACTTATTCTGACATGGCCGGTTGCCGACCCAGTAGCTAGTTCAATGGAGGGGTACCGATTTTTGAGTGTAGGTGTCTCATACGCCCAACAGGCTGGCCCTTAAATAAGAGAAGTGACACTATACTAAAACTTTATCTTTACTCTTATTTCAAACATGCTACTGTTTAGAGCAATTTCACGTCCGATTAATTATACTCTGTCATATCCAATAAACTGACAGTTCACAGTACCAATGACTCGCAAAAACTGTATTCATCTAAAAAATAAATATTTATGAGTGACAACAAAGTGTATTGTTAATGTCCATTTTCCTATTCATTTAAAAAAGTAGCTCTTTCTATACGAGAACTTTGAAAGTGGTAAATCGGTTGTTTCCGAAGGCCTATTACCTCCTCTAGTTATAAATTCATTTATTTTTGCTATTTCTAGGAAGAGTTTATGAATGAAACATTATTGAATATTATGTTGTTGTTTATGTTGTTGTTGTTTGTTTTTTTTTTGTGTTTTTTTTTTGTTTTTTTTTGGGGGGGGGGCGGTTTGGCGCTTTTAGAGTGATGACGTGTTTTCATTTTGTTTGTTTTTCATTTATAGATTTTCTTTTTCCTTGTTTCAGACCTCGTTCAGTTAGAACACGTCGATGATTGCACGAACATTGACGATGGTAAGCATGTTATCACCCAAATAATCCTGTAGTCCGTATTCCTGAATGCTACCTTTTTATCTCCCTTCGAGTAATCTGTGGTAGGTGTAAGAATCCGCACAGTACGTGGTCCACACTATGGTATTTATATTATTGCATTTCTGGATCATTGAATACACCCTAATGGCTCTTGGAAATAGGAAACAACTTAAGCCGGAGCTATAGGGCGTTGGCCGGTCTTGTCAGTGTTTTTTTATGCATTATTAAGAGATTACAATAGTTTTTTCCGATAGTTTATGGAGATTCATTAGTCAAATCAAACAGTGAAAATATCAGGGGGGTTTTCTCTGTTTTGCAAATTATGTTCAAATTCAACGTAAGCGAAAACAGCGCTTTCTGAAAAAAACTACAATCAATCGTATTTTATATTGTTTTAGGAATGTACTAGTTAGAGACAATACTTATTCCAGTTTCAGATCTTAATCATTTTTAGCCCTTGAACACCAAATGTAAATATCTAAATCGAGGCTACGCAATTCTTGAAATATAGCTTTTGTACTAACAGTGTTGAAAATATTGCGATCTTACTATGAAACAGACAATTTTCTTTGACGCATGCTTTCTTTATCAAATAGTCGGTCAGGGATACATATATACTTGTGATGATCATAAAGTTATATTCACTTGAATGTGTTGATTATCAGTTACATACACTTGTGATGATTATTAGTTACATATTCATGTGATGTTTATCAGTTACATACACTTGTGATGATTATTAGTTACATATTCATGTGATGTTTATCAGTTAAATATATGTGTGATGATTATCAGTTAAATACGCTTGTGATGATTATTAGTTACATATTCATGTGATGTTTATCAGTTAAATATATGTGTGATGATTATCAGTTACATACATTTGAGATGATTTTCAGTTCCATATACTTCTGATGAGTTTCATTTACTAGAGATGAATATCAGTTCCATAAACTTGTGATGATAATCAGTAACATATACCTGTCATGAATATCAGATATCAGATCCATATACTAGTCATGAATATCAGTTACATACACTTGTGATGATTATCAGTTACATACACTTGTGATGATTATCAGTTACATACACTTGTGATGATAATCAGTAACATACACTTGTGATGATAATCAGTTACATACACTTGTGATGATAATCAGTTACATACACTTGCAATGATTATCAGTTACATACACTTGTGATGATTATCAGTTACATACACTTGCAATGATTATCAGTTACATACACTTGTGATGATAATCAGTTACATACACATGTGATGATAATCAGTTACATACACTTGTGATGATAATCAGTAACATACACTTGTGATGATAATCAGTTACATACACTTGTGATGATAATTAGTTACATACACTTGTGATGATAATCAGAAACATACACTTGTGATGATAATCAGTTACATACACATGTGATGATAATCAGTTAAATACACTTGTGATGATTATCAGTTACATACACTTGTGATGATTATCAGTTAAATACACTTGTGATGATTATCAGTTACATACACTTGTGATGATTATCAGTTCCATACACTTGTGATAATTATCAGTTACATATATACTTGCAATGATTATCAGTTACATACACTTGTGATGATTATCAGTTACATACACTTGTGATGATTATTAGTTACATATTCATGTGATGTTTATCAGTTACATACACTTGTGATGATTATTAGTTACATATTCATGTGATGTTTATCAGTTACATACACTTGTGATGATTATTAGTTACATATTCATGTGATGTTTATCAGTTAAATATATGTGTGATGATTATCAGTTACATACATTTGAGATGATTTTCAGTTCCATATACTTCTGATGAGTTTCATTTACTAGAGATGAATATCAGTTCCATAAACTTGTGATGATAATCAGTAACATATACCTGTCATGAATATCAGATATCAGATCCATATACTAGTCATGAATATCAGTTACATACACTTGTGATGATTATCAGTTACATACACTTGTGATGATTATCAGTTACATACACTTGTGATGATAATCAGTAACATACACTTGTGATGATAATCAGTTACATACACTTGTGATGATAATCAGTTACATACACTTGCAATGATTATCAGTTACATACACTTGTGATGATTATCAGTTACATACACTTGCAATGATTATCAGTTACATACACTTGTGATGATAATCAGTTACATACACATGTGATGATAATCAGTTACATACACTTGTGATGATAATCAGTAACATACACTTGTGATGATAATCAGTTACATACACTTGTGATGATAATTAGTTACATACACTTGTGATGATAATCAGAAACATACACTTGTGATGATAATCAGTTACATACACATGTGATGATAATCAGTTAAATACACTTGTGATGATTATCAGTTACATACACTTGTGATGATTATCAGTTAAATACACTTGTGATGATTATCAGTTACATACACTTGTGATGATTATCAGTTCCATACACTTGTGATAATTATCAGTTACATATATACTTGCAATGATTATCAGTTACATACACTTGTGATGATTATCAGTTACATACACTTGTGATGATTATTAGTTACATATTCATGTGATGTTTATCAGTTACATACACTTGTGATGATTATTAGTTACATATTCATGTGATGTTTATCAGTTACATACACTTGTGATGATTATTAGTTACATATTCATGTGATGTTTATCAGTTAAATATATGTGTGATGATTATCAGTTAAATACGCTTGTGAAGATTATCTGTTACATATTCATGTGATGTTTATCAGTTAAATATATGTGTGATGATTATCAGTTACATATATTTGAGATGATTTTCAGTTCCATATACTTCTGATGAGTTTCATTTACTAGAGATGAATATCAGTTCCATAAACTTGTGATGATAATCAGTAACATATACCTGTCATGAATATCAGATATCAGATCCATATACTTGTCATGAATATCAGTTACATACACTTGTGATGACTATCAGTTACATACACTTGTGATGATTATCAGTTACATACACTTGTGATGATAATCAGTAACATACATTTGTGATGATAATCAGTTACATACACTTGTGATGATAATCAGTTACAAACACTTGCAATGATTATCAGTTACATACACTTGTGATGATTATCAGTTACATACACTTGCAATGATTATCAGTTACATACACTTGTGATGATTATCAGTTACATACACTTGCAATGATTATCAGTTACATACACTTGTGATGATAATCAGTTACATACACATGTGATGATAATCAGTTACATACACTTGTGATGATAATCAGTAACATACACTTGTGATGATAATCAGTTACATACACTTGTGATGATAATTAGTTACATACACTTGTGATGATAATCAGAAACATACACTTGTGATGATAATCAGTTACATACACATGTGATGATAATCAGTTTAATACACTTGTGATGATTATCAGTTACATACACTTGTGATGATTATCAGTTAAATACACTTGTGATGATTATCAGTTACATACACTTGTGATGATTATCAGTTCCATACACTTGTGATAATTATCAGTTACATATAAACTTGCAATGATTATCAGTTACATACACTTGTGATGATTATCAGTTACATACACTTGTGATGATTATCAGTAACATTAACTTGTGATGATTATCAGTTGCATACACTTGTGATGATTATCAGTTACATACACTTGTGATGATTATCAGTTACATACACTTGCGATGATTATCAGTTACATACACTTGTGATGATTATCAGTTACATATACTTGTGATGATTATCAGTTCCATACACTTGTGATGATTATTAGTAACATACACTTGTGATGATAATCAGTAATATACACTTGTGATGATTATCAGTTACATATACTGGTGATGATTATCAGTTCCATACACTTGTGATGATTATCAGTTCCATACACTTGTGATGATTATCAGTTACATATACTTGTGATGATAATCAGTTATATAAACTTGTGATGATTATCTGTTACAGATACTGGTGATGATTATCAGTTCCATACACTTGTGATGATTATCAGTTTCATACACATGTGATGATTATCAGTTACATACACTTGTGATGATTATCAGTGACATAAACTTGTGATTTTTTTTCAGTTATATACATTTGTGATGATAATCAGTTCCATACACTTGTGATGATTATCAGTTACATACACTTGTGATGATTATCAGTTACATACACTTGTGATGATAATCAGTTACATACACTTGTGATGATAATCAGTTACATACACTTGTGATGATAATCACTTACATACACTTGTGATGATAATCAGTTACATACACTTGTGATGATAATCAGTTAAATACACTTGTGATGATTATCAGTGACATAAACTTGTGATTTTTTTTCAGTTATATACATTTGTGATGATAATCAGTTACATACACTTGTGATGATTATCAGTTACATACACTTGTGATGATTATCAGTTACATACACTTGTGATGATAATCAGTTACATACACTTGTGATGATTATCAGTTACATACACTTGTGATGATAATCAGTTACATACACTTGTGATGATAATCAGTTACATACACTTGTGATGATAATCAGTTACATACACTTGTGATGATTATCAGTTACATACATTTGTGATGATTATCAGTAACATACACTTGTGATGATTATCAGTTACATACACTTGTGATGATAATCAGTTACATACACTTGTGATGATTATCAGTTACATACACTTGTTATGATTATCAGTTACATACACTTGTGATGATAATCAGTTACATACACTTGTGATGATAATCAGTTACATACACTTGTGATGATAATCAGTTACATACACTTGCAATGATTATCAGTTACATACACTTGTGATGATTATCAGTTACATACACTTGCAATGATTATCAGTTACATACACTTGCAATGATTATCAGTTACATACACTTGTGATGATTATCAGTTACATACACTTGTGATGATAATCAGTTACATACACATGTGATGATAATCAGTTACATACACTTGTGATGATTATCAGTAACATACACTTGTGATGATAATCAGTTACATACACTTGTGATGATAATCAGTTACATACACTTGTGATGATAATCAGTTACATACACTTGTGATGATTATCAGTTACATACACTTGTGATGATTATCAGTTACATACACTTGTGATGATAATCAGTTACATACACTTGTGATGATAATCAGTTACATACACTTGTGATGATAATCAGTTACATACACTTGTGATGATTATCAGTTACATACACTTGTGATGATTATCAGTTACATACACTTGTGATGATAATCAGTTACATACACTTGCAATGATTATCAGTAACATACACTTGTGATGATAATCAGTTACATACACTTGTGATGATAATCAGTTACATACACTTGTGATGATTATCAGTAACATACACTTGTGATGATTATCAGTAACATATACTTGCAATGATTATCAGTAACATACACTTGTGATGATTATCAGTTACATACACTTGTGATGATTATCAGTAACATATCTTGTGATGATTATCAGTAACATACACTTGTGATGATAATCAGTAACATACACTTGTGATGATAATCAGTAACATACACTTGTGATGATAATCAGTTACATACACTTGTGATGATAATCAGTAACATACACTTGTGATGATAATCAGTTACATACACTTGTGATGATAATCAGCTACATACACTTGTGATGATAATCAGTAACATACACTTGTGATGATAATCAGTTACATACACTTGTGATGATAATCAGTTACATACACTTGTGATGATAATCAGTTACATACACTTGTGATGATAATCAGTAACATACACTTGTGATGATAATCAGTAACATACACTTGTGATGACAATCAGTAACATACACTTTTGATGATAATCAGTTACATACACTTGTGATGATAATCAGTTACATACACATGTGATGGTAATCCAATGCGCATTAAATTTTTGTAAACTGTGTGACGCTAATTTTCTGCACTGTGTAAATAGTGCTTACATTTAGATAACACTTTAAAGCATTTGAAATCAGTATTAGAATTAACGATCGCATACAATTGGCGTTAGAAAACCTTCAACTGCATCATCATCGTCGCCATCATGATTTTGAAATGCCTCATTGTATGTTCAATCGTCATTTCAGCATTCAAATGGGTACATCGATTGAACGACCTGCATCCAGACTGTATAAAACGTGCACTGACGCAACTGAGTGGTAAGGAGTATTTTCAAACGGAGCTCAAGATACATAGACAGAGAATATGTGAAAAGCACAAACAATCAAAATCAACAATACTGGGTCTATCCTCCACATTTTACCTAACTTTTGAAGTTTGTGATAAAAAATATATAATATAAACAATAGCCTAAAGACAATTTATTATAGAACAGAGGTAGAGGCTAGTGATGTCTCGATGTGTGAATATAATCGGATATTTGTTTGTTCTATTTTGTCGATGAGCGTACAACATCGGCGATAATCGATAATGATCATCAATAATCGATTTTCATTGAGTTTTGAAAATTTGCTTAAAGGCCGTAAATGCACTTGTATGATATCATTTGTTAAGGCAGGTGTACCAATGCGTGCAATATGTTGGGCAATTTGGGACAGAAGAGACATAGAAGTTGTTGAAATGCATATAAATAATATTTTTATAATAATAATGCTTTTGGAAACACACTTCTCGAATCGATATTTGATCATGGTTGTCCATTTTGATTGGATTATAGATTGTTACGTTTGCCGATTATCTAACACTGGTACAGGGCTCTTATAAGAAAGCATTTCCTAAGCAAAAGAACGGAGCCAATTTAAAACATCATTTTAATCATTTTTTCGATGTTGTTTGTTTGATGTTTTATGTTTTGTTTTGATACTTTGTTCAAGCGGGTCGTTTCAACAAAGAATTTTAATCGTACTTTCAATAAAATTCAACTTGTATAAATGTCACAAATGACAACAAATCGAGTTTTTTACGTCCGCAACTTGATGTTCATTGCTGAATAAAATTGAATTCACTCAATTATGTAGCAAAATAACTACACTATGGCACTGAGATCATATCAATTTACGACTAAACTTGACTTAAGCCGTTATTGAAATGGCCCCAAGAGTTTTGTTTCCATTTTGTTTACATTTTTAAAGCTGCACTCTCACATATTTATCGTTTTTAAAACTTTTTTTATTGTTTGTCTTGGAAAGAGCAAATCTTTGCGTAAATATCTGCAAATCATCTGCAAATCATTAATAAAATACGGCTGACAAAAGATCAGATCGCAGATTTGCATATTTCCGTCCGAAAAGCAATGCTTTATGGCTTAACCGTTAACGGTTTACAAAAATGCATATAACATTAATTTTTCAACTTAAATATAAAAATCTGCGATCTAATTTTTGTCAGCCGTCTTATATCACTGGTTTCCATGGATTTTCGCAAAAATTTGCTCGTTCCAAGACAAAAAAGTTGTCAAAACATTCAATCTGTGAGAGTGCAGCTTTAATAAGTTAATGTTTCTTTTGATCTTAGACAGGTTCAGCAGTCATGCGACAATGCCGGAAAATTGTGCTTGCAGTGGACAGAACCATCTTATCCCCTATCAAACCAATATGCAAGACGGTACGTAACATAAAATGCTGTAGCGTGTCTCTTTCTCTAGTTAATACATGATTAATTTTAAAACGATTGCGAAGACAGTTATGATAACTTATACTTAGTCCCTCTCGTTGGCACGATGTTACGTGAGAGTGAAGTATTAGTGTTGAGGGGAAAACGTAGTACATAAAACTATTATACTTTATTATTTCTTTGCGATATGTTGATAACAGTATGACAAACACCTTTAAGGCTAACTTTTTCAGGGTTAAGGGTTAAAAAAATGTCATCGACTCTGAACTTAATTTTGCTAGTATTGATAAATTCACGACCAGGTTATTTTTTTTTTAAATCAAAACAAAAATCATCATTTAAATGCAAAAATCTACAGAAAATTCACGGTGCGTTTCGCTTAATGTTACGAAGAAAGTTTCTGTATTTCGAGAAAGACTGACATTAAAAATCAATTAAAATATTTATGCATTTTACGATACGATGTCTAGCGTTTTTTTTATTTATTTTAAGAGTCAGTCTGCTTTTGCTTTGAACAAGATTAAAGTAATTAACGGCTGCTTGGCTTGCAATAAAGTCGATAAAGGCATTTTAAGGGAGATATCAACTTAGTGATAAAATAGCATATTAGATAAATAGCAAATGTGTCTGTTTGTTATGCAATATGTAGGCATGCAAATCTTTATTTGGTCCAATTCTATTTCATTCAGATGATTGGTTATTTTATAACGAAAGGCTTTACATTTTCTAAACATGATGTCAATTTGTAATTACTTCGTTTATAATTTAACTCGAAATGATGCGAAATATTTGTTTGTCCTTTGCAAGGACAAAGTGCCAGAATTTAAGCATACAAATTAAATATTACGGTGTCCACATGTTTCCTGTCTCATTTATAATTACTTTATATGATGTGTGCGTTCTTGATTTATGCAATTCAAAATCATGGCGTCAACAGTTACGTCCGCTTATGTTATACTGATGTTTTGATTATCGAGATATATTGTCAAACATCAATGAACTTCCAAAACCATTTTCCTAGATTAAGATTTGTTAAATTTGCGTTCACTGCTAGATATGTTTTCGCAAAATCAAGAGAATATTATAGTAAGAACGGCATAACACTAAGTGGCGTCATGTTAGCAACAAAACATATTTTTCGAAGAGTTTACAATAAAAGTGAGTCAATATCCTTTATATCATTTACTGCCCACGTACAACTTACGAATTAAAGTTCATGGTCCTGTGTCAAATATTTCCTGAGTTTTCAGCCAATAAAGTTTTCTAATTGCTTTAACTTATAATACTTGACCTACTTCTTCTTGGTTCTATTTTTACTGGTAATGTTTAACCTACCAATGATGTGCCATGATCCTAAATCAAACAGCTCGCTAGTCCCTTTTAGCAGTAGCATTGACATTTGTTATTATGTCCCCAAAGACTAAAAGGTTATTTGTTTTAAGTGGCTTTTCGTGGTTCAAGCCAACAACGTTTTAGAGTTACTGTGATTTTAAAGCTTGGTCGAACGACCGAAAGGCGTTCTATGTTTTTATTTACTTTATAAAAACTCTTTACGTATTAACCTTAAATACGTTTCAAATGCGAAATAAATAACAAGAACTTCAAATATCACCGACACATGTAACTTAGTTTTGGAGAAGGAATAACATGAATTAAACGGCTACCACTTCATTTCAACTTGGCGTTTCAGGGACAGCTGACGTGAACAGGCATTGTTTACATACAGACAGTTACTACAAAGGTAGTTTTTTTTAATAAAGATGATAAAAAAGCGTTTGAGTATTCCGTCTGATGGCTGTAATATCAAAGTTACCTCCGTTATATAGTTTCCATGGACACTCTCTCTTATTCTTTAAATATTAACAATGCTACAATAAGATTTAGTTATTTCTTAAAAATAATTTGTTTCAACCTTCAGCTATTATCGATAAAATACAAAAATAGAATTGCAGCTGAATTCAGAAACTATCATACTATCCAGGTATCTACGACCAGTTTTACCCAGACCACGGGAACAACGCCCCGTCATGTAGAACACATCACTCACGTAAGTACTTTGTTATTATCTCAATTATGTTCAAATCTTTATCCTCATATGCACCTTCATTCTTATGTTTAGACTGTAGGCTTAAGTAACGCAAATCGATATCAGGTATCGTAAGATCTACTTTTTGACATGAGTTGTTAATAAATTAATGCGCCTGTGTTATAAAACGGGACGTATTGATAGAAAAAGTAGGGATAAAAAAAAAACATTCTAAAAACGTTCATATGATTACAAAGTTAATGTGTATTTGAAAGCAAGCAAAGGAATCTCGGATAAATCTTGGTGAGGGAATAGATAATTAAACTAAAATATATCGGGTTTCATTCCATTAACTCTACGCTTGCAATTAACTTCATATAATAGGTTTATTAGTCACTGTTAAGAAACTAGCTAATTGTATTAAATTTTCATCAATTTACATTAATAGTCTTGATTATGACGGGCACTTATCGCTGACAGTTTGGGACACTTAAAACAAATGGATGCGATATTTATTGCCTGTAAAAGGAATTGTAATATGAGTAAAAACACGCTTGTTGTACTTACAGTCTTTTAAGGCTTTCAGAGATTTCTTTAGGCTCGCTCCACAGAGGGAGCCTTTTTTAGTGATTGGTTTATGAGATCGTACTGGAAACGGAAATGATTGATTTTAGCCTTTCGGTTGTAAGTGTATGCACAGAAAAGTGTTGTTGAAAATTTAGAATTAGAGAATGATACTATTTTGGCCACTGTTATAGTGATTTCGATTTATCTTTTGTGAAAATGTTTTTCTTTAACCTAATTGGCAAAAAGTGTAACAAAATAATGTAATTTGTCGATTTCGAGGCGTATAAACAAAGGCCCGGAGGTCAATAACTCCTTTCATTTTTTGACCATGCGCAAAGCAACTCTACGCATGCGCATTGCGAGACGTCGAAATAAGTTTGCGCGTTTGATTGTAAACAAGAGCACGTTTCAATGACGCATTTCTCAGCAGCTATTTTACATTCTGATTGAAGAAGCTGAAACAAAGGCGGGTATGTTATTATTGCTTTCTTTAACGGATTGAGCTATTGCGTTGTTTCGTCGTATTGTTGTAAACTGACGGCATGTGAGTACTGAACGTTCACCAGGTCTGACAAGTGGGTTTCCTCCTGGCTGTCCATTTTCCCCCTCAATTGCAGCTGCTGATCAACGGTCATGTCATTCTAACCGACAACAAGCGCACTCGTCTGAATGGAATAAATAGACACTAGTTTGTCAGCAAACTTTGACTTTGAAAACAGTTTATTACCGAATTAAGGGCCGGCAGCGACGCAAAAGTGGGTGGGGAAGGTCAAAAACTAAAATGTTTAAAAAATACATGTTTTATTTAGCTTTGAAAACGATCTACTTTGGGACTAAACATTTATTCTGGGCAACATGTTTTGGGTTAGTTAGGAGTTAAACCGATTTTACAAAAAAAAGATTTTAACAGATTTTGGATAAAAAGCATTCACATTATTAAGGAAAAGTCTGACGACATAAGTACTTCGTCCCAGACTTCCTATTTAACAATGACTTGAGAGATTTTGATGATAACATCTCAAATTAAAAAGTTCTTAAGAAACATAATGAAATTTTAATGAAATTCATTTCTGGGTTACAAAAATGCATATATCTTTTTTAAAATAGCTGCAATCAACACACAGCCACAAGACATTGTTGATTGGGCATGTCCGATAAATTTGAATCAAAAACATATTCTTTTTGTATTAAGACATTTCAGGGAAAACGTAAATGCTTTTTGATTGAAAATCTGATAAAATATGCATTCGTAAAAATTGCTCAACTCCTAATTACAGCTTTTCATGTTGCATCGGACGTATGAGTCATGCGAATTAAATATTGAACCTCAAAACTAAATAGAAGTTGATTTTTTAAAACATTTAAAATTTTGGTCCCTCATTCGACTTCTGCATCGCTGCTGGCCCTTAAACATCATCTAAGTTCCTGGTCAGCAAAGTTCAAAAAAAGGCGGATCAGCAGTAAGGACTCGAATAAGAAATACATGTTTCTAATTACACTATGTCACGTTTCACAAACGATCAAATGTATCCATCAATTGTAAGATATATGCATTAAACAGACATTCCATTTCCGAATTAAACATCACCTAAATTCCTGGTCAGCAAAGTTCGAAAAAGGCTGGCCAGCAGTAAGGACTCAAATCATTAGTATTCAATTTGTAGTGTTATCATTCTATAATGTTTATAGCAAATAAGATCAAATCATACATTCAAAAGAATGCTGTTCATTCAATAATTTGATTGTTTTGAGTATAGTTGTATTCTCATCATTCAGTGTGTGAATACTGCTTTCAATAAACACTAATTGCTAAATTAGAATGAGGTGTCACTGTTAACAGAACTTTAAAGCATTACGCACACTTTTAAGTAAAGACATATGAAAACAGAAGGGAAGAATTATTTTATGAACATCATGTATTACTCACATTATATTTTGTTTCTGCTCTTAGAAGTTAATCATTATTGAATCAATGTTCATTCTCGTCAAAAGTACATGTTGTTAAACATGTGCTTGTCTATTTCCTTTGAAATTTGGTATTCCTAAAGAGTAGTACATTCCTCTTCCACAGTTCATTGCAAAAGACCACATCACTGTAGATGTGTCTGGCATACTATCCAGTACAGCTCCAGACTTCTTATCTGATGTGGACAGCACTGAATATTTCCAGGTGATGGCAGTCCAGTCTATTTAGAGCTACCAGTGCTGCGATAGACCAGGTACTTCATAAATAAATAAAGGGTGTTCTTTATAACACTCAAAGATAATTACATGTACTCCAACATATCATATATATTCAAGTTTACATATGCATTTATTACACATAGGTTATATTTTGCACTCGTTTCCTTTTTGCCATTGTTGCATCTTTTCTTTTTTTATTAATACTGTTTATGGCAATTGATTCACGATAAGTCATCAATGTAAGAAATTGTTGATAAACAACAACTTGTGTAATTTCACAATGCCTGTATAAAATAACAAATCTACACTTCCTTAGTCTCTGAAGTTTTACCTGTTATCAATTTCAGCCTGCAGAAGCAAGAAATTCGCAGATGGCAAATGTCCATCCTGCAACAAGATGCCAGACACTGAACAACATAATGGTTCTGCCATGGTAATCCTGAAGAAAAAAGACCGCTTTTCACAGGTGCGTTTCTTCATGGATAACCTGAAGAAACTGTTCAAGGTGGATGACATTACAGATTCCAATAAGCTTTTACAACAATTGAAAACGCAAGTACCTGTTACTGCCAGAGGTCGCTTTACCAACACAGGTGTGGAAATCCTCTCTGTAAAACGCCGAATTGATGCATATCTTTTTTGCTACTGCAATTTGTTTTTGATATAGTGAAGAATTTTTTGAGTTTAAAATTTGATACCATCCCTATGCCTCATTAACTTCACTCGTCAATTTGAAATAAGAAATATCAAACATTTTCAAACCTTATTCTTATTTGAAAAAATATATTTTTTACATTTACTGATCATTCTCACAGATTACATAATTTGCTATCTCATATCTTTTGTATCACTTGCATCTGTGTGCTATTTGGCAACTGTACTATTTACATTTCTGCTTGCCATATTATTAAGATATTGAACATTTATCTGTCATCACTTGCATTGCCTTTGCATTCACACTTTTTGTCAAGTTCAAAGTTTATTGGCAAGGTCGGCATACAAATGCCTATGACCATTAAACACATAGTCATGGTGATAATATAAACAAATAGAAACACACAGAGATTAAGCAGCACAGTAGAGAGCATAATACGAAAAAGACACAAAAACATAAAGCAAAAAAACCCAAACAAACATAATAATAAGCCAGTTGATTTATACTTATTTTTCAGTAAATTTTAGAAACAGTTAAGGTTTCAGGGTAGATTTTCTTAATTCCATTGCAAATTTAATAAATCTTACACTATTTATTAATTTACAAGTTGATTTATTTAGTAATACAGATTTTAACATATTTATCGAAAGCCAGGAGGTGTTGCCTAAGTAAGTTTGTCTCAATCTTTTGTATAAGTGTACAACATAACATAAAATGATACTCGTCTTCTATTATATTTGAAGAACAACATTTACATTTTCTGTCAGCTCTGGCAGTACCAAAATATCTACCTGTTTCAATTTCAAGAGTATGTGCTGATAATCTAAAACACGTCATATATTTTCTTAGTTTATCATTTTTAATTTGTACAAGATAATTTTCAAAAGAAAAGTTTTCTTTAAGTTTACAATACAATGCAATTTTTGGCATACTATTTATAGAAGCATTCCATTCTTGAATAAACTGGTCACGAATTCTACATTTAAGTAAAGGAAGATAATTTATATTTACATCGAAGTTTTGTCTTACATCCATAAAGCCAAGATGATCAATAATATAATTTATTCTCTTTGCCCAAGAAGACTTATTTATTTTAGCATTCAAATCATTATATACCATATGTATTGGTGAATTTACATTTTTCATTACTTTTAACCAAAATTTAACAGATCGTTCCTTGCATAAGATGTCAATCTCTGCATGTACACATTCTTAATATGCAACGTAAAAATGGACATAATCCATGTGAACATCTGTCTTTTCTTCGTTCCTGTTATTGCTTAAAACAATGTCAAATACTTAAAAAAGCATACAACTTTAACACAATTATTAACATTTCAGTTTTTTCAGCTCATATTTGTTACTTTAAATAAAAAATCACTTGCTATTGATCATTCCTGACAGAACATTAATTATGTGAACTACATCATTTAAAAGTTTCTTCCATTATGAAACAACATAAGTATTAGTATTAAATTTGCACTTTTGATTTTTTTTTTTTAAATACCTGCTTTAACAGTTGCAATTCACTCCTTACGGCTATTGACATTGCAACTTTCTCACACCATAGTATTGGAACTTAAGATTGTTGCTAACAAATACTTCCCACAGGTGCAAATAACTCATTACAGCTATTGACATTGCAACTTTTGCACACCTTAATGTTTGAACTTTCGCTTTTTGCTCACAAATACTTCCCACAGGTGCAAATCACTTCGTACGGCTATTGAGATGCAACTTTTGCCAACTTTAGTGTTTGAACTTTCGCTCTTTGCTCACAAATACTTCCCACAGGTGCAAATCACTCATTACAGTTATTGACATTGCAACTTTTGCACACCTAATTATTTGAACTTTAGATTGTTGCTAACAAATACTTCCAACAGGAGCAAATAACTAATTACAGCTATTGGCATTGCAACTTTTGAACACCTAATTATTTGAACTTTAGATTGTTTGCTTTTTGTTTACAAATACTTCCCACAGGTGCAAATCACTTCGTACGGCTATTGAGATGCAACTTTTGCCAACTTTAGTGTTTGAACTTTCACTTTTTGCTCACAAATACTTCCCACAGGTGCAAATCACTCATTACAGTTATTGACATTGCAACTTTTGCACACCTAATTATTTGAACTTTAGATTGTTGCTAACAAATACTTCCCACAGGAGCAAATAACTAATTACAGCTATTGGCATTGCAACTTTTGAACACCTAATTATTTGAACTTTCGAATTTTGCTCACAAAAACTTCCCACAGATGAAAATCACTCATTACAGCTATTGAAATTGCAACTTTTGCACACCTTATCATTTGAACATTCGAATGTTGCTCACAAATACTTCCCACAGGTGCAAATAACTCATTACAGCTATTGACATTGCATCTTTTGAACACCTAATTATTTGAACTTTAGATTGTTGCTAACAAATACTTCCCACAGGTGGAAATAACTAATTACAGCTATTGGCATTGCAACTTTTGAACACCTAATTATTTGAACTTTCGAATGTTGCTCACAAATACTTCCCGCAGATGCAAATCACTTCTTACGGCTATTGAGATGCAACTTTTGCCAACCTTAATGTTTGAACTTTCGCTTTTTGCTCACAAATACTTCCCACAGGTCCAAATAACTCATTACAGCTATTGACATTGCATCTTTTGCACACCTAATTATTTGAACTTTAGATTGTTTGCTTTTTGTTTACAAATACTTCTCACAGGTTCAAATCACTTCGTACGGCTATTGAGATGCAACTTTTGCCAACCTTAGTGTTTGAACTTTCGCTTTTTGCTCACAAATACTTCCCACAGGTGGAAATAACTAATTACAGTTATTGGCATTGCAACTTTTGCACACCTAATTATTTGAACTTTAGATTGTTTGCTTTTTGTTTACAAATACTTCCCACAGGTGCAAATCACTTCTTACGGCAATTGAGATGCAACTTTTGCATACCTTAATGTTTGAACTTTTGCTTTTTGCTCACAAATACTTCCCACAGGTGGAAATAACTAATTACAGTTATTGGCATTGCAATTTTTGAACACCTAATTATTTGAACTTTAGATTGTTTGCTTTTTGTTTACAAATACTTCCCACAGGTTCAAATCACTTCTTACGGCAATTGAGATGCAACTTTTGCCAACCTTAGTGTTTGAACTTTCGCTTTTTGCTTACAAATACTTCAAACAGGTGCAAATAACTCATTACAGTTATTGGCATTGCAACTTTTGAACACCTAATTATTTGAACTTTAGATTGTTTGCTTTTTGTTTACAAATACTTCCCACAGGTTCAAATCACTTCTTACGGCTACTGAGATGCAACTTTTGCCAACCTTAGTGTTTGAACTTTCGCTTTTTGCTCACAAATACTTCCCACAGGTGCAAATCACTCATTACAGTTATTGACATTGCAACTTTTGCACACCTAATTATTTGAACTTTAGATTGTTGCTAACAAATACTTCCCACAGGAGCAAATAACTAATTACAGCTATTCGCATTGCAACTTTTGAACACCTAATTATTTGAACTTTCGAATTTTGCTCACAAAAACTTCCCACAGATGAAAATCACTCATTACAGCTATTGAAATTGCAACTTTTGCACACCTTATCATTTGAACTTTCGAATGTTGCTCACAAATACTTCCCACAGGTGCAAATAACTCATTACAGCTATTGACATTGCATCTTTTGAACACCTAATTATTTGAACTTTAGATTGTTGCTAACAAATACTTCCCACAGGTGGAAATAACTAATTACAGCTATTGGCATTGCAACTTTTGAACACCTAATTATTTGAACTTTCGAATGTTGCTCACAAATACTTCCCACAGGTGCAAATCACTCATTACAGCTATTGGCATTGCAACTTTTGCACACCTAATTATTTGAACTTTAGAATGTTTGCTTTTTGTTTACAAATACTTCCCACAGGTGCAAATCACTTCGTACGGCTATTGAGATGCAACTTTTGCCAACCTTAATGTTTGAACTTTCGCTTTTTGCTCACAAATACTTCAAACAGGTGCAAATCACTCATTACAGCTATTGGCATTGCAACTTTTGCACACCTAATCATTTGAACTTTAGAATGTTTGCTTTTTGTTTACAAATACTTCCCACAGGTGCAAATCACTTCTTACGGCTATTGAGATGCAACTTTTGCCAACCTTAATGTTTGAACTTTCGCTTTTTGCTCACAAATACTTCAAACAGGTGCAAATCACTCATTACAGCTATTGGCATTGCAACTTTTGCACACCTAATTATTTGAACTTTAGAATGTTTGCTTTTTGTTTACAAATACTTCCCACAGGTGCAAATCACTTCGTACGGCTATTGAGATGCAACTTTTGCCAACCTTAGTGTTTGAACTTTCGCTTTTTGCTCACAAATACTTCAAACAGGTGCAAATCACTCATTACAGCTATTGACATTGCAACTTTTGCACACCTAATTATTTGAACTTTCGAATGTTGCTCACAAATACTTCCCACAGGTGGAAATCACTCATTACAGCTATTGACATTGCATCTTTTGCACACCTAATTTTTTGAACTTTCGCTTTTTGCTCACAAATACTTCCCACAGGTGGAAATCACTCATTACAGCTATTGACATTGCATCTTTTGAACACTTAATTATTTGGACTTTCGAATGTTGCTCACAAATACTTCCCACAGATGAAAATCACTCATTACAGCAATTGACATTGCAACTTTTGCACACCTTATTATTTGAACTTGAGATTGTTGCTAACATTACTTCCCACAGGTGCAAATAACTCATTACAGCTATTGACATTGCATCTTTTGAACACCTAATTATTTGGACTTTAGATTGTTGCTAACAAATACTTCCCACAGGAGCAAATAACTAATTACAGATATTGGCATTGCAACTTTTGCACACCTAATTATTTGAACTTTAGATTGTTTGCTTTTTGTTTACAAATACTTCCCACAGGTGCAAATCACTTCGTACGGCTATTGAGATGCAACTTTTGCCAACCTTAGTGTTTGAACTTTCGCTTTTTGCTCACAAATACTTCCCACAGATGCAAATAACTCATTACAGCTATTGACATTGCAACTGTTGCACACCTAATTATTTGAACTTTAGATTGTTTGCTTTTTGTTTACAAATACTTCCCACAGGTGCAAATCACTTCTTACGGCAATTGAGATGCAACTTTTGCCAACCTTAGTGTTTGAACTTTCGCTTTTTGCTCACAAATACTTCAAACAGGTGCAAATCACTCATTACAGCTATTGACATTGCAACTGTTGCACACCTAATTATTTGAACTTTAGAATGTTTGCTTTTTGTTTACAAATACTTCCCACAGGTTCAAATCACTTCTTACGGCTATTGAGATGCAACTTTTGCCAACCTTAGTGTTTGAACTTTCGCTTTTTGCTCACAAATACTTCCCACAGGTGCAAATCACTCATTACAGCTATTGACATTGCAACTTTTGCACACCTAATTATTTGAACTTTAGATTGTTTGCTTTTTGTTTACAAATACTTCCCACAGGTGCAAATCACTTCGTACGGCTATTGAGATGTAACTTTTGCCAACTTTAGTGTTTGAACTTTCGCTTTTTGCTCACAAATACTTCCCACAGGTGCAAATAACTCATTACAGCTATTGACATTGCATCTTTTGCACACCTAATTATTTGAACTTTAGATTATTGCTAACAAATACTTCCCACAGGAGCAAATAACTAATTACAGCTATTGACATTGCATCTTTTGCACACCTAATTATTTGAACTTTAGATTGTTGCTAACAAATACTTCCCACTGGAGCAAATAACTAATTACAGCTTTTGGCATTGCAACTTTTGAACACCTAATTATTTGAACTTTCGAATTTTGCTCACAAAAACTTCCCACAGATGAAAATCACTCATTACAGCTATTGAAATTGCAACTTTTGCACACCTTATCATTTGAACTTTCGAATGTTGCTCACAAATACTTCCCACAGGTGCAAATAACTCATTACAGCTATTGACATTGCATCTTTTGAACACCTAATTATTTGAACTTTAGATTGTTGCTAACAAATACTTCCCACAGGTGGAAATAACTAATTACAGCTATTGGCATTGCAACTTTTGAACACCTAATTATTTGAACTTTCGAATTTTGCTCACAAAAACTTCCCACAGATGAAAATCACTCATTACAGCTATTGAAATTGCAACTTTTGCACACCTTATCATTTGAAATTTCGAATGTTGCTCACAAATACTTCCCACAGGTGCAAATAACTCATTACAGCTATTGACATTGCATCTTTTGAACACCTAATTATTTGAACTTTAGATTGTTGCTAACAAATACTTCCCACAGGTGGAAATAACTAATTACAGCTATTGGCATTGCAACTTTTGAACACCTAATTATTTGAACTTTCGAATGTTCGCTTTTTGCTCACAAATACTTCCCACAGGTGCAAATCACTTCTTACAGCTATTGACATTGCAACTTTTGCACACCTAATTATTTGAACTTGAGATTGTTGCTAACAATATTTATCCACATGTGCAAATAACTCATTACAGCTATTGACATTGCATCTTTTGCACACCTAATTATTTGAACTTTAGATTGTTGCTAACAAATACTTCCCACAGGAGCAAATAACTAATTACAGCTATTGGCATTGCAACTTTTGAACACTTAATTATTTGAACTTTCGAATTTTGCTCACAAATACTTCCCACAGATAAAAAAATCACTCATTACAGCTATTGAAATTGCAACTTTTGCACACCTTATCATTTGAACTTTATATTGTTGCTAACAATACTTTCCACAGGTGCAAACAACTCATTACAGCTATTGACATTGCATCTTTTGCACACCTAATTATTTCAACTTTAGATTGTTGCTAACAAATACTTCCAACAGGTGGAAATAACTAATTACAGCTATTGGCATTGCAACTTTTGAACACCTAATTATTTGAACTTTCGAATGTTGCTCATAAAATACTTCCCGCAGATGCAAATCACTCATTACAGCTCTTGACATTGCAACTTTCTCACACCTTAGTTTTGGAACTTTAGATTGTTGCTAACAAATACTTTCCACAGGTGCAAATACCTCATTACAGCTATTGACATTGCAACTTTTGCACACCTAATAATTTGAAGTTAGATTGTTTGCTTTTTGTTTACAAATACTTCCCACAGGTTCAAATCACTTCTTACGGCTATTGAGATGCAACTTTTGCCAAACTTAGTGTTTGAACTTTCGCTTTTTGCTTACAAATACTTCCCACAGGTGCAAATAACTCATTACAGCTATTGACATTGCAACTTTTGCACACCTAATTATTTGAACTTTCGAATGTTTGCTTTTTGTTTACAAATACTTCCCACAGGTTCAAATCACTTCTTACGGCTATTGAGATGCAACTTTTGCCAAACTTAGTGTTTGAACTTTCGCTTTTTGCTTACAAATACTTCCCACAGGTGCAAATAACTCATTACAGCTATTGACATTGCAACTTTTGCTAACCTTAGTGTTTGAACTTTCGCTTTTTGCTCACAAATACTTCCCACAGGTGCAAATCACTCATTACAGCTATTGACATTGCAACTTTTGCACACCTAATTATTTGAAGTTAGATTGTTTGCTTTTTGTTTACAAATACTTCCCACAGGTTCAAATCACTTCTTACGGCTATTGAGATGCAACTTTTGCCAACCTTAGTGTTTGAACTTTCGCTTTTTGCTTACAAATACTTCCCACAGGTGCAAATAACTCATTACAGCTATTGACATTGCAACTTTTGCACACCTTATTATTTGAACTTTAGATTGTTGCTAACAATACTTATCCACAGGTGCAAATAACTCATTACAGCTATTGACATTGCATCTTTTACACACCTAATTATTTGAACTTTAGATTGTTGCTAACAAATACTTCCCACAGGAGCAAATAACTCATTACAGCTATTGACATTGCATCTTTTGCACACCTAATTATTTGAACTTTAGATTGTTGCTAACAAATACTTCCCACAGGAGCAAATAACTAATTACAGCTATTGGCATTGCAACTTTTGAACACCTAATTATTTGAACTTTCGAATGTTGCTCACAAATACTTCCCACAGATGAAAATCACTCATTACAGCTATTAAAATTGCAACTTTTGCACACCTTATTATTTGATCTTTAGATTGTTGCTAACAATACATCCCACAGGTGCAAATAACTCATTACAGCTTTTGACATTGCATCTTTTGAACACCTAATTATTTGAACTTTAGATTGTTGATAAACAAATACTTCCCACAGGTAGAAATAACTAATTACAGCTATTGGCATTGCAACTTTTGAACACCTAATTATTTGAACTTTCGAATGTTGCTCAAAATTACTTCCCGCAGATGCAAATCACTCATTACAGCTATTGACATTGCAACTTTCTCACACCTTAGTATTGGAACTTTAGATTGTTGCTAACAAATACTTCCCACAGGTGCAAATAACTCATTACAGCTATTGACATTGCAACTTTTGCATACCTTAATGTTTGAACTTTTGCTTTTTGCTCACAAATACTTCCCACAGGTGCAAATCACTCATTACAGCTATTGGCATTGCAACTTTTGAACACCTAATTATTTGTACTTTAGATTGTTTGCTTTTTGTTTACAAATACTTCCCACAGGTGCAAATCACTTCTTACGGCTATTGAGATGCAACTTTTGCCAACCTTAGTGTTTGAACTTTCGCTTTTTGCTCACAAATACTTCCCACAGAGGCAAATCACTCATTACAGCTATTGGCATTGCAACTTTTGCACACCTAATTATTTGAACTTTAGAATGTTTGCTTTTTGTTTACAAATACTTCCCACAGGTTCAAATCACTTCGTACGGCTATTGAGATGCAACTTTTGCCAACCTTAGTGTTTGAACTTTCGCTTTTTGCTCACAAATACTTCCCACAGGAGCAAATAACTAATTACAGCTATTGGCATTGCAACTTTTGCACACCTAATTATTTGAACTTTAGAATGTTTGCTTTTTGTTTACAAATACTTCCCACAGGTGCAAATCACTTCTTACGGCTATTGAGATGCAACTTTTGCCAACCTTAGTGTTTGAACTTTCGCTTTTTGTTCACAAATACTTCCCACAGGAGCAAATAACTAATTACAGCTATTGGCATTGCAACTTTTGCACACCTAATTATTTGAACTTTAGAATGTTTGCTTTTTGTTTACAAATACTTCCCACAGGTGCAAATCACTTCTTACGGCAATTGAGATGCAACTTTTGCCAACCTTAGTGTTTGAACTTTCGCTTTTTGCTCACAAATACTTCCCACATGAGCATATAACTAATTACAGCTATTGGCATTGCAACTTTTGCACACCTAATTATTTGAACTTTAGATTGTTTGCTTTTTGTTTACAAATACTTCCCACAGGTGCAAATCACTTCTTACGGCTATTGAGATGCAACTTTTGCCAACCTTAGTGTTTGAACTTTCGCTTTTTGCTCACAAATACTTCCCACAGGAGCAAATAACTAATTACAGCTATTGACATTGCAACTTTTGCACACCTAATTATTTGAACTTTAGAATGTTTGCTTTTTGTTTACAAATACTTCCCACAGGTGCAAATCACTTCTTACGGCAATTGAGATGCAACTTTTGCCAACCTTAGTGTTTGAACTTTCGCTTTTTGCTCACAAATACTTCCCACAGGTGCAAATCACTCAATTCAGCTATTGACATTGCAACTTTTGCACACCTAATTATTTGAACTTTAGATTGTTGCTAACAATACTTATCCACAGGTCCAAATAACTCATTACAGCTATTGACATTCCATCTTTTGCATGCCTAATTAATTGGAGTTTAGATTGTTTGCTTTTTGTTTACAAATTCTTCCCACAGGTGCAAATCACTTCGTACGGCTATTGAGATGCAACTTTTGCCAACCTTAATGTTTGAACTTTCGCTTTTTGCTCACACATACTTCCCACAGGTGCAAATCACTCATTACAGCTATTGACATTGCAACTTTTGCACACCTAATTATTTGAACTTTAGATTGTTGCTAACAATACTTATCCACAGGTCCAAATAACTCATTACAGCTATTGACATTGCATCTTTTGCATGCCTAATTAATTGGAGTTTAGATTGTTTGCTTTTTGTTTACAAATTCTTCCCACAGGTTCAAATCACTTCGTACGGCTATTGAGATGCAACTTTTGCCAACCTTAGTGTTTGAACTTTCGCTTTTTGCTCACAAATACTTCCCACAGGTGCAAATTACTCATTACAGCTATTGACATTGCAACTTTTGCACACCTTATTATTTGAACTTTAGATTGTTGCTAACAATACTTCCCACAGGTGCAAATAACTCATTACAGCTATTGACATTGCAACTTTTGAACACCTAATTATTTGAACTTTCGAATGTTGCTCAAAATTACTTCCCGCAGATGCAAATCACTCATTACAGCTATTGACATTGCAACTTTCTCACACCTTAGTATTGCAACTTTAGATTGTTGCTAACAAATACTTCCCACAGGTGCAAATAACTCATTACAGCTATTTACATTGCAACTTTTGCATACCTTAATGTTTGAACTTTTGCTTTTTGCTCACAAATACTTCCCACAGGTGCAAATAACTCATTACAGCTATTGACATTGCAACTGTTGCACACCTAATTATTTGAAGCTAGATTGTTTGCTTTTTGTTTACAAATACTTCCCACAGGTGCAAATCACTTCTTACGGCTATTGAGATGCAACTTTTGCCAACCTTAGTGTTTGAACTTTCGCTTTTTGCTCACAAATACTTCCCACAGGTGCAAATCACTCATTACAGCTATTGACATTGCAACTTTTGCACACCTAATTATTTGAACTTTAGATTGTTGCTAACAATACTTATCCACAGGTCCAAATAACTCATTACAGCTATTGACATTGCATCTTTTGCATACCTAATTATTTGAACTTTAGATTGTTTGCTTTTTGTTTACAAATGCTTCCCACAGGTGCAAATCACTTCGTACGGCTATTGAGATGTAACTTTTGCCAACCTTAGTGTTTGAACTTTCGCTTTTTGCTCACAAATACTTCCCACAGGTGCAAATCACTCATTACAGCTATTGACATTGCAACTTTTGCACACCTTATTATTTGAACTTTAGATTGTTGCTAACAATACTTATCCACAGGTGCAAATCACTCATTACAGCTATTGACATTGCAACTTTTGCACACCTAATTATTTGAACTTTAGATTGTTGCTAACAATACTTATCCACAGGTGCAAATAACTCATTACAGCTATTGACATTGCATCTTTTGCATACCTAATTATTTGAACTTTAGATTGTTGCTAACAAATACTTGCCACAGGAGCAAATAACTAATTACAGCTATTGGCATTGCAACTTTTGAACACCTAATTATTTCAACTTTCGAATGTTGCTCACATATACTTCCCACAGATGAAAATCACTCATTACAGCTATTGAAATTGCAACTTTTGCACACCTTATTATTTGAACTTTAGATTGTTGCTAACAATACTTCCCACAGGTGCAAATAACTCATTACAGTTATTGACATTGCATCTTTTGCACACCTAATTATTTGAACTTTAGATTGTTGCTAACAAATACTTCCCACAGGTGGAAATAACTAATTACAGCTATTGGCATTGCAACTTTTGAACACCTAATTATTTGAACTTTAGATTGTTTGCTTTTTGTTTACAAATACTTCCCACAGGTGCAAATCACTTCTTACGGCTATTGAGATGCAACTTTTGCCAACCTTAGTGTTTGAACTTTCGCTTTTTGCTCACAAATGCTTCCCACAGGTGCAAATCACTCATAACAGTTATTGGCATTGCAACTTTTGAACACCTAATTATTTGAACTTTCGAATGTTTGCTTTTTGTTTACAAATTCTTCCCACAGGTGCAAATCACTTCGTACGGCTATTGAGATGCAACTTTTGCCAACCTTAGTGTTTGAACTTTCGCTTTTTGCTCACAAATACTTCCCACTGGTGCAAATCTCTCATTACAGCTATTGGCATTGCAACTTTTGCACACCTAATTATTTGAACTTTAGATTGTTTGCTTTTTGTTTACAAATACTTCCCACAGGTGCAAATCACTTCGTACGGCTATTGAGATGCAACTTTTGCCAACTTTAGTGTTTGAACTTTCGCTTTTTGCACACAAATTCTTCCCACGTGTGCAAATCACTCATTACAGCTATTGACATTGCAACTTTTGCACACCTTATTATTTGATCTTTAGATTGTTGCTAACAATACTTATCCACAGGTGCAAATAACTCATTACAGCTATTGACATTGCATCTTTTGCACACCTAATTATTTGAACTTTAGATTGTTGCTAACAAATACTTCCCACAGGAGCAAATAACTAATTACAGCTATTGGCATTGCAACTTTTGAACACCTAATTATTTGAACTTTCGAATTTTGCTCACAAATACTTCCCACAGATGAAAATCACTCAGTACAGCTATTGACATTGCAACTTTCTCACACCTTAGTATTGGAACTTTAGATTGTTGCTAACAAATACTTCCCACAAGTTCAAATAACTCATTACAGCTATTGACATTGCAACTTTTGCACACCTAATTATTTGAACTTTAGATTGTTTGCTTTTTGTTTACAAATACTTCCCACAGGAGCAAATCACTTCGTACGGCTATTGAGATGCAACTTTTGCCAACCTTAGTGTTTGAACTTTCGCTTTTTGCTCACAAATACTTCCCACAGGTGCAAATCACTCATTACAGCTATTGACATTGCAACTTTTGCACACCTAATTATTTGAACTTTAGATTGTTTGCTTTTTGTTTACAAATACTTCCCACAGGTTCAAATCACTTCTTACGGCTATTGAGATGCAACTTTTGCCAACCTTAGTGTTTGAACTTTCGCTTTTTGCTAACAAATTCTTCCCACAGGTGCAAATCATTCATTACAGCTATTGGCATTGCAACTTTTGCACACCTAATTATTTGAACTTTAGATTGTTGCTAACAAATACTTATTCACAGGTGCAAATAACTCATTACAGCTATTGACATTGCAACTTTTGCACACCTTATTATTTGAACTTTAGATTGTTAATAACAATACTTCCCACAGGTGCAAATAACTCATTACAGCTATTGACATTGCATCTTTTGCACACCTAATTATTTGAACTTTAGATTGTTGCTAACAAATACTTCCCACAGGTGGAAATAACTAATTACAGCTATTGGCATTGCAACTTTTGAACACCTAATTATTTGAACTTTAGATTGTTTGCTTTTTGTTTACAAATACTTTCCACAGGTGCAAATCACTTCTTACAGCTATTGGCATTGCATCTTTTGCACACCTATTTATTTCAACTTTAGATTGTTGCTAACAAATACTTCCCACAGGAGCAAATAACTAATTACAGCTATTGGCATTGCAACTTTTGAACACATAATTATTTGAACTTTCGAATGTTGCTCACAAATACTTTCCACTGATAAAAATCACTCATTACAGCTATTGAAATTGCAACTTTTGCACACCTTATCATTTGAACTTTCGAATGTTGCTCACAAATACTTCCCACAGGTGCAAATAACTCATTACAGCTATTGACATTGCATCTTTTGAACACCTAATTATTTGAACTTTAGATTGTTGCTAACAAATACTTCCCACAGGTGGAAATAACTAATTACAGCTATTGGCATTGCAACTTTTGCACACCTAATTATTTGAACTTTCGAATGTTGCTCACAAATACTTCCCGCAGATGCAAATCACTCATTACAGCTATTGAACTTGCAACTTTTGCACACCTAATTATTTGAACTTTTGCTTTTTGTTTACAAATTCTTCCCACAGGTGCATCTCACTTCCAACGGCTATTGACATGCAAATTTTGCAAATCTAAGTATTTGAACTTCCCTTTTTGTTTACAAATGCTTCGCACAGGTGCAATTCACTCCTTACGGCTATTGACATTGCAACTTTTGCACACCTTAGTCGTTGAACTTTGAGTTTTGTTAACAAATACTTCCCACAGATTCAAATCACTCTTTACAGCAATTGACTTTGCAAATTGTGCCAACCTTTGTATTTGAACTTTCGATTTTTGCTAACAAATTCTTCCCACAGGTGCATATAACTCTTGACAGCTATTGACATTGCAAATTATGAAGACCTTAGTATTTGAACTTTCCATTTTTGCTAATAAGTAATTTCCACAGCAAAACACTCATAATGGCTATTATATAAGTTGATTTTTGCTTAAAAATACTTTGAACAGGTGCTAATCACTCATTACAGCTATTGATATTGCAACTTTTGCACACCTTAGTATTTGAACTTTCTATTTCCGTTTACAAATACTTCCCACAGGTGCAAATCACTCTTTACAGCTATTGACATTGTACATTTTGCACACCTTAGTTTTTGAACTTTCGATATTTGCTAACAAATACTTTGCACAAGTGCAAATCACTCATAATGGCTATTGACACAACCACTTTTTGCACAACTTTGTATTTGAACTTTCGATTTTCGCTTAAAAATACTTTGCACAGGTGCTAATCACTCTTAATGACTATTGACACATCAACTTTTGCTCATTTTAGTATTTTTACTTTCGAACATGTTGAAAACAGATTGAACAGGTGCATTTTATTCTATTTTAACAACCATTGACACAACAACTTTTGCACACCTCATTTTTAAAATTTCTGCATTTTGACACCAATATTAACACGATGTGCACATTAATACACAGATTGCTTTTAAATATGTTATTTTATGGACATTGTTTTAACTTTGTATGTGTGAATTTAAACACTATCAGTAAATATGTAGCTAACTATGTATATTTATGTTTAATTTCTTTTTGTAAAAATGCAGTATCATTATAAAGATCATTTGAAATGTTATTTTGATTTACATGCTATTGTTGCTGATTTCTTAATATTGTCACCAGTGAAATTTTGCCAAATTGTGTCAAGTCTCTGATAGTTAAAGGCAGCAGTTTAATTTACATGCTATTGTTAACTACTTTTCAGTATTGATCTCCAACAGCAATTTTGCCAAACTGTTGTATAATGTCTGACCGTTAAAGGCCGCAGTTTGATTTACATGCTATTGTTAACTACTCTTCAGTATTGATATCCCACAGTAATTTGGCCAAACTGTTGTAAAATGTCTGACGATTGAAGGCCCCAGTTTGATTTACATGCTTTTTGACAATCAAGGGAAATTATTGCTAGTCGGAGACTGGAATTGTAGAGTAGGTGATAGGCCAGATCATATTTTGCATGATAATGTAATATCTGATTTACACTCGGAGGACTATTTACCTGACGAAACTAGAGTACGGGCCTCTCAAGATCAATTATGTAACACACGAGGGACTCGCATGCTTGATTTTTGTAAGGCCACCAATATGCGCATTGTCAATGGGAGATTAGGAAAGGATAATAACAAAGGATCATATACATATTTCAGTCGTAATGCATGTAGCACTATTGACTACTTGGTGATGAGAGAAATCGATTTTCCAATGATAAGGCATTTCGAAGTAGGTCCGTTTAATGCATTCAGTGATTATGCGCCGTTATTATTTGAGATTCGAGTTTATGAGCGTAAACTAGATACTACCCCGCGGCCTAATATTGAGACAAGTCATACATATTATAAGTGGTGTGAAAACAATAAAACCCTATTTAGAAGAGATTTGATAGCGAATCTAAATACTATTAATACTATATTCAACGATTTGCACTCTTCACGGCCATGCGACATTGATAAATTGATCGAAGAATTTTCGTCTGTCGTGCTTAAAAGTGCAGACCCGTATTTTAAGAAAACGTATTTATTGCAAAACAATAGTTATAGTTACATAAATAAATCCTCAAATGCCTGGTTTGACCACGAATGTTTTACGGTCAAAAATGCGTATTTAGAGGCACTCAATAACTTTAACGTATATAAATCTGAATTAAATAGATCAGTTTTGTGTGATAAAAAGTGTGTATTTAAAACGCTTGTTAAAAAGAAACAGAGAGCGTATAGAACGCGTAAAGCTAAAGAATTGTACGAGTTTCGAAGTAAAAAAACCAAAAGAATTCTGAAACCACTTTAAATCTAAGAAACCCAGTCTTTCAGACAATATTGACACCGAAACATTTAAGGACTACTTTGCCGGTCTGTTCAATGATATACGCTCTACACAAATAGACGAAATAGATAATTTTATCAACGATACTGATTTTAATATCGATGATCCCACATATGAGGCACTTAATGCATCCATAACTCCTGAGGAAATTCGTCTTGCTGTAAAAGGTATTAAACGTAATAAATCCTCATGTCCGATTGATAATTTACTAAATGAGTTTTTTATCGATACTATAGATATTTTAGTCGGTCATTTAACGGACTTGTTTAACATCATTCTCGAAGAAGGTTATTTCCCTTTGTCTTGGTCATACGGTTTCGTCGTACCAATACATAAGAAGGGTGACGTTAATTATCCAAACAATTATTGAGGCATTACCTTAGTTAGTAATCTAGGAAAAATATTTACACGTGTGCTCACTAAAAGAGTCGAAAATTGGTTCGATGAAAATAACTTGCTGTCGGATGCCCAGTTTGGATTTCGAAAGGGATCTAGCACAGAATATGCAATATTTGTTTTACAGAATGTTATCGAAAATGCCATTTTTAATAAGTTACGATTACCATGCGCATTTGTTGACCTAAAAAAGGCATTTGACTCTGTTTATAGGAATGCTCTGTGGTACAAACTCTTTAAAATTGGGTTGGATGGGAAACTACTTAAAATATTTAGAGCAATGTATTCTGTGGTAAAATCGTGTGTCAAACATTGCAATTCCGTCTCCGATTTCTTTGATATTTCTATTGTTTTACGCCAAGGAAAAAATAATTCGCCGGTTTTGTTTGCATTATTCCTAGAATATCTAGAACTGTTTCTACAACAGAACGTTGACTGTGGTATTAGCCTATACGATTTATGTATTATGATATTACTTTTTGCAGACGATATGGTAATAATTGGAAACTCAGTAGAAGACTTACAAAGAAGTTTAGACCATCTTTACGATTCTTGCCAAACGTGGGGCTTAGAAGTTAATATAGCCAAAACTAAGGTTGTAGTATTCCGTAAAAAAGGACCGGTTATGGCTAATGAAACTTGGGTATATAGTGGCGTACCACTTGAAGTAGTTGACAACTTTAACTATCTAGGCACAGTATTTAACTACACGGGCACTTTCGTTTTAAATAATCAATATGTAGTCGGTAAGGCTCTAAAGGCTATGAAAGTATTAAACGAAAATATTAACAAATACGACGTACCTCCGAAAATTGCACTTCAATTGTTTGACTCATTTGTAGGTTCGATCCTTAACTATGCGAGTTCTGTCTGGGGGTTTTCAAAATCGAAAAATATAGAAAGACCCACCTAAAATTTTGCAAATCGCTTCTAGGAGTTAAGCAAAGTACATGTACAGCGGCTGTTTACGGAGAATTAGGGCGTTATCCAATATATATTAACAGATACGTGCTAATTATTAAATATTGTCACCACAGGTCCAAATAACTCATTACAGCTATTGACATTCCATCTTTTGCATGCCTAATTAATTGGAGTTTAGATTGTTTGCTTTTTGTTTACAAATTCTTCCCACAGGTGCAAATCACTTCGTACGGCTATTGAGATGCAACTTTTGCCAACCTTAATGTTTGAACTTTCGCTTTTTGCTCACAAATACTTCCCACAGGTGCAAATCACTCATTACAGCTATTGACATTGCAACTTTTGCACACCTAATTATTTGAACTTTAGATTGTTGCTAACAATACTTATCCACAGGTCCAAATAACTCATTACAGCTATTGACATTGCATCTTTTGCATGCCTAATTAATTGGAGTTTAGATTGTTTGCTTTTTGTTTACAAATTCTTCCCACAGGTTCAAATCACTTCGTACGGCTATTGAGATGCAACTTTTGCCAACCTTAGTGTTTGAACTTTCGCTTTTTGCTCACAAATACTTCCCACAGGTGCAAATTACTCATTACAGCTATTGACATTGCAACTTTTGCACACCTTATTATTTGAACTTTAGATTGTTGCTAACAATACTTCCCACAGGTGCAAATAACTCATTACAGCTATTGACATTGCAACTTTTGAACACCTAATTATTTGAACTTTCGAATGTTGCTCAAAATTACTTCCCGCAGATGCAAATCACTCATTACAGCTATTGACATTGCAACTTTCTCACACCTTAGTATTGCAACTTTAGATTGTTGCTAACAAATACTTCCCACAGGTGCAAATAACTCATTACAGCTATTTACATTGCAACTTTTGCATACCTTAATGTTTGAACTTTTGCTTTTTGCTCACAAATACTTCCCACAGGTGCAAATAACTCATTACAGCTATTGACATTGCAACTGTTGCACACCTAATTATTTGAAGCTAGATTGTTTGCTTTTTGTTTACAAATACTTCCCACAGGTGCAAATCACTTCTTACGGCTATTGAGATGCAACTTTTGCCAACCTTAGTGTTTGAACTTTCGCTTTTTGCTCACAAATACTTCCCACAGGTGCAAATCACTCATTACAGCTATTGACATTGCAACTTTTGCACACCTAATTATTTGAACTTTAGATTGTTGCTAACAATACTTATCCACAGGTCCAAATAACTCATTACAGCTATTGACATTGCATCTTTTGCATACCTAATTATTTGAACTTTAGATTGTTTGCTTTTTGTTTACAAATGCTTCCCACAGGTGCAAATCACTTCGTACGGCTATTGAGATGTAACTTTTGCCAACCTTAGTGTTTGAACTTTCGCTTTTTGCTCACAAATACTTCCCACAGGTGCAAATCACTCATTACAGCTATTGACATTGCAACTTTTGCACACCTTATTAATTGAACTTTAGATTGTTGCTAACAATACTTATCCACAGGTGCAAATCACTCATTACAGCTATTGACATTGCAACTTTTGCACACCTAATTATTTGAACTTTAGATTGTTGCTAACAATACTTATCCACAGGTGCAAATAACTCATTACAGCTATTGACATTGCATCTTTTGCATACCTAATTATTTGAACTTTAGATTGTTGCTAACAAATACTTGCCACAGGAGCAAATAACTAATTACAGCTATTGGCATTGCAACTTTTGAACACCTAATTATTTCAACTTTCGAATGTTGCTCACATATACTTCCCACAGATGAAAATCACTCATTACAGCTATTGAAATTGCAACTTTTGCACACCTTATTATTTGAACTTTAGATTGTTGCTAACAATACTTCCCACAGGTGCAAATAACACATTACAGTTATTGACATTGCATCTTTTGCACACCTAATTATTTGAACTTTAGATTGTTGCTAACAAATACTTCCCACAGGTGGAAATAACTAATTACAGCTATTGGCATTGCAACTTTTGAACACCTAATTATTTGAACTTTAGATTGTTTGCTTTTTGTTTACAAATACTTCCCACAGGTGCAAATCACTTCTTACGGCTATTGAGATGCAACTTTTGCCAACCTTAGTGTTTGAACTTTCGCTTTTTGCTCACAAATGCTTCCCACAGGTGCAAATCACTCATAACAGTTATTGGCATTGCAACTTTTGAACACCTAATTATTTGAACTTTCGAATGTTTGCTTTTTGTTTACAAATTCTTCCCACAGGTGCAAATCACTTCGTACGGCTATTGAGATGCAACTTTTGCCAACCTTAGTGTTTGAACTTTCGCTTTTTGCTCACAAATACTTCCCACAGGTGCAAATCACTCATTACAGCTATTGGCATTGCAACTTTTGCACACCTAATTATTTGAACTTTAGATTGTTTGCCTTTTGTTTACAAATACTTCCCACAGGTGCAAATCACTTCGTACGGCTATTGAGATGCAACTTTTGCCAACTTTAGTGTTTGAACTTTCGCTTTTTGCACACAAATTCTTCCCACGTGTGCAAATCACTCATTACAGCTATTGACATTGCAACTTTTGCACACCTTATTATTTGATCTTTAGATTGTTGCTAACAATACTTATCCACAGGTGCAAATAACTCATTACAGCTATTGACATTGCATCTTTTGCACATCTAATTATTTGAACTTTAGATTGTTGCTAACAAATACTTCCCACAGGAGCAAATAACTAATTACAGCTATTGGCATTGCAACTTTTGAACACCTAATTATTTGAACTTTCGAATTTTGCTCACAAATACTTCCCACAGATGAAAATCACTCAGTACAGCTATTGACATTGCAACTTTCTCACACCTTAGTATTGGAACTTTAGATTGTTGCTAACAAATACTTCCCACAAGTTCAAATAACTCATTACAGCTATTGACATTGCAACTTTTGCACACCTAATTATTTGAACTTTTGATTGTTTGCTTTTTGTTTACAAATACTTCCCACAGGTGCAAATCACTTCGTACGGCTATTGAGATGCAACTTTTGCCAACCTTAGTGTTTGAACTTTCGCTTTTTGCTCACAAATACTTCCCACAGGTGCAAATCACTCATTACAGCTATTGACATTGCAACTTTTGCACACCTAATTATTTGAACTTTAGATTGTTTGCTTTTTGTTTACAAATACTTCCCACAGGTTCAAATCACTTCTTACGGCTATTGAGATGCAACTTTTGCCAACCTTAGAGTTTGAACTTTCGCTTTTTGCTAACAAATTCTTCCCACAGGTGCAAATCATTCATTACAGCTATTGGCATTGCAACTTTTGCACACCTAATTATTTGAACTTTAGATTGTTGCTAACAAATACTTATTCACAGGTGCAAATAACTCATTACAGCTATCGACATTGCATCTTTTGCACACCTAATTATTTGAACTTTAGATTGTTGCTAACAAATACTTGCCACAGGAGCAAATAACTAATTACAGCTATTGGCATTGCAACTTTTGAACACCTAATTATTTCAACTTTCGAATGTTGCTCACATATACTTTCCACAGATGAAAATCACTCATTACATCTATTGAAATTGCAACTTTTGCACACCTTATTATTTGAACTTTAGATTGTTAATAACAATACTTCCCACAGGTGCAAATAACTCATTACAGCTATTGACATTGCAACTGTTGCACACCTAATTATTTGAAGCTAGATTGTTTGCTTTTTGTTTACAAATACTTCCCACAGGTGCAAATCACTTCTTACGGCTATTGAGATGCAACTTTTGCCAACCTTAGTGTTTGAACTTTCGCTTTTTGCTCACAAATACTTCCCACAGGTGCAAATCACTCATTACAGCTATTGACATTGCAACTTTTGCACACCTAATTATTTGAACTTTAGATTGTTGCTAACAATACTTATCCACAGGTCCAAATAACTCATTACAGCTATTGACATTGCATCTTTTGCATACCTAATTATTTGAACTTTAGATTGTTTGCTTTTTGTTTACAAATGCTTCCCACAGGTGCAAATCACTTCGTACGGCTATTGAGATGTAACTTTTGCCAACCTTAGTGTTTGAACTTTCGCTTTTTGCTCACAAATACTTCCCACAGGTGCAAATCACTCATTACAGCTATTGACATTGCAACTTTTGCACACCTTATTATTTGAACTTTAGATTGTTGCTAACAATACTTATCCACAGGTGCAAATCACTCATTACAGCTATTGACATTGCAACTTTTGCACACCTAATTATTTGAACTTTAGATTGTTGCTAACAATACTTATCCACAGGTGCAAATAACTCATTACAGCTATCGACATTGCATCTTTTGCACACCTAATTATTTGAACTTTAGATTGTTGCTAACAAATACTTGCCACAGGAGCAAATAACTAATTACAGCTATTGGCATTGCAACTTTTGAACACCTAATTATTTCAACTTTCGAATGTTGCTCACATATACTTCCCACAGATGAAAATCACTCATTACAGCTATTGAAATTGCAACTTTTGCACACCTTATTATTTGAACTTTAGATTGTTGCTAACAATACTTCCCACAGGTGCAAATAACTCATTACAGTTATTGACATTGCATCTTTTGCACACCTAATTATTTGAACTTTAGATTGTTGCTAACAAATACTTCCCACAGGTGGAAATAACTAATTACAGCTATTGGCATTGCAACTTTTGAACACCTAATTATTTGAACTTTAGATTGTTTGCTTTTTGTTTACAAATACTTCCCACAGGTGCAAATCACTTCTTACGGCTATTGAGATGCAACTTTTGCCAACCTTAGTGTTTGAACTTTCGCTTTTTGCTCACAAATGCTTCCCACAGGTGCAAATCACTCATAACAGTTATTGGCATTGCAACTTTTGAACACCTAATTATTTGAACTTTCGAATGTTTGCTTTTTGTTTACAAATTCTTCCCACAGGTGCAAATCACTTCGTACGGCTATTGAGATGCAACTTTTGCCAACCTTAGTGTTTGAACTTTCGCTTTTTGCTCACAAATACTTCCCACAGGTGCAAATCACTCATTACAGCTATTGGCATTGCAACTTTTGCACACCTAATTATTTGAACTTTAGATTGTTTGCTTTTTGTTTACAAATACTTCCCACAGGTGCAAATCACTTCGTACGGCTATTGAGATGCAACTTTTGCCAACTTTAGTGTTTGAACTTTCGCTTTTTGCACACAAATTCTTCCCACGTGTGCAAATCACTCATTACAGCTGTTGACATTGCAACTTTTGCACACCTTATTATTTGATCTTTAGATTGTTGCTAACAATACTTATCCACAGGTGCAAATAACTCATTACAGCTATTGACATTGCATCTTTTGCACACCTAATTATTTGAACTTTAGATTGTTGCTAACAAATACTTCCCACAGGAGCAAATAACTAATTACAGCTATTGGCATTGCAACTTTTGAACACCTAATTATTTGAACTTTCGAATTTCGCTCACAAATACTTCCCACAGATGAAAATCACTCAGTACAGCTATTGACATTGCAACTTTCTCACACCTTAGTATTGGAACTTTAGATTGTTGCTAACAAATACTTCCCACAAGTTCAAATAACTCATTACAGCTATTGACATTGCAACTTTTGCACACCTAATTATTTGAACTTTAGATTGTTTGCTTTTTGTTTACAAATACTTCCCACAGGAGCAAATCACTTCGTACGGCTATTGAGATGCAACTTTTGCCAACCTTAGTGTTTGAACTTTCGCTTTTTGCTCACAAATACTTCCCACAGGTGCAAATCACTCATTACAGCTATTGACATTGCAACTTTTGCACACCTAATTATTTGAACTTTAGATTGTTTGCTTTTTGTTTACAAATACTTCCCACAGGTTCAAATCACTTCTTACGGCTATTGAGATGCAACTTTTGCCAACCTTAGTGTTTGAACTTTCGCTTTTTGCTAACAAATTCTTCCCACAGGTGCAAATCATTCATTACAGCTATTGGCATTGCAACTTTTGCACACCTAATTATTTGAACTTTAGATTGTTGCTAACAAATACTTATTCACAGGTGCAAATAACTCATTACAGCTATCGACATTGCATCTTTTGCACACCTAATTATTTGAACTTTAGATTGTTGCTAACAAATACTTGCCACAGGAGCAAATAACTAATTACAGCTATTGGCATTGCAACTTTTGAACACCTAATTATTTCAACTTTCGAATGTTGCTCACATATACTTTCCACAGATGAAAATCACTCATTACATCTATTGAAATTGCAACTTTTGCACACCTTATTATTTGAACTTTAGATTGTTAATAACAATACTTCCCACAGGTGCAAATAACTCATTACAGCTATTGACATTGCATCTTTTGCACACCTAATTATTTGAACTTTAGATTGTTGCTAACAAATACTTCCCACAGGTGGAAATAACTAATTACAGCTATTGGCATTGCAACTTTTGAACACCTAATTATTTGAACTTTAGATTGTTTGCTTTTTGTTTACAAATACTTTCCACAGGTGCAAATCACTTCTTACAGCTATTGGCATTGCATCTTTTGCACACCTATTTATTTCAACTTTAGATTGTTGCTAACAAATACTTCCCACAGGAGCAAATAACTAATTACAGCTATTGGCATTGCAACTTTTGAACACATAATTATTTGAACTTTCGAATGTTGCTCACAAATACTTTCCACTGATAAAAATCACTCATTACAGCTATTGAAATTGCAACTTTTGCACACCTTATCATTTGAACTTTCGAATGTTGCTCACAAATACTTCCCACAGGTGCAAATAACTCATTACAGCTATTGACATTGCATCTTTTGAACACCTAATTATTTGAACTTTAGATTGTTGCTAACAAATACTTCCCACAGGTGGAAATAACTAATTACAGCTATTGGCATTGCAACTTTTGCACACCTAATTATTTGAACTTTCGAATGTTGCTCACAAATACTTCCCGCAGATGCAAATCACTCATTACAGCTATTGAACTTGCAACTTTTGCACACCTAATTATTTGAACTTTTGCTTTTTGTTTACAAATTCTTCCCACAGGTGCATCTCACTTCCAACGGCTATTGACATGCAAATTTTGCAAATCTAAGTATTTGAACTTCCCTTTTTGTTTACAAATGCTTCACACAGGTGCAATTCACTCCTTACGGCTATTGACATTGCAACTTTTGCACACCTTAGTCGTTGAACTTTGAGTTTTGTTAACAAATACTTCCCACAGATTCAAATCACTCTTTACAGCAATTGACTTTGCAAATTGTGCCAACCTTTGTATTTGAACTTTCGATTTTTGCTAACAAATTCTTCCCACAGGTGCATATAACTCTTGACAGCTATTGACATTGCAAATTATGAAGACCTTAGTATTTGAACTTTCCATTTTTGCTAATAAGTAATTTCCACAGCAAAACACTCATAATGGCTATTATATAAGTTGATTTTTGCTTAAAAATACTTTGAACAGGTGCTAATCACTCATTACAGCTATTGATATTGCAACTTTTGCACACCTTAGTATTTGAACTTTCTATTTCCGTTTACAAATACTTCCCACAGGTGCAAATCACTCTTTACAGCTATTGACATTGTACATTTTGCACACCTTAGTTTTTGAACTTTCGATATTTGCTAACAAATACTTTGCACAAGTGCAAATCACTCATAATGGCTATTGACACAACCACTTTTTGCACAACTTTGTATTTGAACTTTCGATTTTCGCTTAAAAATACTTTGCACAGGTGCTAATCACTCTTAATGACTATTGACACATCAACTTTTGCTCATTTTAGTATTTTTACTTTCGAACATGTTGAAAACAGATTGAACAGGTGCATTTTATTCTATTTTAACAACCATTGACACAACAACTTTTGCACACCTCATTTTTAAAATTTCTGCATTTTGACACCAATATTAACACGATGTGCACATTAATACACAGATTGCTTTTAAATATGTTATTTTATGGACATTGTTTTAACTTTGTATGTGTGAATTTAAACACTATCAGTAAATATGTAGCTAACTATGTATATTTATGTTTAATTTCTTTTTGTAAAAATGCAGTATCATTATAAAGATCATTTGAAATGTTATTTTGATTTACATGCTATTGTTGCTGATTTCTTAATATTGTCACCAGTGAAATTTTGCCAAATTGTGTCAAGTCTCTGATAGTTAAAGGCAGCAGTTTAATTTACATGCTATTGTTAACTACTTTTCAGTATTGATCTCCAACAGCAATTTTGCCAAACTGTTGTATAATGTCTGACCGTTAAAGGCCGCAGTTTGATTTACATGCTATTGTTAACTACTCTTCAGTATTGATATCCCACAGTAATTTGGCCAAACTGTTGTAAAATGTCTGACGATTGAAGGCCCCAGTTTGATTTACATGCTTTTTGACAATCAAGGGAAATTATTGCTAGTCGGAGACTGGAATTGTAGAGTAGGTGATAGGCCAGATCATATTTTGCATGATAATGTAATATCTGATTTACACTCGGAGGACTATTTACCTGACGAAACTAGAGTACGGGCCTCTCAAGATCAATTATGTAACACACGAGGGACTCGCATGCTTGATTTTTGTAAGGCCACTAATATGCGCATTGTCAATGGGAGATTAGGAAAGGATAATAACAAAGGATCATATACATATTTCAGTCGTAATGCATGTAGCACTATTGACTACTTGGTGATGAGAGAAATCGATTTTCCAATGATAAGGCATTTCGAAGTAGGTCCGTTTAATGCATTCAGTGATTATGCGCCGTTATTATTTGAGATTCGAGTTTATGAGCGTAAACTAGATACTACCCCGCGGCCTAATATTGAGACAAGTCATACATATTATAAGTGGTGTGAAAACAATAAAACCCTATTTAGAAGAGATTTGATAGCGAATCTAAATACTATTAATACTATATTCAACGATTTGCACTCTTCACGGCCATGCGACATTGATAAATTGATCGAAGAATTTTCGTCTGTCGTGCTTAAAAGTGCAGACCCGTATTTTAAGAAAACGTATTTATTGCAAAACAATAGTTATAGTTACATAAATAAATCCTCAAATGCCTGGTTTGACCACGAATGTTTTACGGTCAAAAATGCGTATTTAGAGGCACTCAATAACTTTAACGTATATAAATCTGAATTAAATAGATCAGTTTTGTGTGATAAAAAGTGTGTATTTAAAACGCTTGTTAAAAAGAAACAGAGAGCGTATAGAACGCGTAAAGCTAAAGAATTGTACGAGTTTCGAAGTAAAAAACCAAAAGAATTCTGAAACCACTTTAAATCTAAGAAACCCAGTCTTTCAGACAATATTGACACCGAAACATTTAAGGACTACTTTGCCGGTCTGTTCAATGATATACGCTCTACACAAATAGACGAAATAGATAATTTTATCAACGATACTGATTTTAATATCGATGATCCCACATATGAGGCACTTAATGCATCCATAACTCCTGAGGAAATTCGTCTTGCTGTAAAAGGTATTAAACGTAATAAATCCTCATGTCCGATTGATAATTTACTAAATGAGTTTTTTATCGATACTATAGATATTTTAGTCGGTCATTTAACGGACTTGTTTAACATCATTCTCGAAGAAGGTTATTTCCCTTTGTCTTGGTCATACGGTTTCGTCGTACCAATACATAAGAAGGGTGACGTTAATTATCCAAACAATTATTGAGGCATTACCTTAGTTAGTAATCTAGGAAAAATATTTACACGTGTGCTCACTAAAAGAGTCGAAAATTGGTTCGATGAAAATAACTTGCTGTCGGATGCCCAGTTTGGATTTCGAAAGGGATCTAGCACAGAATATGCAATATTTGTTTTACAGAATGTTATCGAAAATGCCATTTTTAATAAGTTACGATTACCATGCGCATTTGTTGACCTAAAAAAGGCATTTGACTCTGTTTATAGGAATGCTCTGTGGTACAAACTCTTTAAAATTGGGTTGGATGGGAAACTACTTAAAATATTTAGAGCAATGTATTCTGTGGTAAAATCGTGTGTCAAACATTGCAATTCCGTCTCCGATTTCTTTGATATTTCTATTGTTTTACGCCAAGGAAAAAATAATTCGCCGGTTTTGTTTGCATTATTCCTAGAATATCTAGAACTGTTTCTACAACAGAACGTTGACTGTGGTATTAGCCTATACGATTTATGTATTATGATATTACTTTTTGCAGACGATATGGTAATAATTGGAAACTCAGTAGAAGACTTACAAAGAAGTTTAGACCATCTTTACGATTCTTGCCAAACGTGGGGCTTAGAAGTTAATATAGCCAAAACTAAGGTTGTAGTATTCCGTAAAAAAGGACCGGTTATGGCTAATGAAACTTGGGTATATAGTGGCGTACCACTTGAAGTAGTTGACAACTTTAACTATCTAGGCACAGTATTTAACTACACGGGCACTTTCGTTTTAAATAATCAATATGTAGTCGGTAAGGCTCTAAAGGCTATGAAAGTATTAAACGAAAATATTAACAAATACGACGTACCTCCGAAAATTGCACTTCAATTGTTTGACTCATTTGTAGGTTCGATCCTTAACTATGCGAGTTCTGTCTGGGGGTTTTCAAAATCGAAAAATATAGAAAGACCCACCTAAAATTTTGCAAATCGCTTCTAGGAGTTAAGCAAAGTACATGTACAGCGGCTGTTTACGGAGAATTAGGGCGTTATCCAATATATATTAACAGATACGTGCTAATTATTAAATATTGGTTCAAAGTACAACAGTCCAATAATATTTTATCAAATTTGTTATACCGTAAATCAGTTAATTTAAGCGAGGAAGGCCTTACAACTTGGGCATCTAACGTTAAATGTTTACTTGAGGAGAATGGTTTTTTAGATGTCTGGGTTAATCCGGGGAATTATAATGTCAAACTCATTGCTCAAGTCTTTAAACAACGTTTAATCGATAGTTTTCAACAAAAGTGGCGTGCTGATATTGCACACAGTGCGACACTTAATATTCTATACTTGCATCTGCACAGTACGTTTGGTATGGCTGAATATCTTAATTTACTATATAACGAAACTAATAGAAAATACCTCACTCAATTACGTGTATCAGCTCACAGATTACGTATTGAAACTGGCAGGTACGGACAAAACAGACTGCCAAGAAATGAAAGATTATGTTTATTATGCCATACACAGAAAATTGAGGATGAATTTCATTTTGTTATAAAATGTAATTGTTTCGATGACCTAAGTAAATTTTTTATTAAAAGTATTTTTATGTAAAACCCAGCATGTTTAAATTTACTCAACTAGTTAATAGTAATAACAAAACAACTATTGAAAATTTATGTAAATTTTTGGTACAGGCAAATTATAGATGAAACCTAATAATCAATGATATTGTTTAAGTCGTAACCGTACAATCACTGGCGTGACCACTAATTATCTGCATTTCCATAATGCATCTAAATAACTAGATAAATAGCTTCTTATAACTATTATTATCAATATTTTTATACGTGAACATTCTCCATATTTCTTGAGCTATCTTGAATTGTTATTGATATTGGCTACCTTGTAACGATGATCACACGCATGAATATTTTGTTTAATTGTATATATTTGTTTGACGAGATGCTTTGTTGCATAAGTCGAAATAAACTTCTGTTCTGTTCTGTCATGCTGTTGTTAACACATTTTAGTAATTATCTTTACAATAATTTGGCCAAACTGTTGTTTAATGTCTGACGGTTGAAGGCCGTAGTTTGATAAATACATGCTCTTGTTAACTACTTTTCAGTATTGATTTCTTACAGTAATTTGTCCAAACTGTTGTATGATTTCTGACGGTTGAAGGTCGCAGTTTGATTAACATACTATTGTTAACTTCTCTTCAGTATTGATCTTTTACAGTAATTTGGCCAAAGGGTTGTATAATGTCTGACCGTTGAAGGCCGCAGTTTGATTTACATGCTGTTGTGAACTTCTCTTCAGTATTGATTTCTTACAGTAATTTGGCCAAACTGTTATATAATATCTGACGGTTGACGGCCGCAGTTTTATTTACATGCTTTTGCGTTAACTACTCTTCAGTACTGATCTACTCTTCAGTACTGATCTCCAACAGCAATTTGGCTAAACTATTGTATAATCACAGACAGTTGAAGGCCGTAGTTTAATTTGCATGGTATTGTTAACTATTCTTCAGTATTGATCTCCTACAGTAATTTGGCCAAACTATTGTATACTCACTGACGGTTGAAGGCCCCAGTTTGATTTACATGCTGTTGTTAACTACTTTTCAGTATTAATCGCTCACAGTAATCTGGCCAAACTGTTGTTTAATGTCTGACAGTTGAAGGCCGTAGTTTGATTAACATGCTGTTGTTAACTACTTTTCAGTATTGATCTCCAACAGCACTTTGGCCAAACTGTTCTATAATTTCTGACGGCCGCACTTTGATTTACATGCTATTAATTTCTGTTTCTTGATATTGATCTTGAACAGTAATTATGTCTCCCCCTCTCTGGGGGAGACATATTGTTTTTGCCCTGTCCGTCAGTCCGGTAGTCCGTCAGTCCGTCAGTCCGTACGTCACACTTCGTTTCCGATCGATAACTGGAAAACCGCATGACCTAGGATCACCAAACTTGGTAGGGAGGTTGGTCCTGATGTGTAGAGGATCCCTATTGTTTTTGGGGTCACTAGGTCAAAGGTCAAGGTCGCGGCGACCCCCAATATAAAAAACATTTCTGCTCAAAATCTTGAGAACGGTTTGATCTAGGTTCACCAAACTTGGTAGGGAGGTTGGTCATGAGGTGTAGAAGATCCCTATTGTTTTTTGGGGTCACTAGGTCAAAGGTCAAGGTCGCGGCGACCCCCAATGTAAAAAACATTTCCGCTCAATATCTTGAGAATGGTTTGACCTAGGTTCACCAAACTTGGTAGGGAGGAAGTACAAATTTCATGTCCATCATTGATTATTTCTCACCTACGACCACACAATGGGGGAGACATGCGCTTTTTCAAAAAAGCAATCTCTAGTTTTGCTCAATTTTAGTTTAATTAGTGACAGTTTATGGCTCACTTTTATATGCATGCAGTTGTTTGTTTATGTTTGTTTGTTATGGCATTTACCTGATGTACATACATATGTAGTATGCACATTATGAATCTGCTCGATTTGCCATTGTTTTGTACTGTTTACAAATTTACTATATTTACAAGTTACTTTTGTTGTTTTTTGATCCTATTTAACTCTCATATAGAAAAGGTTTATCAATTATATATATTTTTATGCATTAAATTTATAATATTACTTACACTGTTAGTTACTTAATAACTACTGCACCTGTTTACATTGAACAAAACACTTATACTACCTATATCCCTTGCATGTGATTACACTTTGATAGACTGAGATTATGTGCCATTGTTCTTATGGCTATTCCATTTAAACATATAACTACTGGGAATATTTTTTTAAATTAGTTCACCACCTGCAGAAGCAATTTTACCCTTTTAAGGTCAAATTATCGAACAAACACACCCTATTAAATATGTACTATTAAATAAATTGTTTTTCTCCTGTGATATATGTCTTACTGGAATAGCTGTTGCATGTTTCTTCGTGTCATTTTAAATATGATCATTTCACACATTCATTTCCGTACATGTACAATACAATGTACAATGTAAACATTTTCTTCGTTTTCAATAACTATTTGCCAATGTAAATAACAGTGTATAAAGTTACTTTTTTATTCTTTTAATGAATGCTCATAATGTCACTCTTTTGTATACCAACCTTTCCATTGAACTTTTGTTACACAATGAGAACAATCATTTGTCGAAACAACTAAATTTATTCCATTTACAAAACTTTTCAATAATGCTTTCCCATTGCTGTTAAAATTCTGACATTATCATTATGTCTCCCCCATTCATGGGGAGACATATTGTTTTTGCCCTGTCTGTCAGTCAGTCCGTCAGTCAGTCAGTCTGTACGCCACACTTCGTTTCCGCTCAAATACTATACAACGCTTAGACCCAGGAACTTTACACGTAGTAGGCTAGTTAGTCATGTCTAGTAGATGACCCTTATTGATTTAAGGGTCACTAGGTCAAAGGTCAAGGTCGCTGTGACCTTGAGTTGAAGAAACGGTTATTGCTCAATTCCTAAATATCCCTTGGGTCCAAGTACTTTATACTTGGTATTCTAGTTATTCATGACTAGTAGATGAACCCTATTAATTTTTAGCTCAAAAGGTCAAAGGTCAAGGTTACCTTTAGGTTTATGTTGGAGGCTTAAGCTTTAAAATGGTTTCTGCTCAATAACTAAAGAACGCTTGTACCGAGGAACTTAATACTTGGTATGCTAGTTGGTCATGACTAGCAAATGACTCTCATTGATTTTAAGATCAGTAGGTTAAAGGTTAAGGTCACCATGACCTTGAGGTGAAGAAACGGTTTCCGCTCAATAACTAAAGAACGCTTGCACCCAGGAACTTCATACTTGGTATGCAGGTTGGTCATGTAGATGATCCCTATTGATTTTGTGATCAGTAGGTCAAAGGTCAAGGTCACGATGACTTGGAGCTGAAAAATGTTTTCCGATCAATAATTGAATAACGCTTGCGCCCATGAACTTAATACAATGCAAATTTCGTTTACATTTTCCAAGATTAATCAACAACACTTTTTTCTCTTCACTATTTAATAAGGGTTAATAAAACAAATTTCACTGTTGGTTCGTCTCCAGTCCAAAATTACAAATTTCATGTCCATCATTTATTTTTCCTCAGCTATGACCACACAATAGGGAAGACAAACGCTTTTTCAAAAAAGCAATCTCTAGTTCACATTCATTATCATCGAACTACTAGAATAAAATGTAAGTACCCTGCACATTTGTAACAAATGTTCATTTCATAAAACTGTTCCTACAAATTGTTTTGCTTCTTAACCCTTTGAAAGCAAACTGTTGTTAAAAGTGTTCATCTTAAAAACTAATGTACTTTAATCTTAATTTCCCTAAATAAATCCAGCCGTTTTATTTGACTATTCTAAAGGATGCTTCACTGTGTTGTGCTTTGGTGTGTATAAGTATGTATATATGTTAACATTGATTTATCCCATTTTAAACTATTCGATTAAGACTTTAAGTTTGCTATTTCTCAGGGTTTTTTAATAGTACCTTTATATGTTATGAAACTGTGTATTACATGTTGCATATGTCATACTTGAAGGACACATCTGTGTTTCAATACCATATTTTGTTTATTGCATTCTGAATATCACGTCACACTCATTTCTAGTCATTTCTTTTTTTTTTAACTTGCATTTATATTGATCCAACTTCAAATTTTGAATAAAAGTGTCACTTTTTATTTCTCATTTCTTTTTGCCCCATTTTACATTGTTTCCTGACTAACATGACTAGAACAAATCAGCTTTATAGTCATTTATATTGCCTATTCCTTTTAATGTCAGCACTTCAAAATTCACAAAGTGCAGCTTTTTTTTCCTTTTTTTCAAACAAAGTTCTCATCACAAAACGTTTTAATGTATATTACCCAAAATCTGTCTTAAATTAAAATAAAGCTTGAAAGATGTCCTGCATTATTTGAATACGATTTGTGAACTTGTCCATGTTTGCATTATATATATGTAATAAAACGAACCTATGATGATAAAAAATTTCTTTGTGTCAGTATTGAAACTGCCCATTTCGCACACTCACAAAACACTAACTGTACATTGCAATGGATCGATTTAGAGCGAGCCTTCATCTTTGCTGTCTCCTTCAGAAATTTTATACTTGTTAAATATTGTATTCGTATGATTATGTTTGAAACTATGTCCTCTGCTGCACTATTTAACGGCACATACTCCATTTTGGCTTGTGCATTTGTTTACATTCACGAAAAAAGAAAATAGTTACTGGTAGTGTTTGGCCCAATGAACGCCTCTTTCCAATACAAATCAACATAAATGATAACTTTGTTCAAATGTATGTTCATATATAAAACTTCGTCTGTATCAGTGGTGTAGAGGTAACGTTCACTTATACATATCAATCCCGTCTGTCGACGAAACACGCTTTTTTACGTAGTTTACCTTAATTAGGACAATCCTTGTAAAGCTCATGCATCCTTTTAACCCTATTTTATTTCGTTGCAGTTTGGTATAACCTTTCTCGGGTGAGCACAACAGTTATGGCTGGTTATAGCCCAACCACCAGCTGTCTTATCGACATTGTATACCATCTTGACTGTAAGTGTATATAACATTTGAACGCTCGTTTAAAGTTTTTGGGTACATGGTGAATGCACAAGCACCAATTCATTAATCAGCTTGACCCTCAGCTCCAGGGTGAGGAATCACTTAACTTAATTTGGTTCTCACGTAGGTCACCACGGGTCACAAAAAATGTAAACAAACAAGTAAATGACGTTGAGTTCTAAATTATTTTGTGACAGAAAATATATGAGAATATTTCTTAGCCTCACACGTGTAGAAGCAGAAAATAGCATAATCTTTTAAAAGGTTAAGACTATTCTCATATCTTATCTGTCAAAAAGGTTATTTAGAAGTTAGTAGGTTGTGACCCGTGGAGACCCATGTGAGAACCCAATTAAGTCACGTGATTCCTCACACTGAGCTCGTTAGAAAGGTGTTTAAAGCCAAACATCGTTCTGCCCAAGATTGATTATAATACTAAATGGAGTGGCATGTTGATTAGTTTGTTGGTGTGGTATTTTTGTCAATGTCTAATTCATTCAGTGTATACTCATTTAATTTAGCTCGATTGTGAAAACAACAAAAAGCTTTTATCAATCACTCTCGTGTCCGTTCCCAGAATAGGAATTAATAATTGTGTCCTTTATAAGAGGCCTTGCATACGTACTCATTGTACCCATTTGCTTTCTTTTTTAGATTTCTTCACCCACAACAGGGATCGATGCGCTTGTCAAAGTAATGCTTTAGTTTATATGATTTGTTTTACCATTTTCTTCTTGTCTTAAAGTTCATGGGGCGCATATTATCAAAGGTCAAATTGGCTGCTTACGACAGATAGTCACTTAATCCTGGTGGGAAATTGCTGCCACTTTGCACAACGACCGTTTTCTAAAAATGTTTTACACAAACATAATTTTGGGGTCACAAGAATCCACAATTTAGATATTTGTTGGCTGAATACCTTAATTTAGTGCATTTAATGTTTCTTTGTTTTGTTGTTGTATGTGGGATCGTGCTCGGACGTCTTGTTTTGTGTCCATTTCATTCTTAAATCATACTTCGACAACGGCAACAAAGGCTACCAGACAAATCGGCCCCTTACCAAATCGGCCCCTCGTTTAAACGGTTACCTTTTCGGCCGATTTGGCCCCATCCTGTAGACGTTTCGGCCCCTGATTACGGAGACGTTTCGGCCCTTATTTTTATTTTTTATTTCTTAATATAAGAAAAAAACATAAAATTTCAATTATTCTCATAAAGTTATATTTATGCATAAAAAAAAAAAAAAAAAATAGATTTAAAAGAAAATATCTTTATACTTGAACACAAATATACACCTGAACAAAGACATTTATTCGTGAGATTTTTTTTATAAAAGTAAATCATGTTAAAAAAATAAATCTTTAAACTTCAAAAAATCTTGAAATAATCTTGAAATAATATATATAAGTATGTTGCTAATATTTACAAGAGTTATAATGATATGTGTTTAATATCAAGTCCACTGTCTAAAACTGTATCAAGAACCTATCGCACGCCGTAGATGGCACCAACATTTCTCAAAAACTCCTTAGTTAACTCTGTCCTTGCTTTGAAGTAATTCTCTATGGAGATGCCTTTTAAGATGGATAATAATTAATGAAACAAACACGAAATCTGATAGTTATAAGATGTTATTTTTTTCGAGACAGACGGTCTTATGGCGAATTTTCACATTCCACACAGGTGTCAGGCGTTGGAATTTGTGACACTTTACAAGCTTACAAGTTTATTCGTCAACACTCAGGTCACCAAAGAAATGACCAAAAAAAAACACAGTAACTAAACGGTATCAGTATTTTGTATACATTTTTTATATTTAAAATTAAAAGGCTACCTTTTTCTTTTAACTAAACTAGATTTTTTTTAATTCTAGGCAAACTTAAATATGTATTGAATGCACTACAAATATTGAAATAAGGGTATATTTTTATGACAATACTGAGATCAATAGTATACCTAAAATAAGTCCATAATTAATTGATGGTTGAAACGTAAAGGCATATGGAAACGCAGTTTATAATATTTAATCATTTGAATTTGAATTTGTGGCCACGTAGCTTTTTAATTTAATCATGTATTATCTTAGATTTATTGATACATTAATAAACTAAAAATTAAACTTCAACTAAACTGTTCATCAACTTTTATCACGTTATTATAATTATTTATAATAGCAAATAAAAAACCACAAAATATATATTTATTATATATTATTTTTATAATACCATGTCAGACACGCGTGTGTTTATAATGTACCGATGCAACTATGACAACAGCACGTGCCAATGTAAGTCATAAACATTTAAATTTGAGATCAACAAAGCTGTACATCAGATTTAATCATTAACTGTAAGTTATTATTATTTATAATGGTAAAATAAAACCCAATAATAAAAATAAAATAAATAAAATCTCCGCTTATATAGATCTTTCAATGCATGATAAATTAAGAGTAGCACAGAAAAACGTTTAAAAGAAATGGTACCTGCCTTTAGAAACGGTTTAATATATATACTTGAATTGAGACGTTGTTTATATTACTCAAATCATCTTTAATCAACTGCAAAGAACATTAACAAATTTAAGACACTTATTCATTCACACGTCTTTGAATGTCTTTTTAGACCCACACCACCCACAGTTTGCCTGGCAAAGAATGCACAAATTTTCTTTGAAGTCCTTATTGCTCAATTAATATTGCACAGTCACAAAATACATTCTAACATTTTTTAACATTTTATATTAAAAATAAGGGTTTAAATTTAAATTTAGATTTGAATGATTTTTTATCAATCTTATCAATGTTTTTCATGAACATTGTCTATTTGTGAATTTACAGATCTCATTTACAATCTATTGAAATAAAATTTGACAAATTATTTTTTTCTTTACAGAGAACACTAAACGCTTGTTTAAACCATAAGCGACTGCTTACCGTGTTCTTTAAAAGTATTTAACTGCTTACCCTAGCATTAACTAATAACAATAGTTATAGAATCCTTCTTTTTGTGAGGCTGAAAACCGTCTAGTTTAGTGTCTGTTCGGTCGTTATTTCATAAAATCACTAAATTATGATTTGTGGCATTTCGTCAACATTGTAGACGTGTAATGTTCGCCTGTGTGGCATTTTTTTTCTAAAATACTAATAGAACGTTTGTTTGTTTCAGAGTCACAAACATTGCAAACCGAGTGCTCACAGATTTCAAGCTATACAGGTATGTTTTTGAAATTGAAGTTTAAAGAGTAGTTGTAATTGTAGCATGAATCATGAAAATGAGGTTATGTACATCAATTTACTTTATATTGCTGTTTCGTCAACAATTTTATCTTATACAAATACCGTACTATTTCATTTCGACCACAGATTTGATGGACATTAAAACAGGAAACAAGTGCCTCAGTCAAAACTCTGGTATGTTTTATGATATTTATGAAATATATATGCATGTTAAAATTAATCTCATCTTAAATACAACTGATTTATTATTCTTGTCCCATATTGTATTATGTTCTCATACTTATTATCTTATGTATTTGTTACATGACCTTTAGATAAATGTTTATGGTATAATTATTATACGAGTGATATACTCAATTCCTTTATATCGTAGAACATAATTTTAATGTTGTCATGCTAAATCTCTAATTTATATGTGAAATGAGCTTTGGTAAATGAACACCGTGTAAAGTCATGAAGTATGCATCGATAAATACTGAAGCACGAATTAAGTTCAATACACAAAACATTTACCGTTTTATTAAGTTGTACAAACTATTTACTATTCTGGGGTTTCCTTCACTTCCAAAAACTGAATGACAACTTTTGTAAGAGAAAAAAAAATGGTGAGGTTAACTAGAACCGCGACTTACAGAATCTGATATTTGTATAACAGCATTCACCATAAGATAATGTTTATAAATATCAATAATGAATTAGATAGACAAAACGTTTACCGTTTTATTATATGTGTACTAACTATTTACCAGTCTGGGGTTTGCTTCACCATCTGGAACTGCGTAACCCTTCATGCAGGAAGACTCTGGTGAACAATATGTACGGTAAGGTTTAGTAGAACCGCGACAAACATATATGGGTCTAATTGTACAGATTAGAACTGTAGATAACACTGGTAAAAATACAGCATCGAGGCCGCCATTGTTTTTTTAGTGTAATGAAACTGTGATCTCATGTTTGTTGCTTATGTGATAATTACAATATGAAAACATATTTCTGCGGCGTCCAGCTCATTTCGAAAATTGAAGTAATTAGTTAAAATGTATTTATTTTAACACGCCTGTGCAAAAAAAAATACAACATTATGTGAATCACTCTCGTCGGCACGACATTTCGCAAGAGTGTGGTTTTGAACTATTGGGGAAATCAGTGCCCCATATAAACACTTCTTGTCCGGGTTGGCGCACACCAGCAACACTCACATAAGCCCAGGACGGGATTAAAACTCGGAACGCCTGTTTGAGAAACGATTGCGCTAACAATTGTGCAAGTTAGACAACTACGGTCGTGTATTAAAATATTGACGTGATTTGCCTGTACTTAGCTTCCGAGTATCCACAGAGGTGTTACGCACAAATATGTATCTTCTATTTGATATAATCATAAAAAGGTTTTCAATTATTGGCTTGACTTAAGTGTTTGTCTTTGAAGTTTGATGGTATCCATCGACAATTTGCAGATTTCTTTCGGCACCAATCAGCCCACGTCAGTTGCCAGTGTAGTAAGAGGTTCCATGTCCAAAATAGTGGACAGCATTTACGTAAGCATACGTAAAGATATACTATGTAAACTAATGGGAAAAGTGAATCCCGTACTTCGTTTCATTTGAAAGGGTTTATATGTGGACAAGGAATAAGTACCAAATAAATTTTAAACAATATTACAAACACATAGTAATGGCATTAAAAATGAAAATAGATCATACCACTTGAAATAAAAAAGAAAAGACATCATGAAACATTATTACTTTATCTGTAGTGTGTTTTCGATCATTTATTTTTCATATAAAAAAAGGCAAGTAATATCCTCTCAAAAGATTCAAAATTTTATTTACACACCCACACTTAACATTGTTGCATATCGTTCAAAACAATGACGTAATGATAATAGCTGTCATGTGTTCCCGTTCCTGATAGAAAAATCCGACCCGAGGGCACCTGCGTTGCCAGGTAACGAGGCTTGCCGAGTTACCGGCCACACAGCGTGCCCGAGGGTCGGATTTTTCTATCCGGAACGGACACACATGATAGATATTTTTTTCTAGCATACATAAATTACATTTTTATGGAGAAAATACATAAAAAAGCGCATTTTTGTACGTATCACCAAAAAGCGCGTGCGATGACGTTTACTGACGTCATGACGCGCAGTAATTTGTATTCACTGCATACGTCAAGAAGTTCCTTCAGTATCACGTCTTTTAAGGGTTATTTTGTTTTGTTTTTTAAAGTATATTTTTGTAAAGTTAATGTTGATGGAAGAAAAAGAAATTGAAATTATTACGTCACAGCGCGTGACTCATCTGGCATGGGGGGATGCCAGATGGAGTTTTCCAGCACGGCTGAATTCACCGGAAATGCCTATCCGGTGTGCTAGAATTATTTTTACAACAGAAACCGTAAGCTTTTATTTATCACTATTCTGTTCGGTATATGTTATTGGTATCCATGCATTTAAATTAGCCATGAGGTGTAGTATTCGTTTTCACGAAGCGCCTTAAGAACATCTTTAATAGTTTTATGAACGGACACTTAATGGGTATATATTGCAGAGATGAATATCAGGAATAATCGCGTTTTAACGATCATGGAGTTCGATTGCGTTTCCGTGTTTGAATGTAAATATGATGAACACACCTAGCAATCTTTAAATATTCACATACGCATATTCGTGTGTATACAAATAACATTGTCGTTCATATCGTATAAGCCGCAATTGGGCTTAATGACGTCATTGTTTATTTCAATAGTGCGCTCCGATTGGATTAGGGCGACACAATTTTACCAAAACTTTGTTATATGACGTAACATGTCTGTTTCCTGTTGCATAGAGTGTCATTTTTGATAGTGATGAATACTTATTTTAGATTTGATACACTATTTACATGTCATTTAAGTTTTATAGTGATGAATACTTATTTTAAATTTTAAAATAGGAACTGATAGCGTGTTTATCTATGTCCATGGTGTATAAACGCACGAGGTGTTTGCTCGCGTGCTCTACTACCTTTATAGAGTATCACAACACGAAGAAATTCGATCGATTATGAATTGAAAACTAGACTTTTAGAGGCAAATGTCTATTTTGAGTAAAACAAATGTTTGTGAATTCGTCACCAGGCTCTGCTCAACATCATAATAACGTTCTTGTTAAATGGGCTCAAAGGTGAATTTATACCAGCTAATACATGATTTTATTTGATTAAGACCACCGTCAATATTAACCTACTTTACCAATATAAATACCGACCCCATGTCAAATCTCCATTGGTTTAACAATTACGAATGTTTATATCGGAGTGGTACGGTGTAATGTTATCACGTGATTAGTAAAATTTAATGTCTCCATTGGTTTAACAGTTATGAATGTTTATATCGGAGTGGTACGGTGTAATGTTATCACTTGACTAGTAAATATCGCCATTGGTTTAACAGTTATGAATTTTTGAATCGGGTTCGGATACGCATATTTTTTTCGAGCATCTACTTTGCTAGTATACATATATCTCATGTAGACACTTATGACATAAATAACACTTACATGTATCTTTTCTTCATTGAACGCATTTTCGTTCACTTTGTCATAGATACAAACATCATATTAAAGTAGTCAACACCACTTTGAGTGTAATTTGAATTAAGTTTATAATCAAGACATTAAATAAGGTAAACATATACATGTTCCTTGTTACCTGATAAATCTATATACATACTTTTCATGATTGCTTAACTGACATGTCAAACACTTCTTAACAAAGTAATAAATATTTTAGTTTACACGTAATGGAGAAGAAAACAAACACACATGTATATCTACCCAAACAGGTAATAGTTTACACTTATCAAACCTGCACACTTGTTTTGTTCTCCAGTGACAGGAAATTTGGACGGCTGTCGTGGACACGACAACGACTACGGAAGTAAGAACTCTTTTCCACACACATGTATAAAAATATAACGGTTAAGCTTATGTTTAATTATTCAACTGATTTATTCCAAGGGAGCGACCATGGCAGAATTGCTTCATTGGTAACACATGAAACATGTACTCATTTAACTTTTATCGTTAAAACTCAGAATAGAAAAGAATATTAAGTTATATGACGAAACGACACAATAAATGATTTGATTCAATCATGTACACTAATTATCTTACTTAGTTTTGGTCGCCATTACACATGTTGAACTATTGTTGGTAAACGCAACTGATAATAATTTGATCCATCATGTAAAAAGAACTCTCTGAAAAAAACCTCTGGCAAATCAAATTTATTAAATGCTTCGAATACAACCAAACAAGTTTTGTTCGAGCCAAACAGTTTTCTCTAATCTTTTTTTTCAGAACTCATCAACAATCTGTTTGAGCAAGTCGAAAATGCGGGTTGTTCATCACATCAACAGTGTAAGTCCCGTGTTTCTGAAATTTTATTAAGTTCTGGTTTGTGCCTTCAATGACAGAAATAAAGGGTTCTTTCAATTTGCTTAAAATGCCTTTATACAAAAAATACTTTAAAATATTATAATATTTTTAGAAAATCGGTCGGGTATAAAATAAGGACCTGGAGAACTACTTCGAGATGACAGAAATGTCCCGTGCAAAATAAAACATGTCTAATTTAATTAAACACAATCGAAAAAAGTTCGACACTAGCGGAATATTGAAATAAGAGGGTTCGATATAACGAGTTTCGACTTTACTTAGGTCGGAATACCGCTTGAAATAGATATTTAAGGGATATGTTGTCCTTGTTTAGACATTATCACATGCTTGTAGAGTTTAATATCACGGGTGTCATATAATTGTTATTAAAACATATTATTAATTAGGTGAACATCCAAAAACGATTTTTGCAGTTTGAATTTGAAATGACTTCTATACTTTTCACTTTAAGCGTTGTCTTAACACATAATATAAGCCTAAAATACCAGCCTCTTATTCTAAGAGTAATGTTGTCATTGTTCTTTAACAGATTTGGAGGGTAGTTTGAACCAATCTGCCATTTAACAAGATCTTTGGTCTAGGCTTGTTCCTGTAAATGCAATAGATTTATTGTAAATTGTACAACCAAACAGGAGACTTAAATAATATATTGATAATAAGCACTTACGACATTCAATATTTGACTGTTCTAATTTGCTTAGATTATTTGACTTGAAGTTGACAGTGTGTTCTTTTTTTTAATACATATTTTGGACTGCTTTGGTGTTGAGGCATCATAGGGTTTGCGAAATTGAGACGTGTTCGTGTACTTGTTCGGGTAACATACATGTACATGTTTCAGTTGGGTTTAAAAGCCATTTGCGAAACATCATAATATAACCTTTTACTTGTAGGCTACTTGATGCTCACATATTCGTACACCCGTACATGCCATTCTAAATCTGAACACTATACACATACATTGATGACGTAATGCACATAATGAAGCGCACATGAACACGTACCCGTACAAATAGGGTTTCGCAGCCTCTTTATGTATAATACAGAATTCATGCCGTTGTATTTTGTTTTTTTGCATTTCCGTTTGCTTTGTTTCAGTATGGACCACTCTTTACCATATAAGTGACTATGGGAGTTACGACTGTATGGGCGATATGATTTACAGAGCTGTTGGTGAGTATTTTATAGTCCCTTTAGGGGAACATATAAGATAGCACGCATTTAAAAACAGTTTGGTTCTCATGTGTAACACTATGAAAAGCCGGCTCAATTTCGACTTCGGATACAAAGTACTAATTTATGACGTCATGGCCCCTTTACAGCTTAGAACTTGGTTGATCGAGCCGTTGTTTTTATACGCTTTCAAGGCATTAGCTCATGAAAGTGTTGACAGATGTAAGGAATTATTGTTACAAATGTGTAACGTCATAAAATACAGGTTAAGTTAGACTTTGGTAACAAACTACTATTTGTGCCCCATTTCTACTAAGATTTTGCATTACAAACATTACAAACAGGTTCCGAATGACTTATGGCAGGTAAAATGGATTAAAATAAGTTTGGTACTGGGGTTTCGTACAGGGGTGTGCCACAATAAAATACGTATATGCATTTAATCACATGAAAAATAGTTTACCAGTTTTGTGTCCAGGCGGAGTGATTAGGTATTTTTCATAACTGTGACAGCTCTAGTTATTAGTATAATTATTAATAGTACTAGTAGTAGTAATGGTAATAGTAGAAATTAAAAAACAAAAACCTGTAAAGTTTCGATTCATACATGTACGTTTCAAATTCTACCGATTTATCTTCCGCAAAATAATGAGGACATTACGCTGCAATGTGATATTAAGGTCACGTTATATACATGTATATCAGAACTACAGATGCCTACGAACGCTTCAGTCACACCTCTTATTCCCCAGAAAGTAAAACATTCTGCTTTTACATATAGCGCCCAAAATCGGCCCATGAAATGATTCTTAATTTACCTCCATACTCTACATTCAAAAGGAATCTATCAATGGCATATAACTGTTTTAGAGAGGTATCAGGACGCTGCCCACGACCCATGTGTCTGCGAAGGTAATGTATGCATACAGCATTGTTTTCATATTTTTTGAAGTTGAAGTATCACTGCAACTGTTCCGGTTAATTTGGAAAATACTTCTTTAAACCAGTAAATTGTTTACATAGTTATATATACTATATATCTGATAATTACATATTTCTAAATACTTTAAAAAGTTAACAATGACATATCAATAACGTCTGAATATTCTTCTTTGTACATGTAAATCACTCATTAACAATAAAATAGATATTCCACATTCTGGAAGATGCAAGTTGTTTTGTTCTCTTAGCTAGCAAGGAAATATAAATCGTGCGTTATCAGATTGCAAAATATTGTTGTAAGTACCCTTAATCCATGAAGTAGTTTTACCAACAGAAACAACGACAACGCCAAAGACAACAACAACTACTACTCCTACGACTACCACCACCACGACAACAAAACCAACTACTTCTTCTACCACAACATCAACAACAACTACATCAACGACGACCATACCGACTACTACAGCTCCTGTCTTCAGTAAGTGTATTTACTCTTCAATATTTCACAATTTATAATTAATTATACCCCCACAAACGAAGTTTGAAGGGGTATATAGGAGTGAGCTTGTCGGTCGGTCGGTCGGTCTGTCGGTCGGTCGGTCGGTCTGTCGGTTTTCATGGTTTCCGGACGATAACTCATGAAAGGCTAGACAGATTTGAAAAAATTTTAGTACACAGGTGTAACATCAGAAGATACAGGTCAAGTTCGATATTGGGGCTGGTTGGGCCAAGGTCAAGGTCACTGTTACTAAAAATAGAAAAACGGTTTCCGGACGATAACTTATGAAAGGCTTGACAGATTTGAATTTTTTTTTGTCAAGTTCGATATTGGGGCTGGTGGGGCCAAGGTCAAGGTCAATATACTAAAAAAAGAAAAACGGTTTCCGGACGATACCTCATGAAAGGCTAGACGGATTTGAACAATATTTGGTACACAGGTGTTACATCAGAAGACACAGATCAAGTTAGTGAGCTTGTCGGTCGGTCGGTCGGTCTGTCGGTCGGTCGGTCGGTCGGTTTTCATAGTTTTCGGACGATAACTCATGAAAGGCTAGACAGATTTAAAAAATTTTTAGTACACAGGTGTAACATCAGAAGATACTGATTGGCTGGTGGGGCCAAGGTCAAGGTCACTGTTACTAAAAATAGAAAAACGGTTTCCGGACGATAACTCATGAAAGGCTTGACAGATTTGAAAATATTTTGGTACACAGGTGTAACATCAGAAGATACAGGTCAAGTTCGATATTGGGGCTGGTGGGGCCAAGGTCAAGGTCACTGTTACTAAAAAACGGTTTCCGGACGATAACTCATGAAAGGCTAAACGGATTTGAACAATTTTTGGTACACAGGTGTAACATCAGAAGATACAGATCGATATTGGGGCTGGTGGGGTCAAGGTCACTGTTACTAAAAATAGAAAAATAGTTTCCGGACGATAACTCATGAAAGGCTTGACAGATTTGAACAATTTTTGGTACACAGGTGTAACATCAGAAGATACAGGTCAAGTTCGATAGATCCTTCAAAAACTAAATGAGCAAATATTTACCTTAAAAGTAATTGACACTTGGAAAGATGAACAAACAAAACAAATCCAGCATGCTTCATTTGAACCAGATGCCAGTGGAATACCAGCAGAACTTAAGTATGGCATATTTGCCACTGTAGTGCTTACTACAAATATTGACCTGTCAGATGGACTTGTCAATTCGGATAAGGATGCATTCAAGCCCAAATATGTACTTGTAAAATTTGATGATGATCGTGTTGGAAGAAAAGCTCGTGAATGCTCTAGATGTCTTATTCCAGAAGAGATCAGCTAGAGTATCAGCTAGTTTTTCTTGTCAGCAGTGTAACTTCTAAATTACTCAACAGATTTAAATAAAAGAATACATGCATGATAAAAGAAGATGCAGTGTGCAGTAACCTTGGAGTTATGGCCTCTTTTCAAAGGAATAGTTTGCCATTCCTGTGTCCAGGCGGCATTAGTGGGTATTCGTCACTCCTGTGACAGCTCTAGTTTAGATAAGACAATATATATGTTATAACATGGCGTAGGAATTTTCATGTATCTTCTATTTCCTCGGAAATAGTCGCAGGTATATTTATGCAACCGCAGGCCAACCACGGGCCTGACACCCACTATGGGCGGTGCGAGGTTACCATATGGAGAATTTTGACTGAGCACATTCAAGTCAAAATCACTCCAAGATATTAAGACTATTCGCATAACAATGCTCAATTGCGACGCCTGGAGGAAACAATACGAGTGGCCATTGGGCCAGCGTGAACTAAATAAAGCGTAGCACCTTACAAAACAATTTGACAAATCAATTGAATTCAATTTTTCAAAACAATAACTAGGAATCCTTATTATTTGCTAAAGATGTTATGGCCTTATTTAAAACATAGTTTGTTCCATCTTATTAAATCATTTCTTTATTCCAAATCCTGGTATAATTTCAGAACACACTTGTGATCCACATAAAGTAATAACTATACTGGCTCACGCACAAATAGTCACCCACCCTGATGCTCACCCGTGCTCTGACGTGCAAGTTGGAACGAACGAGGATCTCGTGCTGAACGCTTGTAATCTTACCGCGCCGACAACTTGGACACGTGGTGTCAATGTGGGTTCCATTTACTCCAATTCCAATTTGTTTTCGCCTCTAACTATTTTGTAATTTAAATATTTATGAATTCATTTCGTGAACACACCGTATACCATATTTTAAAGAAACTTATGCATGAACATTATTACTAAAGAATCTGATGATGCATTGCCATGTTACGTATATGAATCAATGACTAGCAAGTTTCATACAGTGGTGTTTAATGTCCTGGGTTGGAGCACCATATGGGATACCGTTGGTTATCTTCGCGTCTGTTTACCTCATAAGACGGCAAAAATCGAAGCCTTTACCATATGGCAATTATCGGAGCCTTATCAAAATGGCAATAATCGAAACTGATTATACGATGATTAGAATAAAGACACCAGGTTCACTGTAAGTGATTAGATCATGTCATGTCATACACTAATTATACGTTTCAGGTTATTACAATCTGTAGCTCCATTCCAAAGTATACCCCCATAGCCTCGTTTCAATCGTCGACAGGGTATTCGTACCACGCTGAAGGGGGCGAACAGTCTGGGGTTCTTCTCGAGTGTGATACAGATGGCAATGGCTTTAAGGTGACAACACAATTAAAGACAATAAATAGAATATTAGAGCTACATGTTAATATTTACTGTTCTTTCTCATTTTGTTTCAAATATGACTTTTAGCGCGTTATTTCTATGTTTTAGTTCGAGCAAAATCATCTTGATTTTAGTTTAGCGTTACAAATGCTCTCGTTGAAATGGGAATAACACAGATAGAAACTTCATGACCTAAAACATCCAGACAAATATTTTGAGAGAATTTCTGCTAAAAAGTGTGCATTCAAATCAAATAGGATTAAATAACATTGTTATGACGTTTTAGCATACCCTTTTGAATTCGACCTATATCTTCACGAAGAAAACATCACTACAACGATTTATAGAGCTATAATCATGTTTCTATGGTTTCAACAATCTACTCTCAGTCTGCATTTTAATGATGGCAAACATTACCTCGGCTTCTTTTGTTGAAGATACTCTATTAAAGAGGATTTCTTACATTCCACTTAAATGTCTAGGTTTTAAGGAAACTCCTTACAATTACAAATACTGAAAGAATTTCTAATAGACGGATATTTAGGTCAAGCATTTTCCAACATTTGCCTTGGTGACGTCATGATATACGTTCCATACTTAATTTAAAAAAAAAAACTATGTGCTATAAATATTATAGATACCAAACGAGGCTAGTTGAGAATAGGGGTTTTCTAAATTCTAATTAAGCCTATGGCCCTTCTTAACTTAATTCGTCTGGGGTCAGCGGCTGTTTACGTAAGGTACGTCATTGGCGCGTCGCTGCATCCGATAAAATTCTGCCAAACTTAAACCGATTTTTTCCTACCAAAATTGAAATTCACAAATTTAAAAACAAACAAAATTGAATCGTGATTTATTTTCATTAACCCAAAGAATTAGATAAACTTACTGGTTGTAGATGCAAGAGATACAAAATACAAAAATCTTTATTTAAAGTCGGGTATGTGTTATCAAGAAACATTAGCTCAATGAGCTATTTTCCGACATAAGCTATAAGACATGTAGCAAGTCATTTGCCTGTTGGTAATAGTTTCGCGTTATCTTTTACTTTCAGATGGCCACCCAGTTCTGTGAATATTCCCCAGAAATTATTCACATCAGAAGCCAAGACTTTTTTCAGAACGATGCCGACAACTATTATGTAATTGTGTAATGACATCATAACTATCTAGCGCATGATGAAATAAAGTAACGATGGTCACATCGATGTTACATGTTTAAACTTTTATATTTTACAACTATTATGAAACAAGTTATTAGAGTATTATATTAATCACTCTCGTTAACACGATTTTATTGCGAGAGTGTATCTTGCGTTTTGGTGAAACTGGAGTACCCGGAGGAAACCCACTTGTCCAAACTCACATCAATGATATTAAATGATACAATAAATTCATAAACAGCTTCGTCACATCGAATGTTTCGCAGGATTTCTAAAGTCGTCAGTACATTTTCAATACGAACTTTTGTTTTTATCCACTGTACAGTTATAATTATTTGATTATCATATTGATGTTATCATTTAAACTCCATGCAACGATTACTTCCCTTTAATGTACAGTTAGCACTGCCGTTATACATTTAACTTTATGATTATCATAATAACGTGACCGCGTCGATAATCTCGAAGGATATTTTATTCTAAATCCTAGTAAGCAATTCCCTGCAACTTCAAGCCTAGCATATGAGGTGCTTAAAGTCGACACGTCAATCATCTTTATAGCCCTTCAAACTTTAAAAACACCTAAAGAGGTAAGGGCAGCAGGGCTATTCAGCGACGCTCTCGATATGGAATTCCGTCTCTCTCACGGGACGTTATAAATAAGTGAAAGGCCGTTTTAAACAGATAATGCATATTTTAAATTTGTTATTGAAATGCCCGTTCCTGCTACAAGGCATTGCAGTTGCCCGTCTCCAATTGCAACCTATGTGCAATCAAGACCACTCTTCTGCTTACATATGATTTGATGACCGTTTTATCATTTGACTTAAGTTCAATAAGGGATCCCTTGTGTTAAGTATCTATAAATTTGGTTGAATACATTGTATAAAAATGAACCAGTTAAACCATGGTTCAATGTAACTTTACTTAGAATGGCCTTATATGGACATTTGAACTTGTTCTTTCATTTCTATCAGCGAACAGGGCCTTAATCCAGGTGACTTTATTTCTCTGATGTGCAAACTTCGTACGATTTGGCTTTATAATTCTCATATACAGTGAATTCGACGATTTCAGGTTCCATCTTGATGGTTATATACTTATTGTGCATAATTATTGCAATAGAAAACAAGAAAATACACCCAACACTAGAGCAGTGTGCGACGATTAGATGGAGTCCTCATCCTTGACAATGTTGTTGAAAATTCAGCCTTTAAGTTAATATGGCTTCTGGTTGATTTTAAAGCCGAATTTATAGAAAGAAAAAAAACATATAAATGATCTTTTTTCATGCCATGGTTATGGTTACGGTTTAAACAAAAAGACCAAACTTGAGCTAAACTTCAGCACCGATGATGGAATACAATAGTACTCTATCTCATTTTTTTAATATTAATTTTTGGCTCGTTTCTGTATGTTTCGTTCTTCTTTGGCAAACAACTGGATGACAATACAAACAATAGAGTCATTGACCGAAACACCGAAACGTCAATGAAAAGATTCATAACGGATTTGTAAAATGTACATAAAAAAGAATCGTTAATGTCAAATATATGTAGATAAATGTGTTGACATTGAATCAATTTTCAACAAACTGTGGTTGAAGAATTTAATGTTTGTAGTTTAACGTATATATAAACTGCAGAGTCTATAAATGTGCACAATGCTTTAAAGGGAATCGTTCATAATTCATATGAACTGTGAACAAAATGCTTGTATTGATGATGAAACACTAAAATAATCGTAGTTTTTAACAATTATGTACAAATTAATAGAAAATGATTTATTTTGCTAAATAGACGTAATCAACGTTATTGAATGATTCTAGGCGTTTGCTTATAAATGTAAGTCAAATAACTCGATAAGAGAAACGTTGTTAGGCTTTACCTTTTATATAATAATTAAAATTACTACGCGATCTACTTGCAGCGTAGTTTATTGTAAAGAATTCTGACGTTGTTGACCGTCCATGTAATATCCGAGGTTGTTTTCGAAGGAAAAAGACCAAGATGCTCCGATTGAGGAATATAGTGGAATTTCGAAAAGCAAAAGCGTCACCTGAGTTTGAACTGAATAAGAAAGACCCGAGTCAACAGACATAATTTGTTCATTTCATTTACTAAGATATTATTTTATCATAATATCTCTGAAAACATCCTTTGTTTTATATTTTATCTTATAATTACGAATGCTGGTTGCCAGGGTTTTATCCGTTTAATCATTAAACCTTATAGATCGTACCTGAAGAGTATGAGAAACAAAAGACACCATCTCACTAAAGCCTTTTGTTTTCTCCTTGTAACCCGAGAAAAAAAGAATAAATGAGAATTTTAATTGTACATTTTTGGTTTGTCTAACACAACATTGCTTCAAACGATATTGTCAGAAAAAAAAAGATCTAGAAATATATGTAAATATATTTCATTTATTTGTCACAAACAAGCTGGTATAATTTTTCAGCATGAAAATGGAAATGATGAGAAAGAACGCAGTTGGGCTGTTTAAATTTCGCGTGAATTCCCCCACACACTATAACCAGACCAGCTGCGTTCATATCTAAACAATGGCATTAATCACGTAATGCATTCATTTAAATTAATGTATAAGGCGGCCGAATAACAAGTCAGGACACAAGTGTTTAAATAGGTATCGAAGCCTTCCAAAGATCAGAAGCACCTTAACTAATCAAAGGCTTGTGAGTATTTTACAAATATTTTATTCCGAAGGCGGTTGAGGCAAATAAAGAGTACTATATTGATGATCGCAATAGAAATAACCTTTCATCATCTTTTCGAGCAACGCACTCTTGGATTGCTTCTGGCTACTAACATAGTTTGAAATTCCATCACATGTATCTATTTGTTTTCATTTCGCGCAATCAGTTTTACAGACATCTTTGGCTAGTCAACACTGCAAAAACCTACAATACCTAATTTGTTCATTTCAGACAGTGTTGTTAATGTTCCGCAATCAAGTAATTGTTTTCGTTGAAATGGCAGCGTTTAATGATTCTTTGTTAAAATATACTAGCATTAAAGGTAATAAAGTCAATCAATGTTTAGATATAAATCTGTATGTTTGGTTGTCCCTTTCCAATTCCAATTCTTCTAACAAAAATTGTAAAGAAAAAAAATACTATTTATGAAAAACTAGACAACAATGCGGATTGCAGCCTCGGTATATCACAGGTTTGATCCTCTTTTTGATTGAACAGGAATTTACAACAGATATGCCCATTCTATTTACATCTATGAATACAAAACTAGAACAAGCAACACAATTAAAAGACATCCTCTAATACGGAGTTCTAACCTCCTGTTTAACAAAGACTAGAATGCTTAAACTATACGGATTCGAGCATTCTGCTAGGTATTGGAACCCGTTTTCATAGCAAGTAAGACATTATACACGTTAAACACACACAAAAACAAAAAACGCCGCAATGTGACGAAATCAGGTTTTCAATGATTGACTGAAGAACGGTTTGTTTTTTTCTATTGTTAGTAACAGTGGCCATGACCTTGAACATAGAGGTGCCAAACGCAATCCCATGAAATGTCTCCATAACCTCTTCCTACATACTAAGATTGGTCACAACGTATCAACTCTAACTAAAGTAATTTAGTACCAGCCGTTTTCCTATTTTAGTTACAGTAACCTTCACCCTAGGTGCCCAAACAGTATCCCATGAAAGGTCACATATTATTTAATAGTTACATTGAAATATGTGCAATTATATTTTAATTGATAATTGCAATAACCATAACAACATAACAACAAATATAATCCACAGCTAGGAATGTTAAGATTAATTCCGTTCACAGAATCTTGATCTCCTCTTGTCCTCCATCTTAATTTTCCACATACGGACGAGATTTACTACGATATTGATCAGTACTGTGCCCTTGGCCTTGAAATTAAATTGTTGTACTGTTTGAGTGCTCTAAATCCGTCCGCAATTTAGTAAAACCTTCATCTCTTTCCTCATTTTCGTCATAGGGACTAGATAAAATTTGTTATTGTGAATGAGGGTCCTAATTCCGTCCGCAATTCAGTAAAACCTTGATCTATTTCCTCATTTAATTCATACGAACAAAATACAATTTGTCATTGTGATTGAGTGTCCTAATTCCGTCCGCAATTCAGTAAAATCTTAATCTCTTTCCTCATTTGCTTCATACAAACACAAATCAATTTGTTGTTGTGAATGAGTGTCCTAATTTGGTCCGCATTTCAGTAAACCATGATCTCTTTTATTCATTTTCTTCATACGAACAAAATACAAGTTATTGTTGTGAATGAGTGTCCAAATTCTGTCCGCAATTCAGTAAAACTTTGATCTCTTTCCTCATTTTCTTCATACGAACAAGATACAACTTGTTGCTGTGAATGAGTGTCCTAATTCCGTCCGCATTTCAGTAAAACAATGATCTCTTTCATCATTTTCTTCATATGAACAAGATACAATTTGTTATTGTGAATGAGGGTCCTAGTTCCGTCCGCACTTCAATAAAACCTTCATCTCTTTACTCATTTTCTTCATACGAACAAGAAACAATGTGTTATAGTGAATGAGGGTCCTTATTCCGTCCGCATTGCAGTAAAACTATGATCTCTTTCCTCATTTTTTTCATACGAACAAGATACAACTTGTTGCTGTGAATGAGTGTCCTAATTCCGTCCGCATTTCAGTAAAACAATGATCTCTTTCATCATGTCCTTCATACGAACAAGATACAATTTGTTATTGTGAACGAGGGTCCTTATTCCGTCCGCAATTCAGTAAAACCTTGATCTCTTTACTCATTTTCTTCATACGAACAAGAAACAATGTGTTATAGTGAATGAGGGTCCTAATTCCGTCCGCATTGCAGTAAAACTATAATCTCTTTCCTCATTTTCTTCATACAAGCAAGAAACAATTTGTTGTTGTAAATGAGTTTCTTATTCGGTCCGCACTTCAGTAAAACCATTATCTTTTTTTTTTCTTTATACGAACAAAATACAATTTGTTGTTGTGAATGGGTGTCCAAATTCCGTCCGCACTTCAGTAAAACAACGATCTCTTTCATCATTTTCTTCATACGAACAAAATACAATTTGTTATTGTGAATGAGTGTCCTAATTCCGTCCGCAATGCAGTAAAACCTTGATCTCTTTCCTCAATTTCTTCAAACGAACAAGATACAATTTGTTATTGTGAATGAGGGTCCTTATTCCCTCCGCACTTCAGTAAAACCATGATCTCTTTCATCATTTTCTTCAAACGAAAAAGATACAATTTGTTATTGTGAATGAGGGTCCTTATTCCGTCCGCAATTTAGTAAAACCTTGATCTCTTTACTCATTTTTTTCATACGAATATGAAACAATGTGTTATAGTGAATGAGGGTCCTAATTCCGTCCGCATTTCAGTAAAACAATGATCTCTTTCATCATGTCCTTCATACGAACAAGATACAATTTGTTATTGTGAACGAGGGTCCTTATTCCGTCCGCAATTCAGTAAAACCTTGATCTCTTTACTCATTTTCTTCATACGAACAAGAAACAATGTGTTATAGTGAATGAGGGTCCTAATTCCGTCCGCATTGCAGTAAAACTATAATCTCTTTCCTCATTTTCTTCATACAAGCAAGAAACAATTTGTTGTTGTAAATGAGTTTTCTTATTCGGTCCGCACTTCAGTAAAACCATGATCTTTTTTTTTTCTTTATACGAACAAAATACAATTTGTTGTTGTGAATGGGTGTCCAAATTCCGTCTGCACTTCAGTAAAACAACGATCTCTTTCATCATTTTCTTCATACGAACAAAATACAATTTGTTATTGTGAATGAGGGTCCTTATTCCGTCCGCAATTTAGTAAAACCTTCATCTCTTTCTTCATTTTCTTCAAACGAACAAGATACAATTTGTTATTGTGAATGAGGGTCCTTATTCCCTCCGCACTTCAGTAAAACCATGATCTCTTTCATCATTTTCTTCAAACGAACAAGATACAATTTGTTATTGTGAATGAGGGTCCTTATTCCGTCCGCAATTTAGTAAAACCTTGATCTCTTTACTCATTTTTTTCATACGAATATGAAACAATGTGTTATAGTGAATGAGGGTCCTAATTCCGTCCGCATTGCAGTAAAACTATGATCTCTTTCCTCATTTTCTTCATACAAACAAGAGACAATTTGTTGTTGTGAATGAGTTTTCTAATTCAGTCCGCACTTCAGTAAAACCATGATCTCTTTGTTTCATTTTCTTCATACGAACAAAATACAATTTGTTGCTGTGAATGAGTGTCCAAATTCTGTCCGCAATTCAGTAAAACCTTCATCTCTTTCCTCATTTTCTTCATACGAACAATATGCAATTTGTTGTTGTGAATGAGTGTCCTAATTCCGTCCGCAATGCAGTAAAACCTTGATCTCTTTCCTCATTTTCTTCATACGAACGAGATACACCACGGGGTTGATCAGTGACGTAAGGAAACACAGGCTTACGAGAACACGGGGCATCGCAACATCAATGTCCATGGCCCCGAAATTCAGAACCACCAACAGGGGAAGTATGGAGATGTCGTAGACGCCGACAAGGATTCCGATTGTAATCAAGGCTGTTTAAGTAAAAAAATAAAACATAAGTTCATTATTTAAAGGTGCACTCTGTCAGATTGACAGTTTTGACATTTTGTTTAGCTTTCGTCTTGGAATCAGCCGATTTTGATAGCAATGCCTTCAATTCAGTCATATAAGATATCTTACATTTATAATAAGAAAAAAATGTGATTTTTTTTCTACTGCCGAAAACCTTTTTTTCCTGAAGGGTTAGCAAGGAAAGCTCGATGGAATAGGTTCTGCAGCGGTACAAACATATGAAATAAATATATGCGACTATTGGAAATTGATAACATAAGCTCACAATAGGTCGAAACGAAATCAAAGTGCAAATACATAACTAACCTTAATGCTATTACAGTTAACAAATTAGCAGTTAGTATTCGATAAAGCACAGAGATATTTTCTTTAGCTACAAGAAAGTCTTAAAAGTAGTTTGATTTCAATAGACAATTTTTTTTTCCAATCTTTTAACAAACGAACAAAGACATTCTGATTTTATTTTTATACATTTTATTAAATAATGTGCATTAAATGGCCTAAAAGGTTATAGGGGTATGTTGTTGGGGGTAGTGTACGACGGTAAGAATCGGATTCCATGTAAACATAGACGGTAGAGCGCCGCGCTAGTTTTTCGACGTTATTGAATTTGAGCCTCGCACTTTCTACCTTCATGGACTAATCTGGTACATAAATAACTCATTGTTTCAAAACAATAATGTGTTTGACTATAACACAGATAAGCTTACAGCTGCATTTTCTTGCGCTTATGTGTTGTATATAAATATTCGTCATGTCAATGCATTCCATATCAGTAGTACGGATTAATTAAAAAACAAACTAATTAGTATACATACCTTGCCTTATCCCGTGCAAAAGGGTGGTATGCAGACCAGTCGAGACATGGTTGGAAATATGCTCACACATGCTGTTTGGCAATATATTTACAGTAGTGGCACTGCTACTATTTCTTGGCCGCCTTGACACGATCCGCGTTATGGAAGCGCTGCTGTCCCCAGCCTCTGACTGTAACATTGGACACACGCGTGTATGTTGTTTTTGCCAGGCTGAGAATGAGAAAGTTTTCTCGTTTGGCTGAAAAAGGTTTCCCGTAGTCTTTTCATTCTCACTACTACATGTTTTTTGTTTCTTGTCTAATTCTGTAATTTCTGCTAAACTTGGAATCGGTTCCTCCATTATTGGAGTACAAGGTGGAAATTGTCTGATATCGCTTTTTGTTACTCGGTTAAACTCCTTCATTGTCAAAATATTTATGTCAGTTATTGCTGTAACTGAATTGCTAGTTTTCGACATATAATTACTCTGGGAAGTCCCTGGCAAAACTTCTTCTGGACAACAACCAACCTTTGCTTTTAATATTTTATACCAAACAGTTAATAGTATAACCGTTATGTTCATTATAATGATCGGAGTATCAAACAACACGGCAAAGTATAGATACCCTCCTTGTGTATTGTTAAACAAACCCCTCCTGCAATCAATGCTTATCATGTCAGTATTTTCGAAAAATAAATGTGGAATAAGATTTGAAACTACTGCTAAGATCGTTAGGGCTAATGTAGCAAAGATATACACAGAAGATTTGAAATGCGTTCTTCCGGCTAAAATATGTTTCGCAGCAATAAGGCGCCAGATGCAGAATGCCGTCATGTGCAACAAGCTGGTATAGCTAGCAAACGTGAATGAAAATATTATGAACACACACGTTGCGTGTGTATACGATTGTTGAGCAACATACCAGGACACCAATAATGGAATATAAATCAAAGCTTTCACAAGGTCAGACGCAATTAAACAGATAAAAGCCTGTGAGTTTTGTACAAATGTGCAATTCCGAAGTCTGTAAAATCCAACAAGGATCAACGCATTGATCACGACCACAGCCAAAACAGTCACTAACACAAGTGCTCCAAGACAGTACAGTCTCCAACTCATGACTTCAACTTGTCCTGATGTACTTCCATTCATTGTTACGTGTTCGTATTATTGTTGTTGTTTAGGTTGGGGTTTTTTTCACCACAATATCCGTTACTGTATGTGTATCTTTTATAGATATAATCCGTTGACATGCCAACAAGAATAAGTAAATATATTACGAGTACTTTTGACTTTTACTTCTTCCTACAGTGAAAAGTCACGACAGTTTGAAACTAGTTTAGAAGAACTGTATGAAATCCTCGTCTATTGGTTTTCTGACAGCCGTCTCGATGATTTGTTAATGCAAGTAAAACCTTTCTGAAAAAGAGAAGAAAGAAGAATTGTATTTTTCTTTTAGCTTATTAATACAGCCCATTAGTTTTATATGATTTAAAAATGTACGTTGTTATAAAGATATTGGATCGTTTTGAGTGTGAGGAATAAGTAAATTAAGTTATGGTTTGCAACGTGTGAGGTGATTAACACGTGTAATGAACAATCTGTATATACATGCACATTTATTCAAAATTGTGTAAATGCCTTTCACCGTGTATTATCATTTATATGTATGGTAATATAATATCATCGGCATAATACAAGGGTACAAACTTAAGAGTATTTATACTGATTTCTTGAAATACCTTTTAACGATTCTTCCTCTGGAGTATTAACATACATTGACGATCTTGAATAATTGAGTTTCAGTGTAAACAAACTTATTTTCTGTTCAAGAATTTTTATTATTTGAGTGCGTATTTTTCTTTATTTGACCATAAAGGCTATTCCTATATATTATTTCAGCAAATTCGGTTACTCCTTTAGAAGAAAACAGGATGCTTTAACCTTCCGCGCATTGCGAAGGCAAATACCATAGCTTTAACAAAAGAAGTGTTAAACGATTCCGATTAAGAATTGATATTGTCCACCAGAAAGACCGCTCATTGTGTGAGAGCATCATTTAAAATAACAATATCTAATTTTGAAAACATAACTTGTAGTTTCCTATTTCATGTATTATGTAATATTAATATTACATGACGAAGAATTTACTTCAGGACATCTAACTCACTTAGAATACACCAATATTTGCTGATACATATCCAATTCAAAATCTGACACAGGAGTGTGTATAGGATGAGGATTCGGAGCTCCTCGGCCATTTTTATCGAAAACAACCTCGGATGTATGCTGGTACATCAGTAGATTCTGAAGTAGTTCGTAAAATTTTGAATTATATCATTAATTAAATGTAGTGTTTTAGCTTGTATTTTTGTATTTATTGATTTAAGTTTAAAATGATTACCAGTGAAGTGTATTATTGCAAATTTAATTAAGATTCCCAAGAGTTTTAAGTCATTAAGTTTAATTGCTAAATTAAATTATTACTAATTATTAATATGTATCTACTTGCAGCGGACTTTAACATACCGATTTCTGTGTGTAAACCGTCCATATACATCCGAGGTTGTCAAGTTTCGAGAAAAATGGCCGTGGAGTTCCGAATGTCGGATGAGGTACAGTTGACGGACTTTAAAGCACCCGCGAAAGTTGAAAAAATGAATAAGTCTAGTACTTAATGATTGCCAATCTGCAATTTCATTAGCTTAAAATGTAGGTTGTATTCTAAATTGATTTATAATTGTGCAAAAGGCTAAAAAAGGAAATTGGATATGGAATTCCAAAGTTATTAATGGTGTGGTTTTAAACGTGTGTGTCGAAAAAAATGTAATAATGAAACGTCATTAAGTTTATGTATATCAGTAAAAATAAGATGACATGAAGTGAATTCTTAATGATTAAGAATGGGCGGAGTGAGCGTAGCAAACGAGCACTTCTCAATCATTAATAATTCACTTGATGTCATCTAACTGAGTTAGAATACAACCTCATTGGCTGATACATTGTCGACGCAAAATCTGACGCAGAGAGAATGTATTGAATGAGTGGCAGTGGGCGGACCTTTAAACACGCGCGAAAATTGAAATTCTTAATGAATAAGTCTATTATTAAATGCTTGCCTATCTGCAATCTCTGCAATCTCATTGGCTGAAAATGAAAGTTGTATTTCAAAATAGGATAATATACTTTGTTATTATTAAGTCTTTTAGACACGATTTTAACGTAAAAATGATATTATCTCAAAGAGTGTCCGACCATTAGCAGAAAATACATATTTACAACTCATTAACTATATGGCATAGTTTTAAGAATTTTTTATACATACTTTGAAACCCCTTACCTAAGAATAGTATTCGCAAGTCTTTCAATTTAGACATTATGTAAACACATTGAAACAAAACAACTTGTGTAATTAAGACGCCATGTTTTTCTTTGGTGACAATGTAAACATATATTTCTGACGGTTTTGTGTGTATGTGTACTAATGGGTAGTGCCCGGACAACATTCAGAGGAGTATGCAGTTTATATAGAGATTAGCGTTCAATTCAAATACACACAGTGCCCATGCGTACACAAGCAGTAGAACATATATGTAATTTTTCATAGTAGACGAACATTAAAATAAAGTTTAATTATAGGCATTCCGGTGGTTTATAGATATTATTCAGTGTAATAAAAAAGACATTTCTCTGTTTCAAACAGTACAAATATCAATTTGATATTTTCTACTGTCTTGAAATTTTAGCCCATTCTCACGGTCTAGATCAAACATCAGCGCGCACAGGGCTTGGACACAATTGTAATGACGTCATTTCCGCAATAAGTGTACGATCGCGAAGTATTTCACCCTGTGAGCACCAAAAGTAAATAATTCAAAACCAGATATAGCTGTTGGTGCTCACTCTGTGAAATATTTTCCGATCTTACACTGGAATAAACAATTATCATCAATATATAAGTAATAGGTTTCACAATTATAAGTCAATGATACAATACATTAAATAAAGCGTGGGGATATCATATATATAGTATAAATATGGATCTGTGATATTTATGTTTAAATCTGTAGTTGACCCGCCCAACCAGACTAAGTCTAGTTTGGGCGTGGATGAGTTTGAACCTACAAATGTTTTAAGTCTGACATTACTTTAGCCATCTTTTCTCCACGATTATTTCTGATGTATAGTATTTTTTTCATAGCAATTAAACTGGAAACAAATATTTTAAATACTCCTGCAATTAAAATCCTTCCGTCTCTTATGTAGGAACTAAAATACCATCGGTTATTACTGGTTGCTCTGTATTACATTGTTATGTTATCGTGTTTCTCAAAATTGCATGCATCTGCTGAGTATAACGAGAAGGTAGCGATAGCAACTCGTAAAATAAAGGAGTGCCTTACAAACAACGTTCTTTTAAGAGGATTTTTTTTAATTATTCATATTAAAGTGACACTCTTATTCAAAATCAAGACAAAAACATGTATAACAAACATCAATTTTGATTTATAACCTTTAACTACTTACTAAATAATGCATTTAGGAAAGAAATAATTACTGATAACAAGAAAGTAGGCGAGTATTTGATAGCTGAAAACGCACAAATATTAAATGCTTGGTGAATGCTAAAATATTTTATACTGTGATCTACTTAAGTCTCATATGGAAGAAATACTGTGTTTTCTAAACCTTTCTTAAAATTAAACTCGGTTTCCTTCATGAGAACCATTGTTTTCGACATTTATTCATCCTTATTTGTAAACTAAAACAAATGTATTGATTTTGGTAAATCTTATTCGGGAGTAAGAGTGAACTTTAAAGTGACTCGTTCATGTTTTGGACCAAAAAATAGTTTTCTCGATAATGCATTGGAAACACCTATTTTATCATTATTTTACTCTATGATATCGAAATTATAGAAAAAATACAGTGCTCTTTAAGCGGCATAGACTGCCCTTTGTTTCATTTAAAATGGTGAAGAAAAGGAAAAGTTATCTTTGTTTTCAGTCTTTATTTGAAGCAAAATAATGCCTTCCGATGTAGCATTTATGACGTAATTTATCACGTGGTATACACACACTATGATATGCATATACAGCATGTATGATGTTCTCACTACGGTTCATCCCGTTTCCATTCATCTTTGACCAGAACTAGAAACGTCTTCAATATGTAGGCTTCTTTTACTGCGAATCATTTCAAATACATCACAATCAAGATATTGACTGAGGCTTACTTTAATGTTGTTGGTTTTTCGGAAATATTTTAGCTTTTTCCGTGCATGTAAGGTAAATCGAATGCATTTAGAAGTACATTTGTCATTTGACATTCTCCTAGTCTATGTGTGTGTACGTAAGCTTATATATATTCGCACTCGGGTCTTGCCCATTCGGTGAGTGCTCCGATGAGACTGTTAGTCATTTTAGGTTTTTTGGAGCATAGTGCACAGACAGAAGGTAAACCTGGTAAGAGCTACCCCGGAAGAACTGCCACACGGGACCCCTATTTAACGTCTCTACCGAAAGACGATTAGCATTTCTTAGTGGTGCGGTGGGGAATCAAACCTACGACCCTCGATTGACAGTCAAGCGTGTTACCACTAGACCACGGATCCGCCACCTCCTAGTTTATTGTAAAGTGATGTCATAATATTCGTATAGTATAATGCAGTGGTTATGACGTCAATGGTTGTATCAGTATTGCGATTGATTGGATAAGTAAGACGTATTTTAACCAATGGGATCCGTTCTGAGGAGAGGTACTCCCACAATATTTTTTTAACAGTTTCTAGTCCGAAAAGGTGCATGTAAACTGGGACGATTTAAGGAAGGGGAGGGCGACAGGTGCGCCCACATGGAGCCGCTAGTGATGATTATTTGTAGTTGTGTTTTGCACCTCACAAACATGAAAGGAAATAAATTCAGATCTCAAACAAAACATAACACGATAAATGATCAAAACATACAAACGACGACATCAAAGTTTCCACACAAAGAAATTATTATTAATCAAATACATGTAAAACTGTACCGCTTTTTTGTTTGTGCATCTGCCTTGCTATCTCTCCAATATGGTTTTTAATTATTGTGTCAGCGTGTGGTTTTATTTAACAATCGCGCGTCAAAAAACACTTCGCAAGTCTTAACTTTTAACAGGAATAACATATTCAGTTCTTTTTTATATATTCATTACAGGGGCGTAGCTTCCTATAGGCCGTGTAGGCCGCGGCCTACACAATTTTCAGAAATAAAATTGCCAAATCTGCAATAAAAAACTTAATTAATATATCGGAAACCAGGTATTTCAAATATATAGAGGATATTTGTTTATTTCAGTGTAAGATCGTATTTTATTTCACGAGTGTCATAAAGAAACATATTTTCACGAGTGGCGAAGCCACGAGTGAAAATGTAGTTTTTTTATGATCACGAGTGAAATAAAATACGATCTTACACTGAAATAAACAAATTTTCTGTTTCTTTTATGCTTAGTTTCGGAGTTTTATTTGTTTTTTATTTATTTCTGAATTACCCCCTTTTTTGAAAAGGGTGGGCTTTACGCCGCTACCCGTGGGGCGCCCCTCATGCATAATTATAGCTGTCAACTTTTCTACTTTCGGTTTGCTGAGAAATAGTTCTCTGCTATTCATTCTTATAGCTTAATATTCGCTCGTTTTTTATTGCAAAGCTTTATGAACAGTAAACAATGAAGTATTATTAGTGCACATATGTTCCAAAAATAATGAAAACACTTTTTATTTCAAGATGGACATGAAAGCATAACCAAATTACTACGCCGCTATTTAAAGAATGAAAATTTGGAAGGTCAAATGTGCTAGCAAAACAAATGTGGATACTCATTGGATTTTAACCATTTTTCTTAGTTTAAGACTGCATGTACGCGTGTTTTTATAGTAAGTTAATATTCAGTCATCTTACTGTCAGAGACCAGTCTGTTTCGCTTTAAAATGTTTGTTTTCCAGATAAAGAGTAAATGCCACGCTAGTTTGTTGACACATTTTGAGGTGTGGGTGGGGTAAAAAATATCGGATCTATCTGTAAATTGTTGTGTGAATTCTCCAGGAAGCTCAATTTACAGTTCACAGTTCAAAATACATTTGAACGATGATATAAAATTTTATTTATGTTCGAACAGTTGTTTTCGTCTGTAATTTGTTTGGTATGAAAGCAAATGTTCGAACATTCAGCTTCAAAGATCAGTAAAATGTTTGATAAACGGGATAACTGGTAATAAACGGTAAGTTGTTAATTTCCAATTATATATTTATCTAAATTTATAAAACATTTCTTTTATATTTTTTAACATTTTTTGACATAATTTATTGAAGTCCAGTAGACAAGTACATGTAACAACAAAGGAATTTAAAGTAGTTCTGAAAGTTGATATTTTCACTCCTTATTTTGCAGTGAAAATATCAAATTGATATTTTCACTGTTGTTATTTCACTGGTTAAACCCCATATTTCATCGAAAAGCATGAAAGAAATCATTTTCCTTTTCACTAAAATACACATTCATACGACATTAATGTTACGTATATAATTTGTCGAAATTTGCATACCAGTAGTCTGCGCTTTGACGCTATTCATTACATAAAACATTTATTTAAGGTAAAACATATTGATATCGTTACTCTCATTAATGTTTTTACAACAAAAAAATATACGCTAAGACGCACCCAAGACCGCCTAGCTAAAACGAAATCCCGGGGATGCATGCCCTCGTGACCCCGCCCCCTCCTCAGAAAGTGGCCTACACGTATAGTTTCGTCAAGCTACGCCCCTGTTCAAGAAGCGAAAGCGAAATGGATATCTGTCATAATCCTTCTGTTCAAGAATACATCCTTAGAATATATACCGGCATGAACTGTTCTGTGTTTTCTACAAATTGGAAAGAAAATAATAATATTATGTATACGCTGTTAAGAGAAATGTTTTGTAATATTCATGCTTCTAGCTTTGCTTATACTTTACTTTTTAATGTAAGGGTTCGTTAAGTCTTCAAACAACAACCAATTACACACTGAAAACTACAGCGACAAGCCAAGTAGTCAAAAAATAAATACAATACACACAACAAATTTGCTTAAAGTCCAAATATATACTATGCCTCGACCGATCGCCAGCTCTCGAACGACCGCCTGTTCGAACCATGGCAGTTTTACTGTTATTTAGATAAAGTCGAACTGCAAAAGGAATACATTACCGTATTATTTTAGTTATTTTGGCGTTATATATGATCCTTCAATTATCTAATCATTCGCCTCTTTTTCCCTCTGTAATACAGTAGAGTGCTTTCGTTGGCAATCCAATATTAAACTGTATTTGCGGTCATGCACATAGCTCCATTTTATTATTTGTTAGCGTCATCAGTTAAAAACCTGATGTCAGAAAGAAGTCAATAGGGCCTACATTTGCTACACGCCCATTTTAATAAATTACAATTGAGGCATTGGTTTAAATATAAAAAAAACATTTCATGTATAATAAAGATGTTTTGGAGCTTCAAGAGTTTTGACAACAGGCCGTCCCCTTTTTTCGCAAATGTCCTCGCTTGTTGCTGTTATTATTGGGCCTTGTCCTCAGTTGGAGTCACTTACAAACCCTTACAAACCCTTACAAACACGCACGCCCAACCTCTCACGCTCACTCACACCTACAAGTTCTACATCTACATCGCCTTCCGGCGGGGTGTACTAACTTAAACTAGCTCAGTAAGGTATGAAATTTATCAGGTGGCTGAAGACGATATTTCGGTAAACCACATAGGTCACTAAAGTAGTTTGTTCTCTCTCGAACATGGTCACCAAAACAGTGTAGTACTCAGAGGCATGGACCTATAAACCATGGACATCCTGGAAGACTTCTTCTTCCCCCGATGAATCGTGTGCCGGCCATGGAGGCCAGCCATCCGAAACCAGAAGTGGAACGAAGACTGCTACACCGGAAACAACAATGAGCCACTAGAACAGTTAGAAAGTGGCGACATAAATGACTTTATACATAACAGGTACCAACCTCTTGACATTGAGTGATCCTGATAAACAACAAATAAGAATAATCATTCATGTAATTAAGGATAGTTAAAACATATCATGATGGCTACATTAACACATTTCACATTATTTCTTATGGTTATATGCAGTGCAAATAATAGCTTTTTAACACTTGCAACCTGGAATGCGACAGGAATAATGTCAAGTGCAAGTTATCTAAGTGACTTTTTAACTGAGCACAATGTAGACATTTTGTGGAATAAGTGAGCATTGGCTTTACAGGCAAAATTTGTATTTTATGAACATGATAAATAGCAATTATACTAACATTGCCATAAGTGACCCTGATTTAGATAACCCGAGTAAACGTTGGTAAATGTGGCCTTTGCATATTATGGCATAAAAACTTAGACGAGTATGTATCAGTGCTAAATCTCGAAAATTCCTATGTTATAGGTATTGAATTTGTTATTAGCCCGGAAAATCACTTGTTTGTTCTTCAAACGTATTTACCATGTACTAACCATAGCATATATAAATATAAAGCATGCATAGAAGATATAGAAAATATTATAAGTACGTATTCGTTAAAGGGAAATGTTATATTAATGGGTGACATAAATACTCAACTACCAAGTAGAAACTATGACCCGAAATTCATGCTTGACGCGCGAGGAAAGATGTTTTCTGAATTATTAGTAAACTATGACTTAGTGCCCGTTAACTCATTGCCATTATGTCTAGGTGCAGAATATTCAAATGTATCGTATACGTCAAAACGTGAAACATTGTTAGATTACATTTTCATTGCAAAAGACTGTATCCCCAATGTATTTTCATGTACAATTGTTGATGACAGTGCTTTAAACGTCTCGTCCCATAGACCTATAATTTGCACAATACGATATTGTTCCCCAGGGAATGTTAACGATACAGGTAAAAATGCATGCAGGTTTATAAATTGGAAGGGTCTTAAAAACGCCATGTTGATCGGTATTCTCGTTATATGGAAAATAACATGTCTTTAAAAAGCCTTTTAAATTTGGATGTTTCAAATACGCGTGAAGTAGATGTTTTGTATGATAGTATTGTTAATGTTTTTCAGACTGCCAATTCCACTATAATACCAACGCCAACATTTAAACAACATATAAAGCCTTATTGGAACGAAAGATTGACAGATATGCACAAATCGATGAAAATACTTAGAAATGAATGGATAAAATACGGACAGAAAAGAGGTCATGACTGCGAAAGTTACTGCAAATACAAAACTGCATAATGTAAATTTCGAGCAGCACACCGTGAATGTGTGTTAGATTATAACAAAACAGTTGAAATTGAACTAAATGAGACTGCAGAAATTGATAATGATGCATTTTGGAAATTAATAAACAGACGAAAGAAAAAACCGACGGAAAAAACCTTTGAAATGGTTTTTGATGGTATAGAATGCAAAATCCCTGAGGATATTAACAATGGTTGGAAGATGAACTTTGAAAACTTGTATACTCCTTCAAACTCCAATGCGTTTAATGATAATCATCTTTCAATTATTCAGGAAAAACTTAAAACGATCAACGAAGCGATTAAATCGTCAGACGGCAGTGATATTATTATAATAGAAAATGACATAATAACAGCATTTAAAACATGCAAAAATAATAAGGCATGTGGGTATGACGGTATATATTATGAAAACATTAAGTACGGAGGCTCTATCTTACTCCATCTCTTAAACAAACTGTTTTCAAGCATGGCCAAATTAGGCTATTGTCCATTCGAAATGAAAAAGGGGATAATGACGACCCTTTTCAAAGGCGGAAATAAACAAAAATCGGACCCTAACAATTACAGAGCGATATCATTATGCTCCACAATTCTAAAGCTATATGAAAAGATTATAATCAACAAAATCAACATATATAACAACATACATATACACGGATTACATGGTGGGTTCCAAAAAGGCTTAAACTGTATGTCTACTGCTTTTATGGCTAATGAATGCATACATTTCACACGCGAAAACAACTCTAAACTGTATGCTTGTTATTTAGATGCCAAAAAAGCGTTCGACAACTTAAACTTTGAAATACTTGTCTACAAGCTTTATGACATTGGGATCTCACCTAAGTTTCTCAAAATACTGAGGAATATGCTTACAGATATATACAGCTGTGTCCGATCAAACAATATCGTGTCAACATGGTTCCAAATACGAAAAGGGGCGAGGCAAGGCCAATGTCTAAGTTCATTTTATTATGTCATCTACATAAATAGTTTAATAGAAAAACTGGACTGCCATGACAGTGCTCTTAAAATACATGACACCTCTTTTGCTTGTCCTACAGTAGCGGACGATATGATGTTGCTCTCGTTAACGCCGAAAGGCCTTCAATCGATGATGGATGTCTGTTCCGAAAACTCGAAAAATGATCGTTATGAATATAATCAAAATAAATGCACTGTTAATGTATATAATGAAAAACAGAGCGATTTTAAAAAGTGTAAAAGGCATTGGTCAATTTGTAACGGAGAAGTAAGGGAATCCATAAGCTACAAACACCTTGGAGTATTTTTTGATAAATATAACGACATAAGCACATCGGTTGACCTTTGTTGTAAAAGATTACGTCGCACGTATTTTAGCTTATTAAAAAATGATTATGGCTTAAATGACAATGCAATGCATCCGCTTGCTATAAAAAAAAATATACCTTAGCACTGTGATCCCGAAGGCCCTCTACGGTTGCGAGTTGTGGAGTGACCTACAGGATCATCATATATTGGCTCTAGAACGAGCCCACAGAGTATGTGTAAAACATATGCAAAATATGCCAGTATATACAAGAACAGTGATTGCGTTAAGTTGTGCTGGAATCTACTCATTAGAAACATATATAGACAAAAGAAAATTACTATTTTTCGGACAATTGTGCCGTACTGATTACACAAAAAGGTTAAAAAACTTATTCCTATTAAGACTATGCAAATTCGAAAGCGAGCCAAGTGCAGTAACAGGATTTATTCCAGACATTTACAGAATCTTAGGCAAATATAATCTAATACATGTATTATGCCACTTCCAGAGGGATGCAATTTTTCCGAGTCATGATAGCTGGAGATCTACTGTAAATAAATCTATAAATAATCGTGTTGTAACCAAATACAAAATATCACAGGAAAACGATGTGAACCTACGATTATTTAAGTCTATCCATTGTGAATATGAACCTTGTTTAATGTGGCAGTTTAGTAACATGTATAGAGACCAGCTGAAAAATTGTAGGACTGCTATGCTGATTATTAGTAAATATTTTTCAAGAAGTTTTGTGTCCAAATGCCAAGAATGTGAAATAATAACAGAACAAATGGTTTTGCACAAAATAATGTTTTGTAAAATCTCGAGCGCTTCTAGAGACGATTTATGGGTAGCGTTATGTAAATGTCTTAGTGCCAAAGTTTTCCTTGAGTTCAGTCATCTTTAACCGAGCAATTAATCGAACTTTTAACTGGTTTTCCGCAGCTATCTATAGAGGACACAGTTAAAGTCAAGGCTTTCAAAGCGGCACTGAAGTACATTAGGATTCTGTATAAATACGGATACAACAAATAATAACTCCCGTGGATATGACCTAGACTTTCGCTTTTCGTAGTTTCGATTATTTTGGGCTAGCACGGTAGAAATTCAAAATATAAACAAGAAATTATAATATATGTAAACAAATTAATAACAATAAGACGTCGTAGAATGGGGAAAGGTAAATGAAATTACAAAACTATGTCTCATTCACTGTCTTAGTACATAGTTATCATACAGTATTACTAGATCTATTATTTATAGTTATCCTTCCTATCTGATATATTTGTTTGTTGTATATAATTTATGTAAATTTTTGTTCAATATGTTTCTTTGTATTATGTTCTGTTTATAATGTGTCATGTCTCTTCATATCGGAGGAAATAAAGAATCTCTCTCTCTCTCTCTCCCTCCCCCCCCTCTCCCTCCCTCCCCCCCCCCCCCCCTCCCCTCCCCTCTCCTCTCTCTCTCTCTCTCTCTCTGTCTCTCTCTCTCTCTATATATATATATATATGGATTGGAAACTCCCTTCCTTGACAATTCGATAAGCTCGAACTTACTCGTGGTTTATAGGTCCGTGTCAGAGGATACGCCAGCGATTCGGGCTCTCCCCTTGCTTAGTCTTTTAAGATAAAGTTCAACCTTCTGGGGGATATCTCTTCCTGCCACCTTCCTGTAGTTACGTTTCCTTCCTCCTTCTATCCCCTATATCGTTGTTGGCGACGTCCATGGCAAGTGCGTTTCTACCGTCAGTTTGTTTTTGATGCCAGTCACTCTAAGGACGTTTAGGAGATGTTTTAAAGGCCATGTTTAAGAAATGTTTGGCATTACAATCTCCTGCTGTCCATCTCCTGCTAATTGCATTGATGTCACAGTAGGGGCCAATTTTTTGTTTATTTGTTTATTGATTCAGAGCCATTTACGGTCCATTTCTATAATAAAACTTCCAAAACTGCACAGCAGGATCGGAGATCTAATAAGACAATTAAGCAATTAGATTAAGATCAGTACACAGAGGATGTGTACAATACACGTTTTTGTGTGTGTTTTTTTTTTTTTTATGGGGGGGTCACTTATAGAAGGATTAAACTAGGCCTTCAACAGACAGATGGCAGTCATTCGAAGGACGTTTAGAAGATGGTTTAACAGAACCATGCCAGTCATTTAAAGGGTCATCTACTAGTCATACAAGTGAACTGTCATACCAAGTAAATGTACGAAGTTCCTGGACCGGAAAGATTTTCAGTAACCATTTTCTTTCATTATTTCTTGAGCTTAGTGGTTGACGGGAGAGAAAACACAATCCATGTCTTATATAGTGTTGGTTTATTATTGCTTAGTCATGGTAAATGCATTGAAATTGAAAACATCTTTAACTCTGCATACCAGAAATAACGATAAACATATACTTCACAATACACTAGCACTTTAAAACTAGATACACCACAATGCGACACAAATCAGGCTGTCAATTTGGCCAATCAGAAGATTTTGGCAAAACGAACACATGATGGATAGACAAACAGACATAAGAGTGACGCTTTATATATATATACCAGAGCTTTATTGGGGAAACGCCAACAAGTTCGAGCCCTCCGCTGGATAGAACTGATGACACAGTTCAGTAAAAGATTTTTAAAATAAAGATCGAAATGTTTTTATGAATTTGAACTCATATTGTTTATTCGCTTTGTTCAGGCGACATGCAAGCTACATATGGTGAACATTCGTGCTATTTTGTTTTTTAATTCCCAAATTTTCTTTTTTAATTCCCAAACAAATTCTAGCAAATATACAATGACATTTGACCAATGACCCTGAAGTGTGATCTTGACCTCTTGCCTATGACATACCAGTTCTCATGTTGAATATTTGTATTTATTTATAATTTACTCAATGCATGGTCAAGCTTTAGTCTAAACAACAAGAAATTTTGAATAATGACCCTTTAGTAACATTGACCTTTGGCTGACTCATATGGGTCTTGTATTTAACACACCGGCTTCCATTGGCGACATCTGCGCAAAGTAAATTTAAAACCCTCTTATGCATTGTCAAGTTACAGCTAGGACAGAAATTATTGATGCCATCCGCCAGCACAACGACATACCCCAATCTAATAACCGAGGGTTTCCGTAGGATTGCCTGGTTAACGTGAAGTAATACATGTCAGTGAATCAGTCCCAACCATCGTATAATATTCACCAAAAGTAGGAAGGCAGATGCAAACCATGGCCTAGTGTTTTTTTAGTTGTTCATGGGTCATATCTTGGCAATACTTAATCAAATAAATATATGACAATACTAATATATGTGACATTTTGCTACTGTGCTTATTATCACAGGTAACATGATTACTAAATTTCATGGGAATATCATGATTATTCTATTGAGTTATGGTTGCACTCTCACAAATAGACAGTTTTGACTTTTTCATATATTTTTGGTCTCAGAATCAGCTCATTTTGGCATCCGAGCTTCAATTCAGTCATATAATATAACTCACAATAGAACAGATCTCAATTGTCTGATAAACTGCCGAAAATTTCAGTTTTCTTAAAGGGTTAGCCATAAATCATCAATTTTCAAACGAAAATTTAAAAAAAATGTGAACTGCTCTTTTGTCAGAAGTCTTATATCACTGGTTTCCAGACATAAACGCAAATATTGGCTAATTCCAAGACAAAAAAGATAATAAAAAAATGATGTCAAAACGGTCAATCTGTGAGTGTGCAGCTTTAAGGCCAATGCAACAGCATGTAGGGCGGTCAATATATACTGCTTAAAATTTTCAAAGAATCACCTGGCTTCTACTAATATGTCTTCATATAGACAACCAATGTAGATTTTATGGCCTTGCGAAATTGACACAAGGCTGATAAGTCCATTTTAAAAGAAATATAGTAAGGGTATAGAAAAGAATACTGGCACAGATCATAAAAAAAAACCTTCACAAATCTTTCTTTACACAAAAATACTTTGGAGAAGTTTCAATCTAATGAAAATGCAATGCAGTTGAATTACATTCTGAACACCCCTCTTATGTCACACAACGCTTACAATAACATTGAGGTTGAATAACACCCCTCTTATGTCACACAACGCTAACAATGACATTGAGGCTGTATAACACCCCTCTTATGTCACACAACGCTAACAATGACATTGAGGCTGTATAACACCCCTCTTATGTCACACAACGCTAACAATGACATTGAGGCTGTATAACACCCCTCTTATATCACACGACGCCAACAATGACATTAAGGTTGTATATCACCTCAATTCTGAAAAATCAGACAAGCTTGATATAGTGTCACAGATTTTGAAAGAGCATGATGAGTGGGAATTGACTTTTCACCAAGATTGAAAAATGACTTTTTACCAAGGGTGGAAAATGACTTTTCACCAAGAGTGGGAAATGACTTTTTACCAAGGGTGGGAAATGACTTTTCACCGAGGGTGGGACATGACTTTTCACCAAGAGTGGGAAATGACTTTTCACCAAGAGTGGGAAATGACTTCTTACCAAGGGTGGGAAATTACTTTTTACCAAGGGTGGAAAAAGACTTTTCACCAAGAGTGGCTTTTTACTTAGAGTGGGAAATGACATTTCATCAAGAGTGTGAAATGACTTTTGACCAAGACTTGGAAATGCTTTTTGTCCAAGAGGGGAAAATGACCTTTGAACAACATTTGGAAGCAAACAATCTAACACCCCTGTGATATGTGCGGTTGAAACAGGAAAGCTTTTCCTTTCTTACAATTATTGCTCTGAAAACTTAAAAACTGTGAATAAATTATTTGAATAGAATTATTACCATATACCTGACTAACATGTATATGCAAAATATTTCTGGTTATTTTTTTACAAAGAACTGTATGTTTTCAGCCCTATCTATCTGAAGTGCTGAGGGAGAAAACCCTAGCCGTCTTATCTTCTGAAACTGTCACCAAATATTTGCCATCTCTGAAAAAGGAAAAATGTTCATGCAATACTCTATTAAAAACATGTATGAATCAGTCCAAACTGGCAATGTTTCAAATTATTCTGTAGCAACAATGTATTCTTTGTCTCTGATATATATATGATATAAGGTTTCTCAGTCTGCAGCCATGATCTTAAATATACACATGTAATGCTCTTTAAACTAAATCACATCAAATTTAATTTTAATTGAAATGTTTATAGTTACAGTACAATCACATGTTAATATTCATGACATTTATTGCAACTTTTTCAGAAAAAATAATGAAAATAGGCATTCCTAAAGCTGCACTTCACAGTTCATCGTTTTGACAACTTTTTATCTCATAATGAGCCAAATTTTGCGTAAATGTCTGAAAACCTGTGATATAAGACTGCTGATAAAGAATCAGATCGCAGTTTTTAATATGTACCTTCGAAAATTGATGTTTAATGGCTAAAAGCGTTACTAACGCTTAAAGAAAAATGAATTTTTCGGCAGTTTTCCAATCAATTGAGATGTGCTCTATTGTGAGTTATGACTGAATTGAAAGCATTGATGCAAAAATCAGCTGATTCTGAGACAAAATAATAAAAGAAGTTGTCCGATCAGTCAATCTGTGAGTGAGAGTGCACCTTTAACAAAACCATCATCCCTAAAACTGAGATATAGAGAAACCAATATTTCCTACCTTGACACATCGAATCCCAGTATAGAGTCTGTGTGTCCAGTCCATTTTGAGACCATCTCACCATTTCTAGCGTCCCATAATCGTATAGCTCCATCTAAACAGCTTGTGTATACTTGTGGGGTTAAACGATCCCATTGTACACTGACTATACCCCCCTGAAATACAAGCAGAATTATGCCTTTAAGTTTTTATGTCACAGGTCCCAATTTCTCGAAAACTTCCTATGTCCCTTATAACAGGATTAAGCTAATCTCACTATTTTTGTTGTTCTATAAAATTTGTTATATTTACTTCTTCAAGAATTTTTAGAAATTATGTAGGAATAATCTGTATGATTAACAGAATAAACCATTTTCATTGATCAAAATCCATTTTCAGTTTGTATTTTGCTTCATTGAAATAAGCCACTTAAGCCTGTTAAGCTTATGAAGTTTCGAGAAATTGGGGCCAGATAATCAATGGCAACATGTTCTAATCTACGGCAATGTGTAATTATCAATGGCAACATGTTCTAATCTACGGCAATGTGTAATCATCAATGGCAACATGTTCTAATCTACGGCAATGTGTAATTATCAATGGCAACATGTTCTAATCTACGGCAATGTGTAATCATCAATGGCAACATGTTCTAATCTACGGCAATGCGGAATTTTCAATGGCAACATCTTCTAATCTACAGCAATGCGTAACTTTCAATGGCAACATGTTCTAATCTACGGCAATGTGTAATTATCAATGGCAACATGTTATATCAGTTCCATGTAAAACATAGGTTTGAAGTAATGTTCAGAGCTTTTAATGAGTCTACCCATGATGACATCAGGGATTTAACAATGCCTAAAAAAAAACAAGTAAAAATTCCATACCTCGTGCCGACACTTGTGCCTACAAATCTGTGTATTTGTGTCCCAGATACTTAATACCCCTGCCACTGTCCCTGTAGCAGCATAACTGTGCCTGCATTGTATAAATATGCCTACATTTATCAATATTTATGATTAAAGTAACAGTGTGTTAAAATGCCACTCAGCTGTCATTTTGATGTAATTAAATGTTAAAGGGCTTGGTTGGTTATCAAATTCAAACTAAGCAATGTAAAAGGCATTGAATTTTAAATTATGTTTATAGTTAAGATAACTTTTAACTTTAAGTCAAAATTAAATAAGTCTATATATTAATTTCATAAATATCAACTTTTAAGATATTTTTATAGTTTTTTATATGGTATAAAACTCACATTTTACCAGTCTGCAAAATAATTTGACTACCGTAATTTAGAACATTGAGGTTCCAAAATAATACACAATTTTTTTTCTCAGTTTTTAAGTTAAGGTAAATGGAATGCCTGAACAACATAAAACTAAATTAATTTAAATTTCTTCTGGTAACTTTAACATGTTAAAGTTCACATGCACGATCACGTGTACACCACATATCTCTTACGTTGGAGATAGGGCCACTGCTTCGACCGAATCCTCTTCAGTTTCCGGCGATGAACAATCATATGACCCCAGTAACTGAAAATATAAATTATATTTAAAATAATCATAAATGATATCATAAAATAATGTCATTATATAATTTTATATTTTTGATGTGACAATATATAATAATATATAACAGAGTATAAAAATTGTCCAATAAACAGCAATGTATACATAGCTGGGGCTGGTAACCATCAAAATAGTATTTATGATATAAATTAATTATAACTTCTGTGGTAATTCAATATAAAATTCATTAAACCAAGGCTTATTTTTTCTTAATTTAAGCAAACTTGTCTGATGATTTCCATTATGTAATATTACCACCCATGTAATATTCTCTATGTCTCCATATTTTTTTTAAGCCAACAAAGAATAGAAATTATTTTTGTAATACAGTCAGATCATGTTGGCTTAATTTCACAGGGACCAGCCAATATACAATATTCAGCCTCACAAACATTGAGCCAAGCGGGAATGCTTACAAATAGTAAAACTGAATCGGTCCTTAACATTTATATCAAGCCAACCATGAAAGCCAAGCAATATCAAGCCAACAGGTCTTGACTGTACATGTAGTCCATAACATATGGCATACATTCATCACCCTTCTTACATCTGTGATAAGCCACAGTAAAACCTTTTGAAAGACAAATTACTTCTAACTGACAGTAAATAAACAGAACTCATGCCCTGGTAGTAATAGGGTCATGTTTATGGAATAGCCCAAACCAGAGCGCAATACCAATGCTTGTCTGTTATATTTTCAGTCAAACAAGGGGCTGCCTGAGGGGCAAAACTCAGCCATTAAAACAGAAATATAGGCCATGCTTTACAAACAGACTAAGGCAAACATGTGTACCAAGTTTCATTTGAATATCTTGAAAAGACATTGAGCGTATCTGACCTTGAAACCATACAACAAATATTTGTTTCATTGGAAATTATATTGCACAAGATATGTGAACATGGAGGTACACAACTTAGCATACAAAAAAGTCATGTATAATTGTATTTCAATCTATGAGTATGACTGGTTTGATAGATGTTTATATAAATCAAAATGTGCAATGCTGACTAGCATAGATATATGGATTTGTATTATGGAGTTAACTAGATTATTTCTTATAATCCCAGTGTGTGTAAACCATGTGATAAATTGCGTCATGAATGGTATGTCTTATTTGGAAGTAAGAGGGCATCTTTAACCTTAAAAGGTTTCTAAACTACAAATTAAAGCACACACTAAAAAAGAATAAAATATTTTGGCATCTCACCTTTCCTGTAGAACTGTTGTAAGCTCTTGCCGTTACATCAGTTGACCCAGATAGGATCACATTGTTGACGGGGTGAGTGTCGACACACAGGACTGTCGACTTGTGGGCATTCACTCCTGTACAATGATGAAATAAGGCAGACTCAACATAATACGAGTGCTACAATAGGATAGCAAGGCTCATCCATTTTACTCAGTCATCTTAGGAGCAGAACTGAACTAGAACCGTGACAAGAGCGACAAATAGCCCCTAATACCGCCTATTTCTTTGAAAGGAGGCTATAACACAGACGTTATTATACACTGCATTATCACTCATCAGACTAGACCAAAGTATGTTATTTATTAAAATCCATCGAGTAAATTAGAAGTTAAGCTGCTGATAAGAAAAATTAACAAAGGGCAATAACTCTGTGCTAAGTTGAAAAAAATATGATTCTTGTACACTGCACTACCTCTCATTATGTTCAATCATTGTATGAAGTTGTATTTAATTTCATCTCAAAGTTTTCAAGTTATATTCCGGACAAGGAAAATTGCAATGAACCGAATGGCCGTCTGCAAACCACAGGGTGACTCCATTATTACCCCTTTAACTTTGTTTGTCAGAGGTATAAAAAGTATTTCAGCTTGAGTGATGAGTCTTGCTAGTCAAGTGTCAATTTCATTAATTAAAATCCTAGGAGCATATGGAACTTTTCAAGAGGAGATTTAAACAGCACTACAGCACTATTGAAACACCTTCCTTGGTGTGAAACTGCTTATAGAATTCTGAAATGAATGGCCGTTAAAGAATTAATGTCACAACTAAAAGGGTTTTAGTTAAAGATTTATGGAGGGGTTCTGCACCCTGTCCTTTTCCAGTTGCACCCTGCTACCCTTATGAAGACCAGCATGGGCAGCCTTCTCCCTTCATGGAATTGAATGCTTACGATGATAAAGGTTATTATGTTTCGATTATAACTAAAAAGTATCAATTAAAATACATACAAACATATTTGGCAGATGAAACCCTAATATTACTACAATTAAACACAATTCATTACTCTTTCTGTGAAATTCCTTCTTTACAGTCTGACACAAGGTCCTCTTTTTTCCACAGCACTCTGTCTCTTTTATGTAGCACCCTGTCCTTTTTAATACCTGACTAAAACCCTAAGTTCACTTCGTTTTTTGCATATTTTTATATTTAAGGTTTAAGTTCTTGGATACATGTTAATCAGACAAACCAAGCCTATGTGTTAATCTTGACTTCTATTCTTTGAAGTTTCGATGAGCTTAATATAGGTTTCAAAGAGCACAAGAGATCAGGAGTGTTGTGTAACAAACGCCATATCTCGTATCTTATTGTTGGCTTCAGTCAAACAAGGAGTTTAACTCAAAAATTATCAAACCCAGTTACAGTGGAGTTATGGATGTTGCTGTACAAGTGCGCATTGACTCTATCAACATGTGTACCAAATTCCATTCAAATATCTTGAATGGTAAGCCCACGGTCAAAGTTAAAGTTTGAAGATCACCAAAGGCTTGACAATATCAGGTCTTTGAACAAATATCCTGAAATATACCTGTTATATTGTGTTGAACACTGACAGACTTCAGATCCCAAATCTTGAGTGAACCATCATCATATCCAACACACATCCTTTTTCCTGAAACAAAATTATGTCTTATTATTCCCTATAGAATATTATACTCAATTATTCCCTATAGAATATTATAAAGAAAACTTCAACGGGCAACAATTTCTATTATTACGCGATGCCCTATATAAATGTAATTCAACTGTTTTACAAAAAGTAATAAACATTTCAATGTTTTGAACTGTTGGCCGGTCAACAGTATGTAGTGCGTGAGGCTACGTGATGGGTTTTACCGAAATTCTAAAAATTTATTGCATATCGTTTAAACTCATGAATTTCCAGAATCTGTTTTGCAATTTTAATTGGTTCACAGAGAATACCAAAGAAATTTCAAGCACTCAAACGTCTATATGATAAATATCATTACCAGACAAAAGCTTTTCAATATCAGACGTTAACAAACAATGTCGCGATTTGAAGATGTTTTTGATGTTTCCTAGATTGATCTCAACATATATAATCAAATATATAATCAGGTAATAAAACATTTGTTGCATGGGCGTTTGTGTAACAGTCAAAACTGTTGTCCCTCGGTGTCGGGGATGACATTCTGAACTGTTGCCTGCAGGAAGTCATCGCCTCCACCTCGGGACAACAGTTTTAACTGTTACACAAATGCCCATGCAACAAATGTATACTGTTACCCTGCACTGTTACTCCCTTGCACACTGTTGGCCACAGTCACAGTCATAGTATGGTGCAATACGGGTTTAACTGCTGTTTCTTCTGTGACATTTATGGCTAAGGAGTTTGGTTTATATTATGGTATCAAACAACAATGGCAATATTTTTGGCTCTGTAACTGAAGTGACGTTAAATACGTAATTCATATTTAAACAAGAGATATTTGTTAACCATTATGCACCCCCCACCCAAGCGCCATGTTGTCAGGATTACTTAGACAATTGAATGAAAAATGCATGGACCGAAATGACAGCTGATTGTTCATTGACATTGGATGCCTTTCAGGCAGTTTTGACCATCTAAAGTGTGAGGATAGTAGGTATACTTTTTAATCATGTTCAGATGATGACTGATACTTGCAGATTTAAATGTATCCTCTTAGCAGCAGGGAATAAGTAAATATGACGAAATTTTAATGATGAATATGAGTCTTTACCTTACAACATCAAAATCCATCAACTGGTCACCTGAAACCTAAATGTCAAGTTTGAGGGCCATGGGTGCAGGCATTGTCAAGTTATCACACAGACAAGCTTTTTGTGTTCAAGGTCACTATGACCTTGACCTTTGACCTGATGACCCCTAAAATCAAAAGGTCATTTACAGGTCAGGCCCAACCTCAAGACAAATTGAGGGCCATGGATGCAGGCATTGTCCAGTCATCACTCGAACAACATTTTTGCATTCAAGGTGACCTTGACCTTTGACTTGGTGACTCCAAAAATCAAAAGGGATCATCTACTGGTCAGGCCCCGCCTCCATGTCAAGTTATATGATCATAGGTCCAGGCATTGTTGAGATAATACTGGGAGAAGCTTTGTTAACTTTTCACATTAAAGGTCACTGTGACATTCACCTTCAATAGGGTTCATCTACTGGTCAGGCCCAACCTTCATGTCAAGTTTGATGGTCCAGGAATTGTCGAGTTTGCCTTGAAGGTCACTGTTACCTTGACCTTTGACCCCTTTAGTCAAGGCATTGTTGAGTTATCACTCGGACAACTATTTTATCATTCAAGGTCACTGTGACCTTGATCTTTGACAGGTCAGGCCCAACCTTTATGTCAAGTTTGATGACCATAGGTCTAGGCATTGTTGAGTTACCACTTGGACAAGCTTTAAAATCCTTTTACCTTTAACCTGGTGACCCCTATAATCAATAGTGATCATCTACTAGTCAGACCCAACCTTAATGTCAAGTTTGATGACCATACGTCTTAATTACTGATAACATGATTTTAACAGTGTATTAAATAGCTGAAAACACACATATACTAACCTTTCTACACCTACCATCAGAGAGAATAACCCCACAGGAGACAGTACAGCCATGACTCTGGAACACTTCACATTCCCCACTTAGAATCTTCCAAACACCCTTACACATTACTTCCTGTAATCTTTCTACACCTACCATCAGAGAGAATGACCCCACAGGAGACTGTACAGCCATGACTCTGGAGGGTTTTACATTCCCCACTAGGGATCTTCCACATCCAGATGTCGCCGTCAACTGTGCCCAGAAACAGAACATGGGAGGCAGGATGCCACTTCATCCACTACAAGGCAATTAACATGACATGAATTAGAGGATCCCTCCTTTCATTGAATTTCTTTTGGTAATCATGTGTTGTTCATTACTTTTATTTCCATTCATCTTTGTATTTTTGATGCCATATTCCAAATTTTGTATAATATTCATAATAGTTTAAACATTTATTCATAATAGTTTAAACATTTATTTTAATGGGGCTAGACACCAGATGGTCCTAAAATCCGCAAAAACATGTACTTTATTTCCAAAAGACAAGCCTAGATTTGTCAATATGAACTAGTATGAGGCCTATATAATACATCATACAATATGATAAAAAGAATATTTTGAGTTAACCCGTTTTTTGAGTTTACCCGTTTAAAATTAGCGCATAATGGTTATCCGGTTTAAAGGGTGTATATTTAGCATGTGAAAGTCACGTGATTAGTACAGATATATATATACAGACGCTTTTTTAGCTGAACCTCGATTTATGTGGTGGAAAACCCCAGTAAATTTCGAATTGGAAAATTGAGCAAAAACTGTAAAAGATACATATGTAGTAGGGGATGTGACACATCAGTAAGTAAGATTCAATGCGTTGTTCACAATGATATTACTTTTAGGTAAGTTATTATCATCATTTTTTTACTTTAAGGTAGCACACCCTTAATGGGCGCCATTTCAAACTATGATCAGCTTGATAATTTTTTAATGTGTATCATTTCCTGGATTCAAAAACAAAATTTAAAAGTAATTTATTGTCAAATAACACTTTTATTTATTTATTTTATTTAAATTTGAACTACCCTACCCCCATTTCAGAATTGTCTATATTAATAAGTATCTTTAATCTTTTGGGAACATTATGCCAAAAAATCAAAATGTTTTACTGTCTCATTTAAAAAAAAGTTTGTAATTCCCAACCACCTATTTCAGCAGTGCCTGCAAGTTGTAAAATCTTCACAAAAGCTAATATTTTGTGTAGAAATGTATTTAATTGCTTTTTAATGAAACTACAATATTAACTTCTGTAAAAAATGTAAGCTAATGAAAACAAAGAAGAAGAAAAAAAAAATTGTGCTTCTGGCTGGATTCAAACCACTACCTTGAAACCTTCAAAAATATTTGTAGTCCTGTGCTTAACAACATAGGCTAGAGCATTAAAATTGAATAGTTTCAAGTGGAGATTTTCATTAGGGGTGTGCTACCTAAATAATAAACACTTATATTTTCACATATGTATAGCAACTGGCTTGTAATTTATTTGGACTGTGAAATTTTAGTCAAAATTGTTATCTCAACGCCTTTGTGTGTCAGTTTGATTTTGAAAACCATTCACTGATATCATTATACTAATGGTCAACTGAATCACTGATTGCAATCATAAATGCTTCTTACCTCAGCATCTGAGCACTCAAATGTGAAGACATCTTCCTTTGTTTCAACTTTCCAGACTTTTACCAGCCCTGACAGGTCGGCAGTGGCTACATACGTCCCATCATGGCTAAAACTGGTACATGTAACAGATTCCTTGTGACCTGAAAAAGGGATGTACTGTAGTTACTAAAGAAACATCATCATTAAAGGGACTAGACACCAGATCATCCCAAAATTGGCAAATACAGTGTTTCCTAAAACCAAGCCTAGAATTATCAATACAATCAAGTATGAGGCCGATAATATATAATTTTACATGTTTAAATGAATATTTTATCGCTGTCTCAGCTGAGTTTACCGGTTTAAAAATAGTGCATATTTAGTTTATAGTGTGTTTATTTATAACGTAAGGGCCCAAGCTTAATACTGATACATATTCCAACTTTTTTTTAATTTAATTGGATTTACGTGGTAGACAAACTTAGTAAATTTCACATTATAAAAATATGCAAAAACTGGAAAAAATACATTTGTCCTAAGCAAGTGATACATTAGTAAATAAGATTCAATGCCCTGTTTTTTTTACACTAAAATTCTTGTAATGGTATTACTGTAAAACTGCGATCGTTTGTACAGGCGGTCGTTCTAGAACCGGCGGTCCCTCAAGGTCACATTTAGTCACGAATATAATTCCTGCTATTTTCATATAAGATATACCGACACTGCATTGAAACCTAAATAAGCCGAGGAGTCGAGCACAATAGCTGGTCCCAAATACACAGATCATGCACAAAACCTTATGACCTTGAGGTCATAATTTCACACTTTTTCCCGAACGCGTGTTCCAAAATAAACAAACAATTGCTAGGCGTTAAATGTTTTGCAAGTTGTCAAAATTGCAATGACAGTTGAAAGGAAATTTGATAAGGTGTGAAAAACCGTTTATCACTGTTTACGCATGACCGTTATTAGTTGATAAGGGCATTTGAGAAGATAATTACGATTCTAATATGCACTGTCATATTTCAATGTTGTTCGTTTAGAAAATGTGCTTTTTGTAAAAATAAACTTTACTATTCATTCATTTATTGGTTTTTCTCTTACATTTTGTAAACGACAGCCTTTGAACATATCAGCAATTTCCACAACGCAATACATAATCGGTGTCAATGTAAACATTCGGTTTGACGACTTCAAAATAAAATGCACTGAAAGACAATTTATAACAGACTGGGAAATTGAAACCTGGGTCGTTCGAAACATTGGTTCCTTCGAGGTTTTAGCTCGGACCCGGCGTCCTCAAGCGATCGCAGTTGGGCCTAAAAAAAAATACATTTGGTTCGGGTTACCCGATCCCTACCTACGGAATAGGCGCCGACCCTATCGTTTTTATAGTCAGTTTGAAAAAAAAAATGAAAAACTAAAAAAAAAAAAAAAAAAAAAAACTCTTTTTTTTTTGGTGCAAAATCTTAAATGCTAATATAGACGATAACTTTAACACCATTCTCCTATGATGAAAATGACATTTTTATATAAAGTCTAATAAAAAAAAAAAAAAACCTACCCTACCTATTTTTGAAAAGGATGTAACCCTAACCAAACAATTTTTTTTTTAAGCCTTGTACTGTTTCTGGTTTCTTGTCCCTTTAAAGTATACAATGTACTAGGCCTAAAACAAACACTTCTATTCTGTGTTACCTGACCCTACCTAATAAATCGGCACTGACCCTACCGTTTAAATAAAAAAAAATGTGTGTGTGCTTTATATGACTCTTTGTCATTGTTTAAAACCCTTTAAAGCTTTATATAGAAGATTACTTTAACGCCATTCCTCTATGATGACAATACCGTTCTTACAAAAAGCCTTCCTACCCTGCCTGCTTTTGAAAAGGAAGTAACCCTAACCAAACCATGAACTTAAGGGTTTGTGATCTCAAACAAGTCAAGTTTGGGGTTGTTATAAGACCCTTGAATTGAGCCACTGTCAGAGTCTTTTTTAACATTTTAACTTTTTTTCACTTGAAGGAAAAAAACCTCCAAAAGATGATTGTCATTCAGAAACTTGTCAAAAGATATGAGGACATTATACCCCTCTGTTCCAGTTAAAGTAAATCTTTATGGTGAAAATGTGATCAGCCCACATATCAAGATCATTTTTAATAAACTCCTCTTGATAATCCAGTGGGGTTTTTTTTTGCTCATTTTGGGCCCCATTCCTTTTCAGAAAAAGTATATATTTTCCCCTACCCATGTGAAAAAAGTCCCCTTCATATTTTTCATATTTTTTTGAGAAGCATTAATCAAATGTATCAATCAAGTGCCATTCATGAATATGTTGGTAGGTTTGTTGAATAAACGGTTTGCAAACAAGTTGAACATTATATGAATCATGTAAGTATTTTTCCTCTTTTTTCCAAAACGACGCTTATTTTCGCCTATACTATTTTCGCCCTGCCAAGTTGAATAAAACACTGTAATCATGCACATAGTATACCAAAGAGATTTCTTACCAGTGCATTCAAAGAGAACCTTACCAGTGCATTCAAAGAGAACCTTACCAGTGCATTCAAAGAGAACCTTACCAGTGCATTCAAAGAGAACCTTACCAGTGCATTCAAAGAGAACTTCTCCAGTGGAGATTTTCCACACAAACGCTGTATCATCCTGACCTCCGGTTACGGCCAGTTGGCTGGTGTTAGGATCAATATGCACAGAAAATACGGCGTCTGAAGAAAAGAAAGATCTAGCGCTGAAACAAATCCTATGCATCTCAGAGGAAGAAAAGTACTAACATACAGACTTTACACACAAAGTTGTTACTGCACACCACTGAATTGAATAAAACTTCAATACTAGATGTAAGTAGTACCGATTATCTACTAAGTTTCAAGAAAAAACAGCTAAGCCGTAGCATATGTAAAAATGAAAATTTAATGTCTTTTACTATACACCGCCTACTACTAACTAAATTATTCTGTTGATGATTAAATTCAAATAACTGCAATTCAAAAAATATTGTTGCCCATACAATTAAAAGCTCCTTACAAATATCATGTAATGCATAGAGAAATATCATATCATAACTGAGACTTGAATTTACAGGAAAACTATTCTTCATCTTCCTCCAAATAATATGCAGGGCTCTCGGAGCCCCTAACATATTAACTACATGTACATACAATGTCGTTGATCAGCCAAGAAGGTTAAGAAGTGATCAAAGCAGTAAAAATTGCTGTACATAGCCAGCCCTTCATTGAAAGTGTCCCAAGGTTAGACAGTAGCAACAGTCTCTGGCAGCTGGTTCAACAGACAAATACCAGGTGGAAAGAATGTAATGGTGATATAGATCAGTCAAATCCTTTTATTTGGGATATATTGGATCACAATCAAGGGTTGTAATACCTTTGTGTTTATCAAAGACTACCCCAGCCATGTCTTGAACTTCTATTTGACCACCAGATGCCTCCATATCATCATCAAAATCTTCACCAAGGTCAGCTTCTTCCATCACCTCTGATATATCTGTTGAAATGGAAAATAGGATTATGGCCAGAAATTTAAAATAATTTTACATTTTGAAAAGATTGTTTAATAAGACCACTTGTCAAACAATGGTCACTTATTCCTAGATTTATTTTTTAGATCATTTTGTGCTTGGAGCCACAGGTGTCCGGTGCGTTGTTTTGACCCCCACCACCCTCTTCTACTCCCCGCCCCCTCTACAACCCACCATTTTTTTCCAAATGTCTCAAAAATGAGTCAGCAAGCCCCTTGACGACGTTGTTTGAATTTTTTTTTAAAGAAAAACACAACTTGTTTTTTTTCAACAAATGTGGGGTAGTCAAGGGGGTTGGGGGTCAAAACAACGCACCGGACACCTGAGCTTGGAGCGGCTAATCCGGGAGGATAGAAATGTGCATGGATAAGATCCAGCAGTCTGCCTTGCTTAGTCGATTGAGCCCCATGTTAGGGATCCAGTAGTTTTGTGATCCAGCCCCATACATAGCATATCTTTTCCTAGTCCAAATAATTGTACGTTGGCGGATTTTTTTTAGATTTTTGATATGGCAAATCCTTCACGTACAAATTGTTTAGTATCAAAAGTGGGTAGTTGTTCCGATCAGGATTCCGGGTTAAAGCATATAGAGTCTATAAAATATCATAAAAACAAGAAATATTACCAGATAATGTTATTTTATAATAGTTCCGTACACAAAAAATAAATATCCAACTTATAATTATGAGTTTGACGGCTTTTTTTCATTTCATTCTGTCAAAACATAAAGATATATACATGAAGGGCACCTGCAAGGCTTCAGGGCACAGTTTTAAATCGCTCGGAACATTTCGGCCATGGCCGAGTTGTTACGATTGTATAACGAGGTCTATCTCGAAGCTTTGTCGGAGGAGGCCGAGTTATTACGATTATATCGAGTTGTTCCCCTTCGCATAATTGCTTTCTGTGTCAGTCAACTTTCGTTTAATTGGAAAGGTAAACAACTTGTTTTAATGCATTAAATGCTTGTTTGGTGCAAAAACACATTTCACTTACATGGTAAAATATGTATATAACTCTTTATGATCAATTTCAACCATAAATACCTCACTTAAAACAATTTCAATATTTTTAAAACACCCCCGTTTTTTGCACATTCTCGTTTAGACGTTAGGGATTGGAAGAATCCCGTATAACACGTCTATTATTTTAGACTAATCTTTTCCCTAAGGTTTACTGTAAGATCACTCATTTTTTATTTAAAATTATATTTTGAGCTTCATGAAATCTAATCTAAATGGCTAAAAAAAAGACATATGCACTTCTTTTCTTGCACTTTTTCTTCAGACATGCGCCAACTGTGGAGAGATAGTACCACTACTCTTTCATACCAGAAGACTCTTGGGCATAACCACTTCGAAGGAAGGTCAGTAAAATCAGTATTAATCTTTCAGAATGTGATTTTAAGGTTCATACAAAACAAATTGACTTGATGATTTCCTGTTTTATTCATAAAGGAAAATGGACAGTACAATTTTAGAACCATATGATAGCAACAATCAGTGATTTTTAAAAAAGATCAAATCCAGCTTAAACCTTACTGTTTCAGATAGATATAACCATACTTATAACAAAAATGTATACTTTTATTATGTTATGTCAAAGCACATAGAATTTAACAACTCCAGATTATGCAAAAAATCAACATTCGGAAAGTCACTTTTTTCACTTTTCACAAAAAGCTGACCCAAGTTTTTTATTCCACTCTAGAATGTTTTTCCAGTGCACAATTCACTCCTGACTGCTTCTATAACCATCACTGACCTATCCTGTATCTTGTATTGGACCAAGCAACTTCTTAGTATGCTGCTAAGATGAATCGAAGTGCCCCGCGCCAAGACAGAAATACCTGAAAATAGGCAAAACATACATATAAGACATTAATATGGGGAAAAATGTTTATCACATTATATTTTACATTACTTTTATATAAATACATATTAAACTGACCTATCCCGTATCTTTTATTGGACCAGGCAACTTCTTAGTATGCTGCTTAGATGAATCGAAGTGCGCCGCGCCAAGACAGAAATACCTGAAAATAGGCAAAACATTCATATAAGACATTTATATGGGAAAAAATGTTCATCACATTATATTTTACATTAGTTTTATAAAAATACATATTAAACAGGTTAGTTTCTCAATTACGAAATGATAATGCACTGCAAGAATGATATAATGTCAGGTTAGAAGCTATGAAGTTACCCCATAAACCAACTGTTAATATAATTCTGAACATAAACTGTTAGCATGTGTTATTATTTTACATTATCTACAGAAAATAAACCGAAATAGCAAGCATTATTAGCTTTAGAACCAAAGAATGGAATGTGATATTTGTCATTTAGTATGTAAAAAACTGCCTTATGTTTTATTAAAAAATAATTAACTTTTCTTAACTAAAACTCGGAAACTAATCTACTGTTCTAGGCAAGCAACATTTGTTAACATTATAACATTATAAAGCATCTAAACTTAACAACATGCTACATGCTTTTAGTATTAACTTAACAATGAAACATGAATGCTTTTAGTATTAACTTAACAATGAAACATGAATGCTTTTAGTATTAACGTAACAATGAAACATGGGTGCCTTTTAATAGTATTAACTTAACAATGAAACATGATTGATGAGGGATGAGATGAGAGTGTTAAACTGGCACCTGAAAATAATAATGTTAATGGAAAGTTAACACTCTCCCTCAGACACAGAGGATTTCAACTGGAACATGTGCACTGTTAAATGTGTCTTACATGTAAATAATGTGGATTATGCCAACACCAGTTTCTATGTCAATATCTGAAAAGCTCAAATAATCTTCATTGAACTTTAAATACTGCTTAAGCTGATCTTTTATAAATAGCACAACTATTCTACCACAAGCTGCAAATCACCTTGTTTGTAATCCTGACATAAGTTATATGCATAAATAGCATCATCATTGTCATATTTAACATTATACCATTCTCCAAAGCTGGGAACCACTGATATAACAAATCCTTTATATTCTTTGCCATCAAAGTTGAACCAGCCCGAGGCGGACACACTCTGTCACGGAGTCAGTGAGTTTCTTCTGAAAATGAATTGAATACAAATGCACTTATTTTTTAAACAAAACCATTTGTTAACTCAGTTATACACATTACTTTCAGGTTTGACACTGGAACCAATATTTGTGCATGATAAATGAGAAGAAAGCCTTGCCTTAAATTAGTTTTGCTTTTTTTAGATTATATATTTAACATCGATTGCAAAAAAATGTATGAAAAGTACGACGATTTTGAGTACGAAAAGGATATCACAAAAATGCATCAATTTATCAGACAAACAAATAAGATTCAATAAATGCATACATGCAATAACTCAATATAACCAACCTGCACCAAACGGCAATATTGTCATCTACCAGATACAAATCGCTGTTGCAATTACGAAGTAATACGCATTAATTTTTGTTTGCAATCGTTCCGGAAACGTCCACATTAGTAAGTGCTCGATTGGCAGGGGAGGTAATTTTATCCATTCTTAACTCCCTTCGCGGTCGCGCACCAATATTGAAAATAACCTAAATTCACATATATTACGGTTAAATACGGTGTAAATGTTACCCATTTTATTTAGAATGATGATCAAACTTCATTAAAACCACAGAAAGATCCGCGTATATGGCCGTTTTCAACAAAATCCCGATTTGTTTAGTTTTCAAACCTTATTCTCCCTACTAAAAATCAGCATTTATATAATATGTAGGTCATATACGCCATATTTGGACTTAATCCCACCCATTTATGCTAATATTTCATTTGGTTAACCTTTCTTTTCTTCGCATTGACGCGTATAAAATATGCTAAATTTCCGGGTCAGGTTTTAGCGAAAACACCGATTGCGCAATAATTGGCTTTGCACATGCGCGGTTGACGCTACATATGATCACATCATTATTCTTAAAAAATATCCGAATCGCAATCATTATCCGAAAGACGTAAATATTAAATAAATATATAAACACCATCTACCTCTATTATCATCAAGTTCAATAACATGAAGGATGTCTTCAGCATTTATTACATCATCGAATTCTCCATCACCAGAATTTTCATTTCCAGACATGATTGATAATGTATTTTGGGAGAATTATAAATATGCCAATTTCACGTGTGAGAGCGTCGCTACGATGCTGACTTCCGTCCATGTATCGGGACGTTTGTAATACGGTAAACTATTTAGCCAATGTGATGTATTTGAGCGAACGTTGAATCATAACCTTCACCTCCATCATCATCACCACCACCATCATCACCACCACTATCATCATCATCATCATCATCATCATCATCCTCAGCATCACCATCATCATCATCATCATCACTTCATCATTATTTTAAACTATCACGGGTAACCCCTCTACGGCCTTGAGCGACTTTAATACCTATCTGTTTCTCTTTTTTAACATAAAATACTACGTTTCAAGACGAAACACTATTTTCAAGGTACCAAATAATGCTAACTTTTGAATCACTGCGTTTCGCATATATATAACCCTCTTTTAAGGGTTTCGTGTGAACTCGTCGTTCAAAAAACCGTGAGAAGGAGCAGTGGGATTTAGCTCAGCCTCAGGTATTTGTTATTCATCTTGAGCTAGGGAGATACGCGGTATGAAGCAACTTTAAAAGTGGTAGCTCTTGCTACGCAAAAATCGCAGTGAGAAGCATCTCCTCGTGTATTTTATTATAAAATGTCTATTTTATAGGCAATCGAAATATATTGCAACCGATGATTCAGAAGGGATTGCATTTCTGTATCCACACCTTCAGCACCATAAGAGGTGTCGGGACACAACGAATGCTTCCGGGACGTTGTTTCCCTTCAAGAAGGTCTTAAAAACAATGTTTCTCTCCATTTAGGTAGCATATAATGATATGTACACTGCATTGTTGTATGCATTTTGAAGTTCACACATGATTTATATAATATTTAATTACATTAATTAATAAAAAACATAAGCAGTAATTGAATGATAAAAGTTAAGATCGAACTCCAATTACAAACACTATACCATTTACTTGTACATGATGTCTATACACGTGAACATGATCTAAGAAGTTATGAACAATGCATGTTTTATAGTCGATGTACGCTGTACAAGTCACAATAAAATGTCTGTTCTGTTCTGTGTGGTATCCGGTATTCACTCAAAGGGAAAATTATTAAGAAGTCTCCAGTTCATGTTATGATTTTATTTCTTTCACACTTGTTATATAACAGATATGTGTTTTAAAAATAAAGGAGTTGATTAAGTCAATATACAACTTTAAAGGTTGTTAAACGTTCGTTTAATACGAAAAAGAAAAGAAAAGAGAAAGAAACCTAATTGACATCCAAAATAATGTAATTACTTTTAATATGCGTGTAATTAATTTAATATTTTCTTGTTCATTCGCCAAAAATTCACACATACCAATATTATCAAAAAGTAATAAATTTGATCACTGTTCGTTTTGACCTATTTCAAACAGAGCTATTATCGTTATACTGTCTGTGATAAACTATTGTGCATGCTGTAATTCGTTTAATGGTTAACTGTTATATACACATATTGATCACAAAACAATGTTGTCGTTTTGGAAATATCTCATTCTATACGGCAAACAATTGCCGGTTTATAGACTTGGTTAACCAGCATTTATTTGACATACACATGTAGTAAATATGCTAATAATAATGTGCGTGAAGTTTCTTGGTCATGGCATAGGTCACTGAACTGCGATTTTGGGCAGTCTGTGGAATTTCGGTCGCATAATGTGACAAAAAGCCCCGTGTTATTCAACTATTTATAGCTGATAAACATTAAAATGAGAAAGGGGACCACTGACACCTATACCAGAGTGTAGCCTAGGCATTACCCTAGGTGATGGTATAGGTCAAGTGGCTGCGATTTTAGGCAGGCTCTTGGTTTTTGATACTTTTAGGCTAATACCCAAAGAATTTTCCATCAAAATTTCAATTATGTGTAGCGATGATACCGAAAACATGAGAAAGGAGACCACTGACACCTACACCACAGTGTATCCTAGGAATAAACCTAGGTTATGACATAGGTCAATGTGCTGCGAATTTAGGCAGGGTCTCTGTATTCTCTCATTTTAGGCTTCTACCCAATGAATTTTGCATCAATTTTTCAATATTTGTTGCGGTAATACCTAAAAAATGCGAAAGGGGACCACTCTTACTTATAGCAGAGTGTAGCCTTGGCATAAACCTAGGTCATGGCATAAGTCAATGGGCTGCGGTTTTAGGCAGGGTCTTTGTTTTTGAGATTTTCAGGCTAACACCATTGGAACTTTCCATCAAATCTTCAATAATGTGTAGCGGTGATACCTTAAAACTGAAAAAGGGGACCACTGACACCTATACCAAAGTGTAGCCTAGGCATAAACCTAGATCACGACATACGTCAATGGGCTTCGATTTTAGGCAGGCTCTTTGTTATTGAGATTTTTAGGCTAATACCCAAAACAAATTTTCATCAAAAGTTCAATAATGTGTAGCGGTGATACCTTAAAAATGAGAAAGAGGACCACTCTCACTTATACCAGAGTGTAGCCTAGGCATAAACCTAGGTAATGGCATTCGTCAATTGGCTGCGATTTTAAGCAGGCTTTTGGTTTTTGATACTTTTAGGCTTATACCCTAGAAATTTTCCATCAAAATTTCAATTATATGTAGCGGAGATACCTTAAAAATGAGAAAGGGGACCACTGACACCTATACCACAGAGTAGCCTAGGCCTAAACATAGGTCATAGCATAGGTCAATGGTCTGCGATTTTAGGCAGGCTCCGGGTTTTTGATACTTTTAGGCTTATACCCAAAGAACTTTACATCAATGTTTTAATATTTGTTGCGGTGATACCTTAAAAATGAGAAAGGGGACCACTGACACCATTACAACAGTGTAGCCTAGGCATAAACCTAGGTCACGGCATACGTCAATGGGCTGCGATTTTAGGCAGGGTTTCTGTTTTTTTATATTTTTAGGCTAATGCCCTAGGAATAATTCATCAAATTTTCAATTATGTGTAGCGGAGATACCTTAAAAATGAGAAAGGGACCACTGACACCTATACCACAGAGTAGCCTAGGCCTAAACATAGGTCATAGCATAGGTCAATGGGCTGCGATTTTAGGCAGGCTCCGGGTTTTTGATACTTTTAGGCTTATACCCGAAGAATTTTACATCAATGTTTTAATATTTGTAGCGGTGATACCTTACAATGAGAAAGGGACCACTGACACCTATACCACAGAGTAGCCTAGGCCTAAACATAGGTCATAGCATAGGTCAATGGGCTGCGATTTTAGGCAGGCTCTTGGTTTTTGATACTTTTAGGCTTATACCCGAAGAATTTTACATCAATGTTTCAATATTTGTAGCGGTGATACCTTACAATGAGAAAGGGGACCAGTGACGCCTATACCACAGTGTAGCCTGGACCTAAACCTAGGTCACGGTACACGTCAATGGGCTGCGATTTTAGGCAGGGTCTCTGTTTTTGATACTTTTAGGCTAATACCCTAGGAATTTTCCATCAACATTTCGATTATGTGTAGCGGCAATACCTTAAAAATTAGAAAGGGGACCAATGACACCTATACCACAGTGTAGCCTAAGACTCAACCTAAGTCATGGCATAGGTCAATTGGCTGCGGTATTATGAGGCTCTTGGTTTTTGATATTTTTAGGCTAACACCGTAGGAATTTTCAATCAAAAACTCAATAATGTGTAGCGGTGATACCTTAAAAATGAGAAAGGGGACCACTGACACCTATACCACAGTGTAGCCTAGGCATAAACCTATGTCACGGCATACGTCAATGGGCTGCGATTTTAGGCAGGGTCTCTGTTTTTGATACTTTTAGGCTAATACCCAAAGTATATTCCATCAACGTTTTAATTATGTGTAGCGGTGATACCTTTATATTGAGAAAGGGGACCACTGACACCTATAAAGTAAAACGCAGCCGATTGCTTAACTTCTGTACAATGCTATTTATTTTGCGAGAGATGTAGAAACAGGTGCATGTACATTTAAATGTTTATTATTTTGTAACATTTGAGGCAAAAATAGTTGGTCAAGTTTGAAGGTACTAGTAGATATTAAATAATATTTCCTTGATAGATTATAAAACAAAATTACTAACATTTGTATAAATGACATTGCTAATTTACTAAACATTCACCATGTAAAAACAACACCTTTCTTTAAAAGAAAAGATTAAAAATAAACAACTTGGATAAAGGTAGCAATTGTTTGTTTGCACAATAACTCAGCAAAAAAACACAACTCTTTTCGTATGCATTACAGACCCGTTCTGTATTTAAATATTAACCTTGAAAGCTCAAAATATGTTTTAAATGCACATTTATGATTAATTGCTTGCCTTTGTTAATCTTCCGTGTGTCTGATATTTAAGATGAAATAATAAACTGCGTGGCCAATACTTCTTTTTAAATGGTACATTATGGCTAAAAGGAAGGTTTTATTTTAACAGAACAAAAACAAGCAAATAAACCTAGATTTGGTTTCATGATGTCATGAAGTAAACAAGTTGTTTTTGTTTCCACCCGCGTAAAAATAATAGTGATACATTTGTAGTTTAAAGCTGCACCCTCACAGATATACCATTTTACAACTTTTTTATTTTTTATCTTGGAAAGAGCAAATATTTGCGTAAATATCGGCAAACCAATGATAAAAGATTGCTGACAAAAGATCAAATCGCAGATTTGCATATTTCCGTTCGAAAATTAATGTTTTATGGCTTAAACGGTTAAAGAAAAATGCATAAAACATTATTTTTTAACTTAGATATAAAAATCTGCGATTTAATGTTTTTCAGCAGTATTATATAACCGATTTCCATGGATTTTCGCAAAGATTGGCTCGTTCCAAGACAAAAAAAGTTGTCAAAACGTTCGATCTGTGAGAGTGCAGCTTTAACTCAGCAGCTCACTAAGGAAATAAGGAAAACAAATGCTAATGTTGCAAAATAATTCACACATTCAAGTCCACCACAAAATGATAATATCAGCAGGTAAAACTTAAAAAAAAAGTTTTGATTTAATTTTTACCAACACACAGAGAAATTATCAACATGTTAAGGCGAGAAAATTGATATAGGGCCACATTTTGAGACGGCATGTATTTGAAAATTCCTCTCTATGTTTTTAGAAAATGTACACTCACTTATAATTTATGTCCCTATTCAGGGACGGATCTAGGATTTGACTTGCGCCCCTCCGATTGAGCTGAAATTTATTTGGTTTAAAGTGTTGGCAGGTGGATACTCCCCCAAGATATTTTTACAACTTATTGTCATATATGGTGCATTTTGGGCGTATTTTATTCCTTTTTTCTCATATATTATAATAAAAATTAACGTGATTAGGGGGAAGGGCGCCGGGTGCCCCCCCCCACCAGCCCGCTACGATGACGCGACAAACCAATTGTTAGCTGAATGAAAACAATATGTATTGAATTTCGTAAAATATTTGTAAACAAAGTTTGCAAGTTTAAGGAAGCACGGATATGATTCAGATGAAGGATTATTATAGTGGCGATAGATTATGCAGATTGAGTAGTTTTTCGTTTGGTTAACAATTTCTTTGAACAAAAAAAATCGACTGTTATATTAGCTATGATATTTGAATATGATAAATGTCATTTATTGTGCTCTGATGATGCTGATGCTGATGCTGTTGCTGCTGCTGTTGTTGTTGTTGTTGTTGTTGCTGCTACTGCTGCTGATGCTTATGATGATGATGGTGATGGTGATGATGTTGTTGTTGTTGCTGATGTTGTTGAAGCTTTATTAAAACGAAATGTATGGGAAATAACAACGAAATTCCGAACTGGTCCACTAACTAACTAACTATATGCTAATGAGGCAGATAAGTGGGCGGAGTATAGCATCGATGTTGTTTAGTGAAAATTGGTAGAAAGGTTCTGCAAAGTAAAGTGTGGTAAATCATTAGGAGTGTTAAAACTAAGATGATAAAAGATTGAACCCTTCAGCAAATGTTGTCTTTGAATACCACAATTTCCATGCTTTGTTGTTGCGTGATTGGTTGATTAACATTATCACGTGATGTTATGAATGTATCATCAGGATGATAAAATATCGCTATCATATATCGAAATCCTCGTTGTCTAGTGGACCAGGTGTTAAAGTGTCTTTTTTCTTTATTTTACCTGTGTGGGTTCGCACCCAACTAAAATCATAATATTTTTTATACTATAACTGTATTTTTTCCCTGCAATTTCGATATCAAAGAGTAAAATAATGATAAAATAAGTGCTATTACTATATTACCGGGAAAACTGTTTAAACGAAAAACTACTTCAAAATGCAGATCGTATTTAAAGCTACATAGAATTTTAGGTATTCAGAAAGTCACGTGATATGCAAATTTCGAAATAAGGTTGTGCGTGCTAAATTTAGAGTATACTTCGATTATACTTTCAGTTTTGTTGCATGTGGCGGATCCGTGGTCTAGTTGTAACACACTTGACTGATAATCCAGGGGTCGCAGGTTCGATTCCCCGCCGCACCTCTAAACAAATACTAATCGTCTTTCGGGAGGGACGTTAAATGGGGGTCCCGGGTGATAGTGCTAGACACTGGTGCACGTTAAAGAACCAGGGTATGTCTAACCAGGCCCGGGTTACATTTTGTCTGTCCACTATGCTCCAAAAACATAAAATGACTAACAATCTTATCAGAGCACTCGCCGAAGGGGCAAGGCCCGATTGCGTGTTTATATAAGCTTACATACACACACTTTTATTGTATTTTGTATTGCATTTGTTATCATTCAGGGTGTTAAAATGTCAAAAAGGTGAAGAGAAACCGTTTGGATATACATACAAAATATAAGTTTACATCACTAAAACATAATGGGACTTTAAGTCAAACAACTCAATGACAGGGTTAAGGAAAAATGATTACCCTGCCACTTTGTCCATTGTCTGGCGTTCGAAGAAGGCAGAACTTAAACTACAGTAAAAAAAAACCCATCCTTTTGTAGTCATTTCTATACAACAAATTTCCTTCCTTGTTTCAACAGACTGCCCACTATTTATATAGTTTGGGGGGGTTGATTTTTTCATACAGCGGCGAGATGGCAATCAACACCCAATACTTGGTTGACGTGCCTTACCCTCAACATAATGTTTGTGCAAGGTTTAACCTTGGACTGTATTAGTTTCTGAAAATGACTAAGCTTTTAAATGGTAAACATTACTTTCCTCTCTTTCGATTTTTATACGATATACCATACACAATTTCTTCAATTTCTTTCTACATTAAATCACAACCATTTATAAGATATATTATACACGTGTTGTTACTTTCCCATCTTAAATAATGTCCAAGTTATGAAATTGTCATACAAAATATACATAATTTCGCTTCATTTTTCAAACATTTGTGTTTTAATCAACATATATTTAGAATTAGCAATTTTCTATGACAGAATACACAGAAGCGGTGACCACATGGTATTATTTTGATACTAGGTACTAAAACATGTCAGCGCCCAGTGAGACTGAAGGTATTTTTTTCTTATTCTCTTCGTGGGTAAAAATTCAAATTTCCTTGCATCAACCATGTTTCAGGGCCAAATTTTCCCTGTAATTTGGTACCTTCATTATGCCGAACAGTTCTGTACTTTACTCGAAATGTGTGTCTTAAGTTTTCAATTGAGGCGAAATGTGCAGCGGAAATGTTTGAACCAAGCAGGAACTGTCCATTCTTTTGCAATATTTCGTTATTAATATACGCTATTTCGTTTACAGAGCTATTCATAAACATTGTGTGTAAACCTTTTGATATCCTCTAAAGGTATGTTTCCACGCCAATGTACGTTATTTGAAGAAATGATACGATAACCATTTTGTGAACCAAAAATCAACGAATTATTATCCGTACCAAGCACTACACAATTTATGTTCGTTAACAAACATACTTTGCATTACATCACAATGTTATTGTATCTTACCGTCAATATATAAGGTGTGCATTTAAATGGTATTTTAAACATTATAGTACGAAAATAGGATCAATATATAAAAAGAAACATTGTGTGTTATTGTATATTTCTATAGATAGGGCATCGACAAGTTCAAGTTCCATGCAGAATCATTTTGCCATATTATATACCCGGCGTTCATAAAAGACATCCATGTAAAGGGAATTTCATGAGATGTTAATTACTAAACAGTCTTTTTAGAATTTCTATTGGCTTGTTTATAGCTCGTTACTTAAGAATAAATATCATGGACCTTGATTGATATGAGGTAAGGCAATAATCCGGCTAAATCAAGGGCACCTACATATGTACTTTGTGGCTTGAAAAAATGCGATGACTTCATTAACTTGTTAAGAACGGACATCAGATTTAATGTGATACTTATAGTTGTCTTTTTATAGACTTCACTGCCCGGCATCCGATTAAATGGAAATTATGAACACATTGTACTTTCCAAAATTCAGACTAAAAATCATGAGAGAAAACATGGAAGGCTAAATCCAGTATTGATATATGATTAATGTAAATGCATATTCAATCAGTCTTTCGACCTGGCAGCTTAGTATTTTCTCGAAACGTTTCCAACATTGCCTTGTACGCAAACGATTAATATTTCCCCATTCGAAAGTCACTCCTCTATCCAGGTAAGTGGAAGCGCTGAGTGGAATTAATTTGACTACATTTATTACGTTTTTATAAGTAAAAATACAAATAAAATTACAATTACAAGTATATAAAGCCAAACAATTATTCATTGCAAATGAAACTACCTTAGTTTAACTTACTGATATTAATAGTCGATAACACTAGTTGTTCTGGTAAATTGATTTAAGTATATGTCATTGCCATTGCCTTTAAACAGTTTCAAGAATTTAAAGTATATAAAAGCAAACGGCTTGGACCAATGTTCTGTATATCATTAGTATCGTCTTCTCAATTAGCATATATAATAGGATTTACAATTTGAGAATGAAATATATATATATATGTGAGGGATTTGACATGGACTATGAAGGTTAGAAGGTAATTTAAGTAAATAAATAAGACGAAAAAGGAGAGCGAATAAATAAGAATGTATCTGACTCCCTGCTACAATGGTGATTCACTGACGAAACAGATTGTAATAAAATGCAAACAGTCTGGTTTTATTGTGACAATCATTTGCGTTATTCTGTCAAGCGTTTATTCTTATAAATAATTGTATATGGTGAAATTAATACACTTTTTTCATCGTTGGCCAGGTTAACCAAATAGAAAAGACGAAATGCTCGGAGGGTGAAAAGTACGTGTTGCTCGTATTATGGATATTCGTTCTAGAGTATATCAATTACACCTAGAAATAATGCTCGGTGTATTCATTAGCATAACTTCACCTGTAATTACTGTTTTCAAGAAAATAGTTACTGTCGTGGTCATTATTAAGATTACTATACTTAATCCTTATACGAATATGCATTACGGAGTATAAAAATCTCCAAATGAAAAATACTTAGAACCAATGCTAGTTGCATGTGTTTCAGGTTTATATCTTGGGCATAGAAATATATATGAAAGAGGACCAATGCTAGTTGCATGTGTTTCAGGTTTATATCTTGGGCATAGAAATATATATGGAAGAGGACCAATGCTAGTTGCATGTGTTTCAGGTTTATATCTTGGGCATAGAAATATATATGGAAGAGGACCAATGCTAGTTGCATGTGTTTCAGGTTTATATCTTGGGCATAGAAATATATATGAAAGAGGACCAATGCTAGTTGCATGTGTTTCAGGTTTATATCTTGGGCATAGAAATATATATGAAAGAGGACCAATACTAGTTGCATGTGTTTCAGGTTTATATCTTGGGCATAGAAATATATATGGAAGAGGACCAATGCTAGTTGCATGTGTTTCAGGTTTATATCTTGGGCATAGAAATATATATGGAAGAGGACCAATACTAGTTGCATGTGTTTCAGGTTTATATCTTGGGCATAGAAATATATATGGAAGAGGACCAATGCTAGTTGCATGTGTTTCAGGTTTATATCTTGGGCATAGAAATATATATGGAAGAGGACCAATGCTAGTTGCATGTGTTTCAGGTTTATATCTTGGGCATAGAAATATATATGGAAGAGGACCAATGCTAGTTGCATGTGTTTCAGGTTTATATCTTGGGCATAGAAATATATATGGAAGAGGACCAATACTAGTTGCATGTGTTTCAGGTTTATATCTTGGGCATAGAAATATATATGGAAGAGGACCAATGCTAGTTGCATGTGTTTCAGGTTTATATCTTGGGCATAGAAATATATATGGAAGAGGACCAATACTAGTTGCATGTGTTTCAGGTTTATATCTTGGGCATAGAAATATATATGAAAGAGGACCAATGCTAGTTGCATGTGTTTCAGGTTTATATCTTGGGCATAGAAATATATATGGAAGAGGACCAATACTAGTTGCATGTGTTTCAGGTTTATATCTTGGGCATAGAAATATATATGGAAGAGGACCAATGCTAGTTGCATGTGTTTCAGGTTTATATCTTGGGCATAGAAATATATATGGAAGAGGACCAATGCTAGTTGCATGTGTTTCAGGTTTATATCTTGGGCATAGAAATATATATGGAAGAGGACCAATGCTAGTTGCATGTGTTTCAGGTTTATATCTTGGGCATAGAAATATATATGGAAGAGGACCAATACTAGTTGCATGTGTTTCAGGTTTATATCTTGGGCATAGAAATATATATGGAAGAGGACCAATACTAGTTGCATGTGTTTCAGGTTTATATCTTGGGCATAGAAATATATATGAAAGAGGACCAATACTAGTTGCATGTGTTTCAGGTTTATATCTTGGGCATAGAAATATATATGAAAGAGGACCAATGATAGTTGCATGTGTTTCAGGTTTATATCTTGGGCATAGAAATATATATGGAAGAGGACCAATGCTAGTTGCATGTGTTTCAGGTTTATATCTTGGGCATAGAAATATATATGGAAGAGGACCAATACTAGTTGCATGTGTTTCAGGTTTATATCTTGGGCATAGAAATATATATGGAAGAGGACCAATACTAGTTGCATGTGTTTCAGGTTTATATCTTGGGCATAGAAATATATATGGAAGAGGACCAATACTAGTTGCATGTGTTTCAGGTTTATATCTTGGGCATAGAAATATATATGGAAGAGGACCAATACTAGTTGCATGTGTTTCAGGTTTATATCTTGGGCATAGAAATATATATGGAAGAGGACCAATGCTAGTTGCATGTGTTTCAGGTTTATATCTTGGGCATAGAAATATATATGAAAGAGGACCAATACTAGTTGCATGTGTTTCAGGTTTATATCTTGGGCATAGAAATATATATGGAAGAGGACCAATGCTAGTTGCATGTGTTTCAGGTTTATATCTTGGGCATAGAAATATATATGGAAGAGGACCAATGCTAGTTGCATGTGTTTCAGGTTTATATCTTGGGCATAGAAATATATATGGAAGAGGACCAATACTAGTTGCATGTGTTTCAGGTTTATATCTTGGGCATAGAAATATATATGGAAGAGGACCAATGCTAGTTGCATGTGTTTCAGGTTTATATCTTGGGCATAGAAATATATATGGAAGAGGACCAATGCTAGTTGCATGTGTTTCAGGTTTATATCTTGGGCATAGAAATATATATGAAAGAGGACCAATGCTAGTTGCATGTGTTTCAGGTTTATATCTTGGGCATAGAAATATATATGGAAGAGGACCAATACTAGTTGCATGTGTTTCAGGTTTATATCTTGGGCATAGAAATATATATGGAAGAGGACCAATGCTAGTTGCATGTGTTTCAGGTTTATATCTTGGGCATAGAAATATATATGGAAGAGGACCAATGCTAGTTGCATGTGTTTCAGGTTTATATCTTGGGCATAGAAATATATATGGAAGAGGACCAATGCTAGTTGCATGTGTTTCAGGTTTATATCTTGGGCATAAAAATATATATGAAAGAGGACCAATGCTAGTTGCATGTGTTTCAGGTTTATATCTTGGGCATAGAAATATATATGAAAGAGGACCAATACTAGTTGCATGTGTTTCAGGTTTATATCTTGGGCATAGAAATATATATGAAAGAGGACCAATGCTAGTTGCATGTGTTTCAGGTTTATATCTTGGGCATAGAAATATATATGGAAGAGGACCAATGCTAGTTGCATGTGTTTCAGGTTATATCTTGGGCATAGAAATATATATGGAAGAGTTCAAGTCAGCGGCCATGTCCTTGGTGTGTTGTGTTTTCTGGCAGTAAATAAATATTGAGCAATAGCAAAAACGTTCATTGGTACTGTTGTGTTTATCCCAAGCTTATTCGTCTACGTCTAATGTTCAAATATATAGCTTAACTAAACCATAGAAATTCAGTATCAGCTTATTCTCTTTAGAACAAAGAGGAAGAAAACAAGCTGGTCCGATACACTGTTTATAAGAATTTCACATGTAGAAAGGCATGGCCTAGTCGCCGCTCTTAATCTGGTTCCCGGTGGCAACGCATTAAAGATATTAAACCGAGAGTCTGTCGTCAAAATACTTTGAGGTGGCGACCTTAGAAATAGTCAATGACCGGATCGACCATCGTAAATTCATCATCTACTTATATGCTGATTTTCAGGATGAGTTGTTGAACAATTCTAAGTGTTTAATGCAGAATAATCCTTTTTAAAGACACCCCTTTTATGTCACTTTTTTTGAATATCTTTATTATTTAACAATTTACGTTTTTGTGTCGTTTTGACTATTTTAATACCGTATCAAGTAATACTGTATGTAAATATAAAAGCGAAAAGTTTGTGCGATACATTTGCAGGATGCGTAATTATTTTGTTTTGACAAAATAACAGCCCGAGTTTACACTTTTAAAAGTAAATAATTTGCTAAAGCAAATATTTTATTTGTATTAAGACTTTGTTTAACATCTTTCATTATTTCATTTTGGGTCTTGAAATGTTCGTTCATTTCAGTTTGTTTTTTAACAATGTCAACATACATCACTCGTTGATAATTGGTAGTGATCTATCAGTTCATATTTACTGATTCTTCACTAGATTAACTGTTCATTGAATAGCTTGTATCGAAGGACATTGATGAAGACATGTCATGTTAAGTTTTTTTTTATTTCATTCGCACAGTATTTAATTACATTACCAGGTTAGGTTTATAACAGTGTTATATTCAAGAGCATGAATAGCCCGTATCAAAACAATAGATTGTCATTTTTATTAAATAAAGGGAAGTTATAGAATCGCAAAGAAAATGTGCATACAATGAGAAATTATAAATATAAGTAATATATTGCATGCATGAGGAAACAATATTTATTGATTGTAGATTATAAGTATCTTCTTGGCCGAGAGTGTAAGATAGGTTCATCCCGACCCTCGCGCAGGGTGTTTTGCGGAAACTCGGTAAACCTCGTTTCCGCAAAACACCCTACGCTTACACGAGCGGCTATGGTAGATGCTTTTTCTCGCACCCCAGTTAAACAAAATTAAGTAAAAATGCATTTTTTGATGGAACTCTTTTGTGCTTAGCGAAAATAATTGCGTATGTATATGTGATAATTCGTGGTTGTCATGGATATGCGCGCATTGATTCAGGTTATGTTAACAGTCAAGTCGCTCTTTAAATAGTTCTAAGGAAAGTGAAGCATTATTTCTTGAAAAGGGCGTGAAATTGTATTCTGGTGACATTTGAAGCGAGAAATAATAAATTAGCGTTCTAAATATTGCCACAAGACAAGGTTTCAATGATGCTACAGACGACAGTCTTCAACAAGGGAGGTAATTACAATGTGCTGGCCATTAAAAAGGAGTTCAATACGGGCATTTTATCTTCGCCCGTGGGCAAGATAAGAATTTCTAGCATGGTTAAATTATTGGATCTACTTATCTGGGGTGGGAGAAAAATTGCCTTTTCAAACATAACAATTTGAATCGCCATGGCTTATAACTATTGTTGAAATTACAACAATATTGATGGTTTTGCTGTCTGTAGTATTTTGTTTCTAAAATGTTAAATATGTTAGTTGAATCACTGTTGATAATTGAAAAATAATTTCATGTTGGGTAAGATGATTTTTTTCGGAAAAAATGGCTTGTTTACAATATTGTCTTTATCTTAATCAAAGTCTGTGACAAAAAATATTGTTAATGTCAAATAAAGCAAAGCAAATAGTTACTGACAAAATTGAAAAACAAAAAAGAACAGTAGATTCTATCAAAATTATTTCATTTTCTTCTTTATATTATCTTAGAATTCTTAAATAAATGCATTTGGTCTGTCAACGAAGTAATCAAATTTATTTCAACATTGTAAAAGATTCAAAAGTCTTTTGTTTTGTCATAAAGATCAAGGAACGACAACCACGTGGGTTGATGATGGCGTATGCGAATGTTGTCTTGAAGTGAAGCTCGTGAAACCGCAAATTTACCTTAAATATTAGCTTTATTTTTATTGTTCATGCAGTTATTACTCCGGTTTTTAGAATGACGCCTTAATTTTAATTCCAGCCCGCTGAAAGTTATTATGCTTTCATTTTTTTTACATCGTTTTGGATGTTAGATGTGTAAGCACTCTATTCCATTATGTGTGCATTAGCCAACGCTCGTTTACCTCTAAATTATGCAAAGAAAACCACTATTCCAGAAATATCTGGTTTTAGTTAAATATTACATCTTACAACAAATAACTGCCACGGTTACCAAGCACATACATCACAAACTAGAACCGTACTAGACAACAAACAAACAGTTTACATCGCGGAGCGTATGCAAACGCTTGTCTGGTGTTTTTGTCGAACGAGGGTCTTAACTCAACAATTATGGCCCTCATAATGCATGTGCAAACCAAGTATCATTTGACTATCTAGAAGGGTGTTTGAGTTATGGCGCAAATTTTAAGGTTGGTCACAAGCACGCACGCATGCACACACACGCACGCACGCACGCACACACGCACACACACACACACACACACACTTAAACTTACATCTCCAAAACTGACGTAGCAAGTGGGATCGTCGTTGTTCTTCGTTATCTGAATTTTCTGAAAATTATCAATCGTATTTAATTAAATGTTGAAATGGTAATATAATTAATAGTTACATGATTAAACATGTGTATTATCATTGATTTCATCATAATGTATTATATTGGTTTAATGACATGCCATATCTTGGTTTGACCTGGTGTTGAAGAAGTGCACATGTAAGTTTATTCAAAATTAAATTTGTATAGTTATATGATTAAAAGATGACTAAGTATTGACAAAAAATGGACTTGGTTTTTAACCATTTTAGTTTTCTACTACTCTCTGTAACCCGCTAAAAATACTAGCCTTATGAAAAACGTAGAGATATTTTCTAACGAGTATTCATTACAATATGGATAAGTGTTAATTAATTGTTTAACTGAATTCAAAATACAATTACTACTTTAATTCCGAAATAAATAGAACACCATTTTGGAAACTTGTAAGATTTCTTCTCAACTTCCTGACTAATCTAAAGATGTTAAATGTTAAGAGTATTCAGCTGAGAATGTTACAACGTTCCACAAAACGATTAGAAATGACTAGCAATAGTACCTTGTTTTTGATACGTTCAATTGTAGTGACTGAGCCAGTCTCCGTGTTCTTTATGGTGATAATGATAATGTCCCCATTACCTCTCAGTGTCACTTCCTTGTTTTTCAAGTTTACCTCATCAGGAACCTGAACTATTGTCTGCAAAGATGGATGTTTAAATATAAACAAATATATGTATCAAAAATACACGTGTTGTTTTAAAATAGTATAGAACCTGGTTTAAAGCATTTCCTACAAAAGAAAGATACAGTTTACTCGACTTAATTCCATTGTATTGCTAAATGCACCGTAATGGTATTGCTTTATAATAAATGCATACTTTTTTGGTATATTTATTAAGGTATTCGACATATACGTTCTGAAGAATTGTCACGGATGTACTGATTTCACTTTCGACATTCATTTTCAAGTTTATTTGGTTAAAATGGTTGGTCGGAAAAACAGTGGTATGTAAATAACGTGTACTGATACGAACCCCTTTGAGTCCAAAGGCGGACTCGATTCCCACAGCGGCAACAATTACAAGAAACACCAGCGCCCACGATGCCATTCTGATAGATCAGTCTCTATAAATTGAAACTTTTATTAAATCTTGTTATTGGGCGTCACAAAACAAATATTTGTTTCCACTTTACTAACCTGCCCTATTTTAAATTGAAGCCAAAAAGTGCCTGTCATTACCTAAGAAAATATAATGTCAATTGATAATTATAATTATAATTAAATAGTTTCATAACAGTAACTGATTAACCTGTATGTCTATGATATATGAACATTGCTTTCATCTCGCAAGTTTATTGCTAGTGTAAAGTAGATGAATCCCGATATTGGCTGAGGACGTGAATACTATTTGTGTAGGTTATGTTAAGGCAGTGTCTTTCAGTCAACATATTTCCATTTTTCTGCGTAATTATCTATAACTATTTATTCTCCTCGGTTCTTCACAAATATTTATTTAAGATTTTTTGGCTAGCTTTCAAATTCACATTAACTTTGTATTCTTATGAACGTATTTAATGGAAGCGGTATTTCAATTTGCCTACAGCCTGAAAATCAAAGTTCTGAATTTCGTTAAATTTAAAATGCCTAATGTATGTTACCATTCATTTGAACTATACGTTCGTCTTTTAGGATGTTTGTCAATATTGCAATATATTTCAAATGCTGAAACAAAAACATCCTGAAACAGAATGTTAAGTGAGGTCTAAAATTTAAACTAACAACAAAACTCCTGAAATATAATGTTGAGTGAGATCTGAAATCTAAACTAACAACAAAAATCCTGAAATATAATGTTAATTGCGGTCAACAATCCAATCTTATCAACTTAAAATTTACTTACAGTTACTTTCGAGAAGAGTTTAACTTGTTTGGTCGATCACTGCTCCAAAAGTTGGCGATGGTTTGGGTGGTAACGACACCCCTATTTTTATAGAACCAACGTCGAAGGCATTCAAATGAAAAGACCAATCAGAATGAAGAACGTAGAATATTCCTGGTCATTTTGTTTCCTTCTCTACAAAAAGCATTGTTGACGATCATGTGCACCCGGATACAAATAGAACCGGTCAGCATTTTTTTCGTGACATTATTTAAGTACAGGAGTACTGTCATCTTTTAAGTTCTTTTTATATAATATCAAACCTAATTCCCCACACCGACGTTTTCAGTGCAAAGACATGCCAATCGTACTGTGTGTGATTTGGTTTCAATATTTTACTTTATCTCCTCCATACAATGCGCACTCTCAAAATTGGTTTAAAGAATTCTGCTTTATGAACTGATTTATGAACTGTGTATTCCCATAAAAATATTTATATTCAAATTGCTATTATATAAACATTTGCTTTTAGGTTCTGTATCGTTTTATTTAAATAATTCATTATAATTTATAAAGATTGGACAACTTACCTTTCTACAAAAAATATGACTTGTAAGTCTTTTGGGCTCCCAGGTAATCTATTTTCTAAATTGTGCTTATTTAAGAGTTCAGATAAAATGTTGGAAAAATTATTCTTTTAAAAATTGATGACACTTTTTTCCCTTTAATAAACAGTTTCAAAAGGTATGAATATACACATTTAGTTAATTTCGTTTCCCATTCGAGTCTTATTTGCCCTAAAACTGGCTCATTTTTTATGTTTCACACATGTGTCAATCTCAAAACTTTAAGGTAGATTGGTCTGTATTAGAAAGCAAAACCAGCTCCAAAACCCTTTAAAAGAGTGCTCATTTGATGTACACTTTCTTCTGGTAATTACAAAGCGTTTCATCATGACCATAGCTCATGACAATTTTTATCTCAATTTACAATAAAAACAATCGAATGACCCGCCCAAATATCACGGAAAAACTAAAGTCAAGTCTCAATCTCAGTCTCACCTCGATTAAACGACAAATACTAAAGTTTAAAAACTTTTAAAACCACATTCAATCATTGAGTGTGTTGATAAACACCTATGGTCTAGATTCCATGGGAATAATATTCTACAGCCAAACATGTATTTGAGTACAATTCCTTGTTTTTCAACAATTACTCAAGTATATGGTTTTGCTCTAGAATAAGTTTCATTTAAAATGAAGCCTAATCTTTTTATCAGCACATTCTATGAGAATATAAGTTTTTTAAAAGTTTAAAAATGCAAGATTTTTAATCATTCTTTTATGCGGCAAAACGAGTTGAGATTGAGATTGGCCTTGGGTATTATTGTGGTATTGGGGCCAGGTACGAGCGTCCTTGTCAATTACGCAAAGGGTTTTACTTCCTGATATTCAGGGAAACTAGAACAACGTGTTTTTTTATAAATAAAAAAAATATGCACATTTGGTGTTCTGTTGTCCAAATAAAACCACTTTACTTCCTCGTCTTTATTGAAAACGACCATGGTTTCGCTTTCAATATTTTTTTCAGTCAAAAGCTAGGTTATAGTTTTCACAAGTACATCACATGTTTTTCACAAGTACATCACATTGACAAAAGCGTTAATTCAAAATGCATGGTTGTAACCTATTTAGATGTTAAAATAATCTCCTACGTGCAAGTTATCTCAACAATTATGCCTGGGATTTAAGTCCCAGATTATGCTTAAAGGCCTAGTTTAAGGAATGTTTGGCATGATAATCCCCTGCTGTGACTCTTCTGCTAATTGCACTGGTGTCACAATAGGCGCCAATTTCCTGTGTATTCGTTTATTTGCTCAGGGCCATTTAGGGTCAATTTCTATAATAAAACAGGAATCTCAGAACAGAGATCTGATTAGAGGGATCAAGGCAAGTAGATTAAGGTCAATAAACAGAGGTTGTGGGTACTGTCACTCATAGAAGGCTTAAACTGGGCCTTTAAGTGTTTTGCTTATTGCTTTAATTGCTCGCAAGCGCTCAGGCTCATCTAATATCATGTTTTTATTATGTATTTTTATTAGTGATGCATATCATGATTACAAATATAGTTGCAATTTAAAGGGACTCGTCCATGTTTTGGCCAAATATAACTTATACCGGCCATGCATCTGAGAAAACTTTAACATTCATCATTATTTTACTCTATGGTTTTGAAATTACAGAAAAATACAATTTAAGTACGAAAAATATTTTGGTTTTAGTGTGCGAACCCACGCCGATAAGTAAAAAAAATAGTAAACCGATGCTATAATCTCTAGGCCATAAAAACGTTAACAACAGCACGGACATTTTGACCTTGTAAGATACACTGATAATATCACGTGATAATGTCAATCAACCAATCATACAACAACGTTGGACCGCTCTAACAAAAGCCAATACAAAACATTTTATTTTAAATCTTAATGAAAAATACGGTGAAACCTTGTTTTGGAATGTAATTTAAATGATGCCTTTATGAAACAAGCAAAGTAACACCAAACACATTGCTATATTAAATCCAACTTTATAAAGAAACGTACAGCCAAATAAATGGAAAAGGACACGGGTCATACAAGATGAACATGTCGATAACATTTTATGAAAATTAATCCACGCATCTTACTATGGATGTACCAATGATGTTACCCTTAGGAGTTTTAAATACAAATACATAAACAGAATAATACCTACTAATAAATTCGTATACAAGAGTAAACTATCAAATTCAAGTTTATATGATTTTTGCGGGGAACTCATCGAAACACAGGAACATATATTCTGGGAATGTAGGATTATACAAAATCTGTGGTTTCATTTTTTATCTTAAATAATAATTCAATTTTTAAAAACAAACAAACAGTAGTTTTGGTTTGGTGAAAAATTGCAGCATAAAACAATAATAAACTTTTAAATACTGCTAATGAAGTTTTTTATATTTAGCATGAAAAACATAAACACTCTACCAACTTTTGCATCATTTTTTAACTAAGTCAAACTAAGAGAAAAAATAGAGCGCAAAACAGCTCTTATCAACAACAAAATAAACTTCCATAAAAACAAATGGCATCTGCTGAATAACTACATAAATGTATATATACCCCTTTTCTATCCTTTCTACCCTTCTCCCTTATTATCATCTTACTAATGCTTTTTTTCTATAAGACTTAAATATTAACAGATTAAATAAACTGCTACCTGTCTTGGTAGTCATCAATATGGACTATTTTGCATGTGATATCACTCATATACCAATACTTCAACATAAGTATTATATAATACAAATAAGGAGTACTCAAAATAAATGTCTCATGGATATGTCTACATATTTTGAAATGTGCTGTGTTGTATAATGTTTGTTAATGTTGAACAACAACAACAACAACAACAACAACAACGACAACGAAACGCTGAAACCCGTTAGTAACGCTATTGAAAATGTTGGTCTTCAAAGACGATATTGGGAGAATATCAACATTTGCTCCTGAAGTGTTCCAGCTGTAAGTATAAATGTTTTAACACTCCTCATGAGTTGCCACACTTTATTTCGTTATAAAAAAGTGCATTTTACAAACCGTGAGCGAGTCCCTTTAAATGTATGTGTAACTAATCTTTCTTTCTCGATTGCATGTTTTGTTCTCTTCTTTCGTTATGCTTCATTCTATTCTGTATAGCCGTTTTTTCATTGCATTGCGTGATGTGAACATTATATTTGAATATATATTGTATAGTACGTAAAGTGACACCATTAATCAATTGTATCTTGATCATTATGGTATTATATATGTCATTATTTAATGATGCATATTCATGGGCAGATCTGCCTCAATGTTTTTGTAAATAAACTCTTAACTCTATAATAATTATATATAACCTGTATATATTTCCTGTGTTCGACTTAGAATTTATAAAATAAAAGTTTAAATGTTAATTTTATTTTCATATTTGTGAATACATTGCGGCGGTGTTTCTGAGGTGTTTGCAAAATGCACTTTTTTGTATGAGGCAATTAAGTGTGGCAAATCATTAGGAGTGTTATAACTAAGATACCAAAACCTGGAACCCTTCAGCAAATGTTGATATTGGCTAATATATCGTCTTTGAAGACCACAATTTTCTAAAGCGTTGAAAAGTGATGAGTTGGTTGACATTATCTAAGGATGTTATCAATGTATTATCGAAAGGTCAAACTATTCATGACTGTTGTGTGAGTCCTGGTGGCCTTGTGGTGAAGGTGATCGTTTTCTGGGTGGGTTCTTGACTTGACAGGCGTTGGATCGCAGCCCACTAAATTCAAAATACCTTTTTAATATTATAATTGTATTCTTTCTGAAATTTTGATATCATTGAGTAAAATAATGATAAAGGAAAACAAACCAAATGCATAACCGGGAAAATTTATTTTGGTCAAAAACATGAGGGAATGCCTTTAATAACTTATAATTTGCAAGTCATTATACCTTTGTATCAATATAAAACACTATTTCATATATCACGCAAAGTGGATGTATATATAGTTTGACCAGAAATTATTGAGATTTATGTTTTATACAAAAAATGCTTGCAGTTGTAATCCCATCAGTATAGAGCTCATAAACAATCTTTCTTTACTCAGATGCACTCATTTCAACACTCAACTTTCAAGGTAGTCTGCTCAAATGTAAACAAATGGAGATCACTCTAATAGCCTACTAGAAAATTTAAGGGAAGAGTTACTTCCCCTTATATTAAAAGAAGTTAATTGATGATGAGCACCAAACAAATATGTTGCTAAATCAAAATTGTTAATAAAATTCTCAATAATTTCTGGTCAAACTCTACATATACATTTAAAATTGTACAGAGATACATTTATCTGTAAATAAAAACATGCAGACAAAAACTATAGTGACTGGGCGATTGAACATAAACATTTAATAGGAAATAACATGTAAATACTTGTGACCATACTATTTAGCGAGCTTCCTATATTAACTTAAAACATAAAAGTCGAGCTTTTTAGGGGTAAACTTTATTGTTTGGTTATAATCAATCAATATGTTTTTGTTTCCTTTCACCCTTTTTATATCCTATTAATTCTAAACATTGCATCATTTAAACACTCCATCAACAAACTTCTTAACAATCGGGCAATTTTTGCTTTTCAAAAAAACAATCAATCAACTACCAGAAGAGTATCAACGATCTTTAAACCACATCACTGCATAGGCGCAGCCGATTTTATCCAGTAACAAGAAACTTGAATTTTTTGCTTATGTCATAATTACCATAACACCTATTTTATTTAGTCACGATACGCATGTTACTACATTGTGTGTAAAAAGAAGCAGACTAGTATAATTTTGTAACTACCCAAATCTACCACTATCACTATAGTGGAATTAAATATGTGACACAGTCTTTAAATAACAGGATATATGCCAAAATGATGTTAACATGAGAAATCATGTTTTTTTTTCTACACTGATTTTTTTAAGGCTGAAAGTGGTTTTATTTTGTTTTCATACCGTTTGTTAATTGACATAATTATAAAACCAATATGGTTTGTAGACAATATGGGATTACTTGTGGTACATCATTTTCACAATTGGCGAGGTTTTACGCAGATTGAATAACATAAAACTGAATAAAAGTCAAATATAAATATTGTATAAATGAGATTTTTTAATCATGCAGACATGAAAATGCAATAAATAAGAACAATCATTAATTTCACACAACCCCTTTTCAAAATTTGACATTTTACAGTTTACATGATAACCTTCAATATTTTTGTCGATGAATGAATTAACATTACCAGTGAAACAAATAACATTATTCGGTGTATATATCACGCATAACAGTTGTGCACATCAGTTGAGGAACTTGTAGAGAGGTATAATACAGGCCTCCAGGAGCTGTTAGATAAACATGCCCCGTTACAAACCAAAGTGATAACCATCAGGCCAAACACACCATGGTATAATGATAGTCTCCGTGCTGCTAAGAGGAACCGTCGTACGGCTGAGAGAAAGATGCGAAAATCTAATTTGACAGTTCATACAGAGATATACAAAGAAGCTTGTATTATCTATAATAAACTTATGCTACAGACCAAAAAGGATTACTATTCATCCAAAATTGAAGAAAACAGTAACGATCGGCGTCACCTTTTTAAACTCACAAACACTCTCATGGGTTGTAAGCGAGATACGGTGTTACCATCCACCGATAATGACAAATCTTTGGCAAATAAATTTTGTGACTTTTTCATTGGAAAAATTATCAGTATCCGTAACAAGTTGAGTGAGAATCAGACTGACAATGATGTCCTTCGGGCTGATGTTAAGTTCATTGGAGAGCGCATGGAAGCCCTGGCTCCTGTTACCCCTGAAGAGGTTAGGAAAACCATCATACATGCATCTGCAAAGTCTTGTGAATTGGACCCCATTCCAACATCTCTGTTGAAGCCCTGTCTAGATAGTCTCCTCCCAATCATCACAGCTATAATAAATCAATCATTGTTGAACTCTGAAGTACCTACTCAATTTAAGCAGGCCATTGTACGACCCTTACAAAAGAAACCTGAGTTGGATCATGATACATTTAGTAATTATAGACCTGTATCAAACCTCCCTTTTCTGTCTAAAGTGCTTGAAAAAGTGGTAGCAAGAAGGCTGGAGGATCACTTGGACACTAATACATTACATGACAATTTACAATCTGCGTACCGTGCACGACATTCCACAGAGACAGCACTTCTGCGAGTCCACCAAGACATAGCGGCCGCACTTGACAATAACTCATGTGTGGTTTTGATAATGTTAGATCTATCTGCCGCCTTTGATGTCATCGACCATCCTATTCTACTTAAACGTTTGGAACATGCCTATGGAATATCTGGCTCTGCCCTGCTGTGGTTTCACTCTTATCTGAGTAATAGGTCTCAACGCGTTGCAGTTCGGTCGGCTGTTTCTGACGAAACCTCTTTACATTTTGGCGTTCCTCAGGGCTCGGTACTGGGACCGAGAAAGTACTGTATGTTCTCTAGACCAATAGGGGATATATGTAAGAACCACAACATGCTACACCATGGTTATGCTGATGATACGCAATGCTACCTTGTCATTAAACCAAAAGACAGTTGGACTAGTGTAGTACCAGCAATTGAAGCGTGCTTGTCGGACATCAGTTCCTGGATGCACCTGAACATGCTTAAGATCAACCAGGACAAAACTGAACTCATCATCTTTGTACCAAAACATCAAGAAAAGAATTTTTCTGGCTGCAAATTACAATTTGACAATTGTTCATGAATCATCATTTGTGAAAAACTTAGGTGCCTTCTTTGATAAAACTTTAAGCATGGACAAACAGGCTAATGCAATTTCAAAATCCTGTTTTTTCCATCTGCGTAATATTGGGCGGATTAGGCCATTCATTACCATAAATGCCTGTAAAACACTTGTGAATTCTCTTGTGACCTCTCGGCTGGACTATGCCAATGTTTTGCTATGTGGTGCAAACTGCAAAGTAATCGACAAACTGCAGCGCATCCAGAACACTGCCGCTCGTTTAATCACGCTTACAAAGAAGCGTGACCACATAACCCCGGTTCTATATTCTCTACACTGGCTCCCGGTTCCGTACAGAGTACAGTACAAAGTCATACTGTACTCTTTCAAAATCAGACATGAACTTGCTCCTGTATACATGAACAATCTAATTAGTGAATACCAGCCAATACGACTTCTGAGATCAGACTCTGCTAAGCTACTGAACGTTCCACGTACAAAAACTAAAACATATGGTGAAAGGAGATTTGATAAATGTGCAGCCAATCTTTGGAACAGCCTGCCAGTAGAAATTAAACACATTGACTCCCTGACAGTTTTCAAAAAGGCTTTAAAAACTCACCTATTTAAATTGGCATATCAGTGAAATGATGTGGACTTTTTAACCTTTTAATTCGCGTGTGCAGCGCTTAGAGACTTGTTTTATAATGCGCTATACAAATATTTACATTCATTCATTCATTCATTCATTCAGTTGTAAAAATGCGACTTAGTAAAACTTCCTTGCCGAGTGTACATTATATATACATGTAAAAGTATCATTCAAATAACAGCTGTTCTATTCTTTGTAAGACTTTCAATACGGTTTAGCAAAGCTAAGTTTATCATTGTGGGGTTTTATGAGTTGAGAAAGAACATGTTACAATTACACAGAATACATATATATTATACTGCCTTAACTCTAACAAGTAGCATGATGTAAAAAAATCTTTTTAAGTAGCAATCTTATCAATACGCTATACAATTATAATATTTGACATTCAACAGAAATGGTACATTCTCATTGCCTGGTACCTTTTGATTGCCTCGGCTAGTACATTCTGATTACCTGGTATATTTTCATTGCATAGGCTAGTACAATCTCATTCTCTAGTACATTTCAATTCACTAGGCTAGTACATTCTCATTGCCTGGTACTAGTGCATTTTCAGTGTCTAGTACAATTTCACATGTTAAGGTGAGAAAATTGATATAGGACCACATTTTGAGACGGCATGTATTTGAAAAATCATCTCTATGTAGTTAGAAAATGTACAGTCACTTATAATTTATGTCCTTATTCAGGGGCGGTTCTAGGATTTGATGTTAGAGGGGGCATTTGACTTGCGCCCCTCCGATTGAGCTGAAATTTATTTAGTCTAAAGTGTTGGCAGGTGGGTACTCCACCAAGATATTTTTACAATTTATTGTCATAAATGGTGCATTTCGGGCGTATTTTATTCCTTTTTTCTCATATTTTATAACAAAAATTAACGTAATTAGGGGGAAGGGCGCCGGGTGCCCCCCCCCCCCCCCGCTACGATGACGCGACAAACCAATTGTTAGCTGAATGAAAACAATATGTATTGAATTTCATAAAATATTTGTACACAAAGTTTGCAAGTTTAAGGAAGCACGTATATGATTCAGATGATGGATTATTATAGAGGTGAATGATTGTGCAGATTGAGTAGTTTTCGTTTGGTTAACAAGTTCTTTGAAAAGAAAAAAAATCGACTGCTATTTAAAAGCAAAAATACTAGCTATGATATATGAATATGAAATATGTCATTTATTGTGCTCTGATAATGATGATGATGATGATGATGATGGTGATGATGATAATGTTGATGATGGTGTTGTTGTTATTGCTGCTGCTGCTGCTTCTGCTGATGAGATGATGATGATGATGATGATGATGGTGATGATGATGATGATGATGGTGCTGATGATGATGGTGATGATGATGATGATGATGATGAGGTTCTCGCACTTGCACGCAACAAAAAAACATGGTTTTGCATATATTAGTTCCCCGATTTGTTTTGCAAAACGTTTTATGAAACATTGCTTTTCTATTGCTTCGACAACCAAAATTAGATAACAAACCAGATTACAATCGCCAAATTTCCATTTAAAAACGAAAACCGTGCAACCGCCAAATTTATATTTAGTCACGAATTGGTTTTTATTAAGTTAGTTATCTAGAACTTCGCACTAAACAATATAAAGGCAATCGCGGAGCTTTTCCTGCTATACATGCACTAAGAAAGTTAGTGTGCCGACTTTAAATTACTTAGAAGACCATTAATAAACACTAACTTTTACGTAGTAGTATTTTCTGCTGATTGGCGTCTCCCTATTGGCTTTTATTGTTAAAGCCTCAGTACCACTTAGAATTTTGTAAGTAATTAGAGAAAAAAATTAAAGTGAATGTATAACTTTGATAGAGTCTCATATCATATCTGATAAATTCCCGAGGTCCACACGATGCTTTATTGATAAAGAAATGTATGGGAAATGCCAACGAAATTCCGAACTGGTCCACTGACTTACTATATGCTAATGAGGCAGATAAGTGGGCGGAGTATAGCATCAATGTTGTTTAGTGAAAATTGGTAGAAAGGTTCTGCAAAGTAAAGTGTGGTAAATCATAAGGAGTGTTAAAACTAAGATGATAAAAGATTGAACCCTTCAGCAAATGTTTTCATTGAAAACCACAATTTCCATGCTTTGTTATTGCGTGATTGGTTGATTTACATTATCATGGGATGTTATTAATGCATCCTCAAGATGTTGAAATATCGCTATCATATTTCGAAATTCTCGTTGTCTAGTAGATCAGGTGTTAAAGTATCTATTTTCTTTACTTTACCTGTGTGGGTTCGCACCACACTAAAACCAAAATATATTTATACTATAAGTGTATTTTTCTGCAATTTCGATATCATAGAGTAAAATAATGATAAAATAAGTGTTATTACTTTAATAACGGGAAAACTGTTTAAACCAAAAACTCTTTATACTTTCAGTTTTGTTGCATGTGGCGGATCCGTGGTCTAGTGGTAACACATTTGACTGTTACTCCAGGGGTCGCAGGTTCGATTCCCCGACGCACCACTAAACAAATACTAATCGTCTTCCGGGAGGGACGTTAAATGGGGCTCCCGGGTGACAGTGCTAGACACTGGTGCACGTTAAAGAACCAGGATATGTCTTACCAGGGTTACATTCTGTCTGTGCAATATACTCTAAAAACATAAAATGACTATCAATCTTATCGGAGCACTCGCCGAAGGGGCAAGGCCCGAGTGCAGTATATATAAACTTACATACACACACTTTTGTTGCATTTTGTAATTGCATTTTTTATCATTCAGGGTGTTAAAATGTCAAAAAGGTTAAGAGAAGCCTTTTGGATATACATACAAAAAATAAATTTACATCATTAAAACTTAATGGGACTTTAAGTTAAACAACTCAATGACAGCGATAAGGAAAAATGATTACCCTACCACTTTGTTCATTGTTTGGCGTTCGAAGAAGGCAGAACTAAAAATACAGTAAAACAAACACATCCTTTTGTAGTCATTTCTATACAACACATTTCTTTCCTTGTTTCATCAGACTATCCACTATTTGTAAAGGTTGGGGGTTGATTCTTTTCATACTGTGGCAAGATTGCAATTAACACCCATTACTTGGTTGACGTGCCTTACCCTCAACCTGCAAGGTTTAACCTTGGACAGTAATCGTGTCTGAAAATGGATTAGCTTTCAAATGGTGAACATTACTTGCCTCTCTTTCGATGTTTATTCGATATAACATACACAATTTCTTCAGCGCACGTACATTAAATCACAACCATTTATAAGATATATTGTACAAGTGTCGTTACTTTTCCCCATCTTAAATAATGGCCAATTTATGAAATTGTCATACAAATATACATATTTTCGCTTCATTGTCCAAACATTTATGTTTTCACCAACATATATTTAGAATTAGCAATTTTCTATTACAGCCCTTTTGATAATATACAGAGGCGGTGTTCACGTGCTACTTTGTTTTGATACCAGGTACTAAAACATGTCAGCGCCCAGTGAGACTGTAGGTAATTTTGTTTTTTTTCTTTTCGTGGGTAAAAAATCAAATTTCCTTGCATCGCCCATGTTCATGCGCCAAATTTTCCCTGTAATTTGGTACCTTCATTATGCCGAACAGTTCTGTAGTTTACTCGGAATGCGTGTCACAAGTTTTTAATTGAGGCGAAATGTGCTGCGGAAAGGTTTGAACTAAGCAGGAACTGTCCATTCTTTTGCAATATTTCGTTATTAGCATACGCAATTTCGTTTACAGAGCTATTTATAGACATTGTGTAATCCGGCGTAACTCGGCATCCAGAATACCGCCAGAAATATGCCATAATCCGGCGTTTTAAAGAGGAGGGTGTGGTGATGGTGGTTGTGACATCTTTAAGCGAAGGCTAATGTTTAAAAAGCATTGCTAACCATTTACTCAACAAAGTGATATCTTGAATGGAAACGTTTTCTCAAACTATATGTGATAAAGTCCTTGCTTGATACCTAAAACGGCGTTTTAATGTTTATGTAACCCACCCTTGTTGACGTTGTGTGTCATTTGATGTCTGTCAGGTATTGCAAAATTAACATTGGCAAGGTCAAGGTCATCTTGTTAAATATTTGGTTACTGGGCTTGACCCTGTTTTTATTCTAATGCTCTATTGTGTTTAACTCAAGGGCTTTTATAATAAAAAACAAACAAAAAAAGCATATGATTTGTGTGCAGATATTGTTTTAGCCTTTATACGATACTATATTGTTTATATATCGTATATTGTTGTGTTTTTCAATTAATAGGAACGTGGCCCAATTAAAAAGCGCCAAAATATCGCTGATACTTTTTTATGTGTATTCAAATCATATCCTTTTTTATCAATAAAGTCAAATGAGTTAAACATTAAAATGCATGAAAAGTATCTTTTTGTTTTTATTTCATCCACCTATATTGTGCGCCATTAAGACTAAATTCAATAATATACTTCCTAAGTACATGTACGTACCAAACATGATGAATGTTTCAGTCTATAAGTAGTTTTGGTCATGTATATATTACCTTTAACATTAACTCATATTTAACTTCCATATGCCCTTACCTGCCTTACCTGAGAGTAGTATAGTAAACTTCCCCCCCCCCTTGAAAAAAGCGCGCCAATTTTCTAAAATTGTATCTATATTACAATTCCATTAATAATGTATAATGCATTGTCATCGTGACCTCGGACTGAAAATTTATGACACGCGATCCGATGATAATAGTTGATTTAAACATTATATATATTTTACAACGATTGTGAAGAAAGTTATGCGTACTTATACTTAGACACTCTCGTTGGCACGATGTTGCGCGAGAGTGTGGTCTTGTGGTGAGGGGCAAACCGGATTCCCGCAGAAAACCCACTAAGTGACCACTAACCAAACTCACATGCACCCAGGTCGAGAATCGAACCCGGTCGCCTTGGTGAGGAGCGAGTGCGCTAACTAAACACTGCGCTAACCGGACAACCAATAATAATAACAGTTCAATATTTGATTTTACGAAAAAAGGGAAATTACTGCTATAACGTGGTGCAGTTATTCATCCTAACAATGGTTACAATGATTGTTCAACATTTAATTTCATAGTGCTATACTGTATCTTTAGGCAGCGGATTTCACATCAAATTGTCTATTGTTATATGCGGATCACATGATAGACAATTCTGAGTAACCTCGCCAATTTCAGCCTCCTCACTCCTCAAAGACGCGGTCTAATCTCAAATGTGTCTTTTTTCCGAATCATCTCACGTGCTTTTACATCAAAGTGGTATTTTTTAAATATCGCGTTCTTATCCATCTTTTAGAATATCGAATATGCGCCCGATATAAATGGCTATCTACATATATATAAATTTAGGTATTAGATACAACTAATTATTCTTAAGGACACTGCCAAAAGAGGCTGCGAAACACAACTTATACGGGTACGTGTACGTGTGTACTTCTTTTTGTGCACGAATTTATCCAAGTATGTGTATATTGTACACGTTTAGAATGGCATGTACGATTACACTATGAAATCGATTTATGCGATTATCAGCGAGCCTACAAGTACATGTTTAAACCGACTTTAAAACTAAACCGCAACTTTAAATTATACGTATTACTTTACTTACAAAAGAACAAACAACATTTCGTGTTTCGTAATAACTCTACTAAGTACACTATGGGTGACTGGCCTTTTTTATGAAATAATCTAGCCATTCTTTACTAAACAAGGTTTGGACTGGAGATAACTATTCATACTGGAATACCTTTGGTACATTTGTTATAATTGACACATTAGCAAAATATTCATTGTTTCACAACCGATAAAAGAACAGCGCAATGGCCTTTTCAACATTATTGATAGCATACGATGGAGCGTAAGACCGTGAAATAAATCAGGATATAATGAAGGAACATTGACAGTGGTCTGCAATACTATGTCTACATTCAGGGTTAAAAAAACGAACATACCTTGAAGGCGGATTTCAGTTTCATTGACAGTGGTCTCCCATTATATACTGGCTATGTTCGGGGTGAAAGAACAATTTGAATGGACCTTCACAGGGGTAAGCCAAAGGTTGTCATCCGGGTTAGTTAATGACTTAAGAACAGAAATGGAAAAAAAACTGACTGAGGTGAACCAAGGCGGTCAACAGGCTAATTTTAAGACTTAAGAAAGGACATCGAGGGCGTAGGCAGTTGAAATCCATGCGGTTACCGCACCCCGGAAGGGATATCAAAGGTATTGACTGATGTGTGCCAAGGCTGTCACCCCACTAATTTCAGAACTTCAAAACGGCTATCAAGAACCTTTACTGTTGTTGGCCCATGCGGCCTACCAGCTTAATCCAGGATTTCAGAACGGACATCAAAGACCTTGACTGGGCTAATATCATGCGTCTACCCGACTTAGCCCGTGGCTTAAGAATAAATATCACGGACCTTGATTGAGATGAGTTAAGGCAATCACCCGGCTTAATAAAGGGCACTTACATATGTGACTTTGTGGCTTGACAAAATACGCTGACTTCATTTATAAATTCACAATGGACATCAGATTTACTGTGATCTTTATAGTTTATTGGAAGTAATGAGCACATTGTCTTTCCAAAATTCAGACTAGAGCCCATGAGAGAAAACATGGAAGGCTAAATCCAGAATTAGTATATGATACATGATAATCCATATTCAATCAATCGATTGATCTGGCAGCTTAGTTTTTACTCGAAAACGTTTCCAACATGGCCTTGGACGAAAACCATTAATAGTTCCCCATTCGAAAGTCGCTCCTCTGTCCAGGTAAGAGGTAGCACTGAGTGGAATTAATTTGACTTTTGCGGTCGGAAGGCTGCCTTTTTATCAGTAAAAATTACACATATTACAATTACAAGTTTATAAAGCCAAACAATTATTCATTGCAAATGTAAATGAAACTACCTTAGGTTTAACTTACTGACATATAGGGTCGATAACACTAGTTGTTTGAAAGTTTGAAAGTTTTATTAGTCAAGGCTCATTTCGAGCATCTGACAAAACAGTGCAATTCTGGTAAATTGATTTAGGCATATATTATTGCCCTTGTCTTTAAATAGTCTCAAGAATTTAAAGTATATAAAAGAAAACGAGTTGGTCCAATGTTCTATATATCATTAGTATCGTCTTCTCAATTAGCACATATAATAGGATTAACAATTTGAGAATAACATTTGTGAGATTTGACATGGATTATGAAGGTAATTTAAGTAAATAAATAACACGAAAAAGGAGAGCGAACAAATATGAATGTATCTGACTCCCTGCTACAATGGTGATCCACTGACGAAACAGATTGTAATAAAATGCAAACAGTCTGGTTTTATTGTGACGATCATTTGTGTTATTCTGTCAAGCGTTTATTCTTATAAATAATTGTATTTGGAAATTAACACACTTTTTCATCGTTGGCCAGGTTTACCAAATAGAAAAGACGAAATGCTCAGAGGGTGAAAAGTACGTGTTGCTCGTATTATGGATATTCGTTCTAGAGTATATCAATTACACCTAGAAATAATGCTCGGTGTATTCATTAGCATAACTTCACTGGCAATTACTGTTTTCAAGAAAATAGTTACTGTCGTGGTCATTATTAAGATTACTTTACTTGATCCTTAATGTGTGTGGCCAGAATGAATTCGTGTTTTCAGGTGTTGATACAATAGATGCTTTTTGTGACTGGTTGTTTTCAGAAGAAAACTATGGGACCATTGTACTTTGTCATAACTTTCAGGGCTATGACTCCTACCCTATATTAAAATATTTGTACACAAATGGAATATTACCAAGAGTAATTCCCAATGGGGCTAACATTTGAGCCTAATAGCAAAGTCAAGATGATCGATTCTCTAAACTTTCTGCTAATGGCGTTGTCCCAACTCCCAAAGATGTTTGGCTTTTTGAGTTAGCCAAGGGATATTTTCCACACCTTTACAATAAGAAGGAACATCAGACTATTATCTTGGACCATTTTCCTGATTTGACATATTACAACCCAGACGCTATTAAAGCTGACGATAGTGCCATCTTCTTACAATGGTATAACGAAAACAAACACAATACAACTGTACTTTCAATTTTCAATATAAACTTCTCAAATACTGTACATCAGACGTAGACATATTACGACGCTGTGCCTTGAGATTTAGGCAGGATTTTATACACATTACTGGCGTGGATCCTTTTGAAAAAAGTATCACTATTGCTTCGGCCTGTCAACGTGTTTTCCGGACTAATTTTCTGGAGCAGGACACTATAGGTTTGATTCCATCGTACGGTTACAACCCTGAACAAGTTCAATCTATGAAAGCTCTTCAGTGGCTTAAATACCAATCACATGCAATTGATATACGTATTCAACACGCTCGAAACGGCGGAGAGAAAGTCATTGGACCATACAAAGTGGACGGGTATTATGAGGCAAATTGTCAGAAAGTGGTCCTTGAATTTCATGGCGATTTTTGGCATGAAAATCCAAAAATGTATGCCAGTTCTACACTCCATCCTGTCAGTAAATTAACCATGGGTGATCTCAATCAAAAGACACTAGACAAACAAAAATATCTCGAGGACAGAGGTTACGTTTACCAATCTATCTGGGAATCAGCATTTGAACAGCAAATGAAAAACAATCAGGAAATGGCTGCTTTTGTACACGACTTAGAACACGTAACGCAGTTACAACCGAGGGATGCTTTTTTCGGAGGAAGAACAGAAGCCTTTACCTTGTTTAAGGAGCGAAGTCGGGGTGAAACACTCAACTGCTATGACGTCACTTCACTGTACCCGTTTATCAATAAAACGGAGAAAATACCATTAGGTCATCCTACCATAATCACGGAAGATTTCAAAGGTATCGACAACAACGAAGGTCTCATTAAATGTAAGGTCCTTCCTCCCAAAGGCCTCTTCGTTCCCGTATTACCTTATAAAATGAATTGAAAAATAATGTTTGCTTTATGTAGGACATGTGCCGATACGCAACAACAAGATCCATGTACACACACATACAGTTGGCGTTGTTTTATTGGTACATGGGTAACTGATGAATTGTAAAAGTCTGTTGAAAAGGGGTATCGTGTACTCAATGTATACGAAGTATGGCATTTTGATCAGATATCCCAATATGACGCTGAAACAAAAACCGGTGGTCTTTTCACACAGTACGTTAATACATTCCTGAAAATTAAACAGGAAGCCAGTGGTTGGCCTGACTGGTGTAAAACAGAGGACGATAAACAGAAGTACATCCAGTTATATTATGAAAAAAAGGTATTCTGTTGGACTATAGTAACATCAAAAGAATCCCGGAATGCGCACTCTGGCCAAACTCATGCTGAATTCGTTCTGGGGTAAATTTGGTCAAAGGCCCAACATGTCTCAGGTTGAATACATCGACGACCCTTCCATATACTTTGACAAGATAACCTAAGACCAAGAGGATGTGACGGGCGTGAACTTTGTATCTGAGGACATGGTAGAAATAAGATGGAACTATAAGGAAGAGTTCATTGAAACATCAGAGAAAACAAATGTCGTCATAGCTGCCTATACTACGGCGCAGGCACGTTTAAAACTATATTCCTACCTTGATCGGCTTGGTTCTCGTGCCCTGTACGCGGATACGGATTCAATCGTCTTTTCGACAAATTCAGAAGAATGGGTACCTAGCCTGGGTGATTATTTAGGTGACTTGACTGACGAGACACATGGGAATTCAATAAAGGTGTTTGTAACGGGGGGGGGGGGGCGTTAGAAATTATGCCTTCCAGTTGGTTAGCCCTGACAAGAACGGAAAGACAACACACTGTAAAGTTCGTGGTATAACTCTCAACCATAAGAACTGTCTGGATATTAATTGTAATACATTAAAGAGAATGGTGACGGAGGACAAAGACGATATAGTTACAGTAACTGACCAATTTAAAATTGTCCGTGATCGAGATGCCGCCCGTCTATTCACTACATCTCAGAAGAAAGATTATAGACTGGTGTTCGATAAAAGAGTAATCAAAGATGGATACATGTCATATCCCTACGGTTATTGAATCGACTTTGCTTTGTTGTTCTCTATAAGGTGTTATGTATGAATTAATATACTAATATTTTCATGCGAACATGTAAATGTTCTAAATATGTAAAAATTGTTGTTCATATTATTACATCATATATCTCTAAATCAACGATAAGTTGCGTTCTTGTAACAAAGCAGTATCTGGTTTAGAATTGAATGACAAACGGAACAGAGGCTCTGACGGACGCATGCTAAACCCCACGAGTTCTCGAAATAATATAACGTATGCAGACTACCACTATCGGTGTGAGCGGTCTTTAAGTCCCCTTGTACCTATACTCTTAAAAAAGTGATTCCTAAATACATAGAGGCAACTATATATTACATATATTGGTTTATGCAGTTAGAACAATGGCTCCTCAAAGTAGAATTTCAGTTTTAAATCTAATATATAATAATAATGTAATCGACTCCTCAAGACAAAATGGCGGCTATTTATTGAATATATAGTAAAATAATGACTCCTCAAGACAAAATGACGCCTTTCTATTGAATATATAATAAAAAAATTGCCTCCTCAAGACAAAATGGCGACTTTCTATTGAATATATAATAAAAAAAATGCCTCCTCAAGACAAAATGGCGACTTTCTTTTGAATATATAGTCAAAAATTTGCCTCCTCAAGAAGTTCTTAAAACCAATGTTTCTCCCCATTAAGGCAGCATATAATGATATGTACACTGCATTTTTGTAAGCATTGTGAAGTCAGTCACACATGATTTATATAACATTTGAAGACATTAATATGGTTTTGAATGACATTTTGCAGAACCTCTTTCTTGGGTGGATGTATTCAGATATGACCCCAGAGACGCGGCCATGATTGTGACACGTGGATGTTTTAGATAGTTTTCAACATACGAAGTGCTCATAATTTGTAGGAAGATAGGCTGAACTATTTTCCGCAAATTCATAATAAAGTGATTATTTTATATATACACAGAAGGGAATTTCGATCCGGGCCGAGACAATTTCGTACGGGCATGCTATTATGAAAGGTTAAAACATGAAGCCAGTATTACTTAAAATGGCACACAGCTCCATTCGGAACTCATAGGCCATTTTTATTGAAAACAACCACGCATTTATGCCAGTACATCAGTAGAAAAAAATAATTTTGTTAAAATACACGCACACCTCCACCTACGGAGGACGCTAATTTCCATTCGGAACTCCTCTGTTATTTCCATCGAAAACAACCACGGATGTATATTATAATGGACGGATTACGATGTTAGAAATATAAACACTTTAACTACGCTGCAAGTAGATCGCGAAATTATTTCAATTTAGCAGTTAGATTGTATGGCTTTACTCTTGGAATTTTTAATTATTTATGCAAGTATACACCTCACTGGCAATCGATTTAAATTTAATAATACAAAATACACGTTAAAACACTACTAATAATTAATACCGTTATTTAAAATTTGACGAACTACTTCTACTGATGTACTGGCAAATATCCGAGGTTGTTATAGATTTAAAATGGCCGAGGAGTTCCAAATGCGCTCATCTCATATTTTGATAAAATCACAAGATCACATCTATTCTATAAGTTAATAACTGAAAATATAAGCACCCGTTTCGTAAAGGCCATCAAGGCCATGTATAGTGCCGTCAAGGCATGTGTACGATATAAAACAAACCTATCTCCATTCTTTACATCAAATATCGGCGTAAAACAGGGAGACCCCAGTTCAAGTTTGATGTTTTTATTCTTCGTTAACGATATTTTATCAAATATTAATCATAATATAGAAGGAATTTGCACCATAAACGATATCAAATTATATCTGCTTTTATTTGCCGATGACGCTGTTATTTTTGCTCAAACTCCTCAGGCCCTACAATCAATGCTTGATGATTTACAAGTCTACTGTGGAATATGGGATCTCAAAGTTAATACATTAAAAACTAAAATTATGATATTCGAAAGAGGCAGAAAATCTAACTTTATCTTTAACATGAATAATACAAATCTAGAAATTGTTGAATCATTTAAATACTTGGGTATAACCTTGTTCAAGAATGGAAACTGGAATAGGACACAGAAACACATTGCACAACATTCCCTTTATGCCTTACATAATTTATTTATCGTTTATAATCAACTAGACATTAACATCAAAGAAAAAACTAATCTTTTTGACAGTCTCATTGGGTCAATTCTTAATTATGGTTCAGAAATCATTGGATTCCATCCAGCAAAAAACATTGAACTAATTCACTGCAAATTCATGAGAAAAGTTTTAAACGTCAGGAAAAGTACGAATCTCACCGCCTTATATGGTGAACTAGGAAGGCACCCAATGATAACTGAACGAAAAATAAGAATGCTTAAGTATTGGATACGAATTTTAAAATCTAATAATACATCACTAATTAAAAATACATATAGAATGTTAAAAAATGACGTTGACAACAATAATACATACAGTGGAATGAATTGGGCATATCAAATAAAGAAAATATTAGATGAAATTGGAATGTCAGAAATATGGTTAAATCAAGATATACAACCGATTTCGATCAAAATAATACGACAAAGAATGATTGATATTTATAAACAGTCGTGGAATACAGATATTAATGATTCAAACAGACTCGAAACATATCGCTGGTATAAAAATGAACTCAAGCAAGAAAAATATCTAGATAGTATACACATAAATAAATATAGAATTGCCCTTACAAAATTTCGAGTTTCCTCACATGACCTATTAATCGAAACGGGGAGACATCATAACATCCCAAGAACAGATAGAATATGTACCTTTTGTAATATGAATACCATCGAAAATGAATATCATTTTCTTTTAGTATGTCCAAAATATCACAATCTACGAAAACAATTCTTTAAACCATACTTTTGCCATTGGCCAACAAAACAAAAATTTATTACCCTTTTGTCCTCAGACAACGGAAAAACTATGCACTGTGTTAGTAAATATCTATATCATGCATTTTTGTTACGATCAGAACCTAATTATGTTGAGAATTGATATGATATATAGTATACTTCTCTATTGACTATGTCTTTGCTCTTTACGATGTTTTTTTTTCATATGATTTATTTCATATGTTTTGCATTTTGGCTATAGATGATATGTCATTTAATGCTGAATAAATATTATGTTATGTTATGTTATGTTATATTAACATAATTGCTGGAGGTGTGCATCGAGCATGTGTGGTATTGAGTCACGTGATTAACAAGTGATGAAAATTAAACTGATTTCCATAAACAGATTTACATTTAACTAACCATTGAATGATAAAAGTTCAGAACGAACTCCAATTATATACGCTATACCATTTACTTGTACATGATTTCTATACACGTGAACATGATCTAAGAAGTTACGAACAATGTATGTTTTATAGACGATGTACGATGTACAAGTCATAATAAAATGTCTGTTCTGTTCTGTGTGGTATCCGGTATTCACTCAAAGAGTAAATGAATAACAAGTCTCCATTTCGTGTTAGGATTTTATTTCTTTCACACTTGTTATTTCACAGATATGTGTTAAATAAAGGAGTTGATTAAGTCAAAGTATATATATATATATATTGGAAAGTGCCTCATGAAGGGTTTATATCTTAAATGTTATTGAAACTGGTCAAAAAATGAAGAAGTTAGAGCTGTTTTTCGAAAATAGATAGGGAATCGAAGTGAAATCCACTTTTTGAGACATGAAATCCACTCATAACTCATTTATTTTTAACAAATATTTATATTTTTAATAAATAATTGAAAAGGCGTCATAATAGGTTTTTATATTCTTCTTAAAAAAATTGATGAACATTTTATGCAATATGCCTCAAGAAGGGTTTATAATTCAAATTTAAATTAAATTGGTCAAAAAATGAAGAAGTTAGATAAATATATTGAAAATAGATTGGAAAGCGAAGTGAAATCCCCTTTTTGAGAAGTGAAATCCAATATTGGAGAAGGAAATCTACTCAGTGTTAGAAATAAATACAATGAAGTATGTTTATATTAATAATATTAATAAAGTTGTAGTTTTTGTACGATGATTCAATTTTAAATATGTTTGATTTACTTACAATAGTACCATATAATCCTTTTTAGTCGTGATTTCTTATATAACATCAGATCTAATATCAAAATCAGTAGATTCAATATTTTTGTTGGTTTTACTGTAAGCAACCACTATCCAAAAAATTAGTTCTTTAAATTGATTTAATAATTACTTTTGTTTTTGATCTATATCTAACAAAGACGAGGATCACGACTCTCACGTGCCGATACTTTCGCGCCTTTCTCACTTAGCGGTTAAGTTACATCAAATATTGACATTACATACTCGGCGGTAAAATTAAAGAAGTTTAGTACAATGGCAGTAATTATTTTATGCCGAAAATTTGAGAAGATATGGTAAGTATAAAATGAATCAGAAACGGCAATTGTCATTGCTATGTTTTAATTTTTATGCTATAAACATGTAATATTGGATATTAGTAGTATTTTGGATATTTAAACGGATAATTTATTCTTTCTGTGTATTTTTATTTATATTTCTGCTGTATTTGTTCATAAAAATGGGGACATTTCCATGCAGAGCCTGCCTTAAGGCATGTGCACTTGACTCAATTTAGTGTGACAATTGTAAGTTGTGGTGCCATCGTACACCCCCAACTCAGGTTATGTTTATCAAGTCATAAGACACTGACTTGTGAATAACAATTAGCCAAACAGTAGAGTATTTGTAATTTTGGCTAGCCTAAGTCAAATTTCCCTGAAGCTACCTACGTTTTGTGCACTAGGCATCCTAAGGAAAACATCAACTTACTGACGACGATAGGAAATGTAGATAAGATCTAATGGAACAGATATTTGGCAATGAAAATATTTCATCAGCTGATGATACCATTGCATTTGAGGCCAAATGTATAGACCTTGAACACAAGTGCTCTGATTTTTCTCAAAATTATCTCAGATATTTCCATTATGTATAATTTTCATTTTGTGCATATATTTTTTTAGGGTGTCCGGTGATGTGTGAGCACAAGCCGAGAATCACTATTGAAGCCCAGCATGGGTGGCAGTGCACATCCTCACGAAATACCATTTAATGTTTTCACGGGGCAATGTTCAAAGTTTATCTATGCATATTTTTCATTTTGTGCATATATATGCTAAATACCGTTATTCATTTTGTGTATTTATTTTCGTTCTCCGCGAATGTTGTGAACATACCTTTTCATTATCTCTCATTATTGTAAACCAAATAAAACATATGATTTCACTTGGTGTAGCTTTGTTCTGTACTATTGTATTTGTTTGTTTCTTTTTAAAAAAAACCTTTATGATTACTTATATCAACCCTTATCGGAATGATCAACTTAGTACTATTTTATTCAAGTCATAATACAAGGGACCAACATTTTACCTCGTTACGTCGATGCTGAAAATGACAGGTCAACTTAACTGGAACATGAGTCATCGTTTGGTCCAAATTGATGTATCAAGCTCATTTTTGATCAAATTCTGACAAAACAACAGTTTTGAACAAATATCTTTTCACAAATAGCGTAACCTAAGTTTATCATCTTATGTTTTGTTTTTATTTGCAGCATAATCCGGGATTGTAATCATACTAATGCCCTTGTCAATTGTAACCACTGCCCCGTCCACCCCTCGCCCTCGTTCCAGGAGTATACCGGGGACAACGGAGGCAACGGGCTGTGTTTTTACCTTTCAGGTGGCCCCGCAGTGCCTAGTGAATGTGATTTTGCTTCATATTGAAAATAGTCGGGATTGGGCCTCACATAGGTATCCGGGGTTGCAGGGCCATTTGGCAGGGATTTTACCAGCAGTGTGTCCCTGCAGGTCGGGTATTTTACCCGGGTTTTGAGAGGCCGGAAGTCAAAGTCCCCGCTATTCCGGACTTGGGGGGGGGGGGGGGTGGTCATATACAATTGGCTGGTGCATAAAGCATCTAAATAACCAAAGTACTCTGAAAAATACCCTTATTCTTTTTGTTTTAATAAGCACATGCCATTGCATTTCCTGTGATAATAAAAACAAAATTTAGTCTATGTTATATGGAGTCTGATGTTTGAAGATGCCTGTGTAAGTGATCATTTTTTACAAATCCAAAATCAATATGTCTAACTAAATACAGTTGCAAATGATGTAAAAATGATTCAGGTAGATTTATATCAGTCGTTTCAAACTTTTTACTAAAAGCAGGGTTATTTCTTATTATGAATGATCGTCATATTAAAGTACGTTTTAAATATATAAGAAATTAGATTTATCCTTATAATGTTTGTACTAAACACGGATGAATAAATAGTATGTATTCCGACATTTTCCCGATGTCCATTAGAGGTTCAGTTCAAGATGGCATTAAAATGGGTTTAAGAGCAATTATATTGAACAATCTTTCTTATTTATATTGAATATAAGGAAAAATATATTTTTCGCTCTTCGCTCGCTTCGGTTTTATGAAAACTGACAATTTTTTTATTTATTTTTTTCACTCGCTCGCTCCAATTTTTTTTGGCAAAAATCCGAGGAACGAAACATTAACTTGGTGTGGCCTTATTGTAGGTAGACATTCCAAGGAGCGTACCTGAAGCATTTTGAACTGTACGCCCGTACACTTGAGCGAGATGTCAACATGTGAAGGTATTTCTTTATTTTGGTCTGAATATGTTATATGTGGTGGGGTAGGGTGGTGTCCCCTGCCTAAGGATTCTTTTTTTCTGTTAGATCTAGACCTTCGCAAGCTCGAATTTTAAGCAACTATTGCTATGTGTGTTTCCCGTTTCGATTGTTATCGAATCGGACTCGAATAGCTTGTAAGACAGGTATCAAAAGACATTAAAGAACACATGTTGTTGTTGTTATTTTATTTTTTAATTCATTCGTACAATATTAAAATACATACATGTTACCAGGTTAAACTTTACACGAGTGTAACATTTTGAAGCAGCAGTATCATTCAAACCGTATCATAACAAAATCGTCTTTCATTAATATCAGCTAAAAGCAAACGAAAGGCATTGAATAGGAAGTGTAGTTAAAGTAAAATAAAAACTCAGTAGTAATATATATTAATCAATGATTAATCAAATTTAAATGTATAACTAGACAATGTCAATAGGTCTTAATGCAAACTTGTATTGTTGCTGGTTTGTTTAAGTCTTTCAATTATGAATTACTGAACACCACTCTTACATTTGAACTACTCAATATTTCAATATTCTTTACTCAGATGCTTGGTTGCATATTAAATAAAACTTTTAAGATTCACGCGCGCGCGCGTGTGTGTGTGCGTGTGTATGTGTTCTATTGTGTTTTAATGGAGCCAACGTTTCAAATAAACCTTGAAACCATGGCAATTGTATTTAATTTTGTATATTTATATATCACATAATAATTATGTTAAAAAAGCATGTACAGTCGAACCCCGTTGGCTCGAATTTGCGTGCCTTGAACACCTCGTTGGCTCAAACTGGATGTAAATGACCGATTTCTTCATACTTAAGGTAAACATTCCTGCTTGGCTCGAATTTTGCGATGCTCGGGGTGTTTTCGCCGTTCCCTAGGGATCGAGCCAACGGGGTTCCAATGTATTTTATTTCAGAAAAATAAGATTATACAACTGAAAAAGTTGAAAATACCATACTCACAGTTAGTTTATGATTACTATTGGCAATTTTCCTAGCATGCAATTGTTAATTATCTAAAATATATTATGTTCAAATTTATCCAGGAATGGCACTAATTCAAAAGTACTATTGTAAATATATATATATTCTTCTATATGTTGATTTTAATAGGTTTTCAGAGATCTTCTGTGTCTTATATGTCATCATCATCATCATCATCATCATCATCATCATCATCATCATCATCATCATCAAAAACGCATCCTCCATATTTAATATTGATCAGGTTGTGGTGCATTCACTAGTGGAATGCGCGTGCGACAGTCGTGCGATTATGGCCCAACAGTCATGGGTGACTCGTGTGTGGCTCGCACATCCGTCTCACGACTATATAGCATGGCCCGGTCTGTTGCATGCCATTTAATCGCGAGATTTTTTTCAGTAGAAATAAGTTCTGTGTCGCCATACAATCGTAATGACATTTCCATGTCCATCCTCCTGGTAAAGGTCTGCAGCGTGGAGGCCTGTAAAGCGACCACGCAGGAAGTATGAGATGCTGTTGTCATCGCAGGTTCAGGGTCAGGAGAACCCGATCGGCTCCCTTACAGGTCGCCCCTCAGCGTGCCGTTGTTGAATATTCCGGCGTCAGATGCGGATCCGTCTGCGCCAACGTCCGCCCACAGGAACGTTAAGTTGCCGTCAACCACTCCCAGCAGGACTATTGAGAAGTACTCTTTGTAATTGAAGTGCCTGATGCCGGTTTTCTAATGTGCCACGATGGCCACATGTTTGCCATCGATGGCCCCACAGAAATTCGGAACCGGTCTACCTATTGATGCCCTCCATCACGCATCGTCTCACCAACGCACTCATTACCGATGGCCTAGGCAACCTCTGATTATGTTGTGGGGGACACGGACACGGGGCCAGGTTGTGAGAACTGTTCCCTGAAGCCATATAGCGCGGGGTGATGGCCATCTTCAGCCCAGGCTCGAGAGGGGTGCGGCGGCTTCAAAGTGAACCATCACAAAATTTGACAATTTTGCATTGACATTCTTAAAGCTTTTAAATAAATTGCGACTACATAATTGGCTTGGTTGTTTTTTGAGTGTTTAGCTCGTCATTTTTACAAAAAGTCTAAAAAAACTGAACAACTATTAATGCTATAAAAAAAACAATTCCACAACTTGTCAGTATGTTGGGCTCCCAAAATTCAAATATTGGAGGCACTATTTTCACCTTTTATAAACAATAACAAAAGGTTTGAAAATGTTAATATGTTTATTTCGTTTCCAGTTACACAAATATCGGTGAGTTTTAGTTGCCATAAAACTTGCAATTCCAATGTGCATCTGGCCCAGTTTATTAAAGTCCAGACACATGTCTAGCAGGAAGCAGGAAATGAAGGCAGTATGAGGAAACAAAAACCCATCATCCTTCGACACAGAGCGCGTTTGTTGTTTTTATATATCTAAACATTTGTGAAACCATTCTGATCTGGTAATCACAAAGCTTTGTACCATGCTCATTGCTCATTACCATTTATCTCAGGTGACCATAAAAACGATCGAATAACCAGGTGTTCTCAAAAGACAAGCCATTAATAGTAGTGAAACAAACTTCAAATGAAGCAAAGGGCTTAACTTCTTTCTAGTAAAGGAAACTAAAACAACGTGTTTTTTTTTAAAAACAACAACAGGAATACAAATACAAACTGTATTCACAAACGCAGTAACTGTGCGTTTTTTTAACAAAACATACTTCCTTGTCTTTATAGAAAACAGTATTCGATGAGGCCACGATTTCGCTTGCCATAAACGTTTTAATTCATAGGCAATTATTTGTACATCCCACGTTTGAAAGTGCATGGGTGTAACATGTTTAGATAACCGACTTAACCAATTGTATTCTGATGTATAATATTAACTTGTATGCAAGGCTAGAAACAAACTATTTGTTTGCCATTTTGCCTGAGATTTAAATCCCAGATTCTGCTAAGATGTTTATAATAATAATAATAATAATAATAATAATAATAATAATAATAATAATAATAATCATTTAAATTATAAAGTTAATTATAATCATCATTCGTTTCGTACTTTTATTGTATATACATGTATATATTTTTTGCATTGAAAATGTGTAGAAAAATTGTTTGTGCATAAAGCCAGAAAGTGGTTATACTTTTAATAATAATAATAATAATAATAATAATAATAATAATAATAATAATAATAATGTACTTATACATATAAGTGATACATATCATGGTAACAAATATAGTTGCTATTAAATATGCACATGTAAATAACATTTTTTATCGATGACAAGTTTTGTTTTATTGTTCTCTATTTTGTTCCGCGGCATCCTATTCTATATAGCCGTTTTACATTGCATTGAGTGATGTGATAGTTTGGAGTTCGAACATTCAACTACCTTACCTACCTTCTGTCGAATTCACGAAAAAACGTGACTTTAAATAGTGTTTGTCACGTAGATACGTATGTGTACATGCATTAAACTACTTCAGAGTGTGATTTCTTCACATGTGTACCTTTAAATCATACAACAAGACAAAAACTGAATCCCCAACTACCAACTGGTTGATCCCCAACTACCAACTGGTTGGTAGTCGGATTTTTGCGAATAACCAACTGTAAATGTTCGAATATCCAACTGGCGAATTTACAAAACATACACATCACAAAGATGTATCTGTGTACATGCATAAAAAACATTGGGCGTGTGATTTCTTGACATGTGTACCTTTTATCCATAAAATAAGACACCATCTGAATTCCCAGCTACCAACTGGCAACTCATCGATTTTGCCATTGTTTTCGGCCCAACTTTATAACCTACTGTTAAGTAAGGAAGATTGCATTTATCAATGATATACCTCGGTAATTATTAGGCTCATACTTTGAGCCAGACTTATGAATAGGACAAATAATACTTTCAGACCATCTATCAGGAAATTCACCCGACACAGTTAAATAATCGAGTTATAAACGGTAATGTCAAACCCATAGTAAATTTGATAAACTGGGCAAGTATAACATCTGGCCCTGGAGCTTTATCTACGGCAAGAGCGTTAATAGTTTGAAGAACTTCTTTTTCTTCCGTAAACGGTGTATTTGATGCATCATCTACAATTCCCCCGATTTCCCAGCTCATTTTCTATTCCACTGTGGACATTAAAATTTACATAAACGTTTCGAAAAGTGCTCCTTGCTGTCACGTTAAAAAAATGAGAAAGGATTGCTATTTTAATTTCCTATTGCTCGTTATTATAATTGCTCAAAACAATGTTTTATGTTTCATTTTGTACCTTCAGACTTCATGCTTCATGCATTACCACTTATTAAGTGTATCCTCAGGCTTCTGAGTATTGATAACAGAACCAATTAGCTTTTTTACCTTATCAGATCATGCCCCAGGAGTCGGGATTCGTCCCAATCTGTGTACTTGTGTAGTCTCATATCAGATAAACAGTTTTGTCTGAAACCAGGTTCTTAACCTGTTTGTTTAATGCTGCACTCTCACAGATTTAACCATTTGGCAACTTTTTTGTTGTCTTGTAACGAGCCAGTTTTAATGAAAACCAGTGATATAAGGCTGCTGACAAAAGTCAGATCGCAGATTTTTATATTTAAGTTACGGAAATATGAAATCTGCGATCTGATCTATTGTCAGCAAGGTTATATCACTGGTTTGCAGAAATTAACGCAAAAACTGGTTCATTCCAAGACAAAAACTAAAAAAAGTTGTCAAAACGGTACATATGTGAGAAGGCAGTTTTAAAACATAATCTAATTATCCGGTTTAGCCTGAATTGTGTATTTGACATTTACTTGGTATAAAATTTAATACATGTTCTTGTCTTAATCGAATGGGCCCTGGTGTCCTGCATATTTGGCTCGCTTAATTAAAGCAGTATTCATACCACGCTAAACAGCAGTACTGAAATTGGAGGGGGGGGAGGGGGGGGGCGTTACGCCCATCATCATGGGATGTTAAGTAGAAATTTACTGGTTAAATATTTTATAAAATAGCTTTAAAAATATCCATTGTAGCGCCATCACGAATGCTGGATGGAATATAAATCCAGAAGATTTTGGCAAAAAACATAACTTCCCATTGTTAGTTTTGTAGCAAAGATAACTAAATATGTTTGAGTTTCGGACCGTAATGAGCATATAGTTTTGTTAGTAAAAAAATCAAAACCTATCTTGGGACATCATAACTGATTTCTTCATGAAGCAACACATTTTGAAGAAGCTAAAAGATGAAACTACTTCAAATTAAGAACACATTGAGGACTTCATAACCCATTTCTTCATGAAGCAACACATATTGAAGAAGTTACAAGATGAAATTACTTTCAATTAAGAACACATTGAGGACTTCATAACTGATTTCTTCATTGAGCAACACATTTTGAAGAAGCTACAAGATGAAATACTTCAAATTAAGAACACATTGAAGACTTCATAACCCATTTCTTCATGGAGCAACACATTTTAAAGAAGCTACAAGATGAAATCACTTCAAAGAAAGAACACTTTAGGGACTTCAAAACCCATTTCTTCATGGGGCAACACATTTTGAAGGAGTTACAAGATGAAACTACTTAAATAAAGAACACTTTGGATATTTAAAACCAATTTCTTCATGGAGCAACACATTTTGAAGAAGCTACAAGATGAAATTACTTCAAATTAAGAACACATTGAGGACTTCATAACCCATTTCTTCATGGAGCAACACATTTTGAAAAAGCTACAAGATGAAATTACTTCAAATTAAGAACACATTGAGGACTTCATAACCCATTTCTTCATGGAGCAACACATTATAAAGAAGCTACAAGATGAAATTACTTCAAATTAAGAACACATTGAAGACTTCATAACCCAGTTCTTCATGGAGCAACACATTTTGAAGAAGCTACAAGATGAAATTACTTCAAATTAAAAACACATTGAGGACTTCATAACCCATTTCTTCATGGAGCAACACATTTTGAAGAAGCTACAAGATGAAATTACTTCAAATTAAGAACACATTGAGGACCTCATAACCCATTTCTTCATGGAGCAACACATTTTGAAGAAGCTACAAAGAAGCTACAAGATGAAATTACTTCAAATTAAGAACACATTGAGGACTTCATAACCCATTTCTTCATGGAGCAACACATATTGAAGAAGTTACAAGATGAAATTTCTTCAAATTAAGAACACATTGAAGACTTCATAGCCCATTTCTTCATGGAGCAACACATTTTGAAGAAGCTACAAGATGAAATTACTTCAAATTAAGAACGCATTGAGGACTTCATAACCCATTTCTTCATGGAGCAACACATTATAAAGAAGCTACAAGATGAAATTACTCCAAAGAAAGAACACTTTAGGGATTTCAAAACCCATTTCTTCATGGAGCAACAAAGTTTGAAGAAGTTACAAGATGACACTACTTAAATAAAGAACACTTTAGATATTTTAAAACCAATTTTTTCATGGAGTAACATTATGAAGAAGCTACAAGATGAAACTACTTCAAATAAAGAACACTTGGGGGACTTCATAACCGATTTCTTCATGGAGCAACACATTTTTAAGAAGCTACAAGATGATATTACTTCAAATTAAGAACACTTTAGGGACTTCAAAACCCATTTCTTCATGGAGCAACTCATTTTGAAGAAGTTACAAGATGAAACTACTAAAATAAAAACACTTTGGATAATTATTTTAAAACCAATTTCTTCATGGGGCAACATTATGAAGAAGCTACAAGATGAAACTACTTCAAATAAAGAACACTTTGGGGACTTCATAACCGATTTCTTCATGAAGCATTGTATAATTATGCAGATGACAAATACTCTTTCTGTGTGTGATAAAATCCTGATGTTGTGATGACCACTCTTGAAGAAGAAAGTAACATTTTGATAAACTGGTTTACTTCCAATCAAATGCAGGCTAACACTGACAATTTTCAGGCAATTTTAGTTGGCTCAAGGTCTGTTAAAGAAATAAAACAATTCAATATACTTAATCACACCATTGTTTGTAAAGAGCAAGTGAAACTTTTAGGTGTTGAGGTAGATTGTTTATTAAATGTTGATGCCCAGATTTCAAAAATGTGCAAAAAAGCTGCTAAGCAATTGAATATTCTTCAAAGACTAAGCAAATTTTTGACTACCAATACTAAGCTTATTATCTTTAAATCTTTTATCAGATCCAATTTCAACTACTGCCCTGTCGTTTGGCATTTTTGTAGCAAGACCAACACAGAAAAATGGAAAAGATTCAATACAGAGTTTTAAAAATTGTTTTTAATAATTACACCTCAACTTACAAAAATCTTCTTCATAGTGTTCAATTGCCAACATTACCTTTGAATAGGGTAAGATACATTGCTATTGAAACTTACAAATGTCTGTATGATATCTCACCAGAATATGTTCAAAACCTTGTAACTTTTAAGAAATGTAATTTTAATCTGAGATACGAAAACTGTGTAGACGTCCCATCAGTAAGAACAACTAAATATAAAAAAAAACCCTTTCCGCTTTGAGACCAGTCAGGTATGGAACAGCCTCCCAAAGGAAATGAGGGTCTCCCAAAACTACCTGGAATTAAGAAGGCTGATTCGCACCTGGACAGGTCCCTCTTGTAAATGTTCAATGTGTAAATAAGACCTTTTTGTTTTAAAAAATAGAAGAAATTGAGAACTATAAGATGTTGCACTGAATATCTTTTATCCTTTGTCTTAACGGAAAAGGAGTTTTGTCTGCAGTGGGATGGCTTACACCGACTGGACAAGATATGGGATTCAAATAACAGAAAAGATTTCAGCGGACTTCTCTGACTAAAATAGCAACTTATTAAATTAAATTACTTGGGCTTATATCTAATTATGGTTGTTCAAATTTATATAACATCTGTCAAACACATACAACTACTTGTGTTTTTCTTTCGGCAAGTATTTTGTTAAGGTGTTACGACTTTACTTTTTCATTATTTTCAATTAACATTCTTCTACAGTGATAGGTGCAATATCAAAATAACATGATACGTATCATACCTCCTCTAAGCAAAACTTGCAAAGTATTTTTCCTATCATGCTAGATTAATTATAAGTTTTTGTTGTATTTTTTTTACAAACTACACGTCGATGTACAAGGCTGCTATTCACTTGTATATTTTGCTACTTACAATTTTGCTCCTTCAATGTATATGATTACCCTTTAAGCTATACTGTTGAAACAACTAACCATTTTACAGTGGTATATCAACTACTGGAACCGTGCGCGTGTGGACTGGCCGTACAGCCGGGAAAACTTGTTGGTGTTATCACTGTTTACGATGCTCTAATCCTATTTTCTGATTTGTATTTGTATGCATGCTCCAATATGTGTTCGTTTTAACATATGTACTTTTATTTCCAGGTCACAAGCTCATTGTTATTGTTATTTGATATGTTATGTATGTTTGTTATTCATGTCAGAAAATAGCTCATTGAGCTAATGTTTCTTGTTAACACATACCCGACTTTAAATAAAGATTCTTGTATCTTGTAACTTGTATCTTGTACTTCAAAACCCATTTCTTCATGAAGAAACACATTTTAAAAAGGCTACAAGATGAAATTTCTTCAAATAAGCAACACTTTGGTGACATCATAACCTATTTCTTTATGAAGCAACACATTTTGAAGAAGCTACCAGATGAAATTTTGCCAAATCGGTTTCATTGAGACCGATAAGCATAAAGGAAATAACTACTCATAACATCTTAACCAACAAGAGGACTATTGTTTTTTTCCTAAAGAAAAACCCACATCAATGCATTTTCTGTTAAGTAACATCTTTATTTGGTTAATACATTAGTACTTTTTGACATTTTTGTTATTATCAAACAGCTCATTTTACTGTGTTATTTAATACCAAATTCTTCGCTTAAAACTCCAACTGAACTTAATTTCTGTTTTGACATGATATAAAAAAAACATATATGGTGAAAAGTTTATTTCAGATAAGAACAACAATAATAAACAATGCACAAAACTATCAAGCTTTAACAAGACAAAAGAACTTCAACTTTGTAAATGCACAAGAAAAATTGCACTAACTGAACGTTTCACAACCAGTAGTTTAAAGATTTAAATGAGCAATATTAATTTCAAAAATATGACATTTCATTAACCGAACTTCATTTCAATTCATTTGCAACTCCAATACATAAAAATAGTGGTTAACCTTCGTGAAAGCTAAGACTGATGGGGTTTTTCAGCATATTAAAGGGACTTGCTCGTGTTTTTGTATTACGCACTTTCTGTATGACGAAATTAAGTTTGGCAAATCATTAGGATTGTTAAAACTAAGATACCAAAAGTTGGAACCCTTCTTTGCTCAAATACCGACTTTGAAGACTACAAGTTTCAATGCGTTAATGGTCACTAAATTACAGCTTGGTTGCTGCTTGATTGATTAATTGACATAATCTCATGGAGTCATCCATGTATTGTTAAAAAATCAAAATATTCATTACTTTTGTGATAGTCTTGGTAGCCTAGTGGTGAAGGTGTTGTTTTTTTTTCTTGACTTGACAGACGTGGTTTCGCACCCCACTTAATCCAAAAGTATTTTAAAATACTATAAAAAATTATTTTTTCAATTATTGCAATTTCGATATTATAGAGTAAAAAAATAATAAAATAAGTGTTTTCAGTGGCAGTAATGGGAAAAATTAATTTTGGGTCCAAAAACATGAGCTAGTACCTTTACTACTAACTTATAACTTGCACGTCCTTATACCTGTCCATTAATATAAGAAATATTTCAAATATCACAAAAAGCTAAAATTTATGTATATACATTTAAAATTGTGCAAAGAAAACTACTTTATAATTTTAAATAAAAGAAATCTATATACATATTTCTATAAAAAAAAACACATGCAAACAAACACAAAAGTGACTGGACAAATAAACATTAACATTTAATACAAAATACAATGTAAATATTTGTGACCATAATATTTAGCCAGTGTACTATATTGACTCAAAACTTAAAAGCAAAGATTTTAAGGTTGAACAATGGTTTTATTTGGTTTTCATACTCTTTGTTAATTGACATATACAACCAAATAAAAAATATGGTTTGTAGAAAACATGGGATTACTTGCATTAGATCATTTTCACCTGTGGCCAGATTTTCGCAGATTGCATTACATAAAAAAAGTGAAATATAAATATTATACACAATAAAAACAAATTAACAGTACACATTAAAACACAAAATGAGATTCTTTAATCTTGCAGACTTGAAAATACAATAAATAAAAGCAACCATGTATTTCACACAACCTCATTTCAAAATTTGAGAAAAAAATACAGCAGATATAACCTTCATTTTTTTTTGCTGATGAATGAATGAACAATACCAGTGTATTATATAACATTGTGCATTGTAAATATCACCTATGTCACTTGTGCACCTCAGCTGTAAACATGCAATTTAATAAATCTTCCTGTTTGTGTGTGCATTATAAGTGCATATAGCTATTAAATAACTAGCAACTGTTCCAATTATAAGACTTCAATACGGTTAATCATAGAGCTCTTAGTTTGTCATTGAAAGGCTTTTATGAGTTGAGAATGTTAAAATTACACAGAATCAAAATATATCATACCAACTAAAAACTGTTACAACTGTTCAGTAATATCAATGGCATGATTGAGCCAAATTTCTTTTAAAGTTGCAATCTTACCAATATGCTATACACTGATAATAGGTAACATTCACATTGCCTAGTACATTATCATTGCCTAGGCTAGTATATTTGCATTGCCTAGGCTAGTACAATTTCATTGCCTAGTACTTTTTATTGGTTAGGCTAGTACATTATCATTACCTAGGCTAGTACATTTTCATTGCCTAGGCTAGTACTTTATCATTGCCTAGGCTAGTACATTATCAATGCCTAGGCTAGTACATTTTCATTGCCTAGGCTAGTACATTATCATTACCTAGGCTAGTACATTTTCATTGCCTAGGCTAGTACTTTATCATTGCCTAGGCTAGTACATTATCAATGCCTAGGCTAGTACATTTTCATTGTCTAGAAAATTTCTTCTCCTAGAATATTTTCATCGCCTAGTACATTTTCATTGCCTAGACTTGTATATTTCCATTTCCTAGGTTAGTACATTTTCATTGCCTAGTCTTGTACATTATCATTACCTAAGCTAGTGCATTTTCATTGCCTAGGCTAGTACATTTTTATTGCCTAGAAAATTTCTCCTTATATATTTTCATTTTCATTGCCTAGTATATTTTCTTTGCCTAGTTCATTTTCAATTTCTACTACATTTTCATTTCTTAGTATATTCTCATTGCCTAGTACCTTTTCATTGTCAGTATATCTTTATTGCCTAGAACATTTCAATGCCTATAAATGTATATTGCATAGAACATTTTTAATGCCTAGTACATGTTATTGCCTAGAATTTGGTCAATGCCAAAAACATTTGTATTGCCTAGTATATATTTCATTGCCTTATACACTTATATTGCATAGTTAATTAATTGCCTAGAACAATTTCAATGACTGGCATTTTTTCATTGCCAAGTACATTTTCATTGCTAAGAAAATTGACAACAAGAAAAACTGTGTTATTTGCCCTATATTTAAGATCTTGGTGTGGTCTAGAGAAACTTCTTAATATGAAAACATTTATCTTAACAAGAAAAACTATTCTTGAGGTGTAATGGACACTTTTCTGAGATGTAGAGGAACATTCTCGCTGTTGCTTGTATAAGTGTCAACATTACGATCAGTGATCGTATTGTCCAGCCCATCTGTGGGAATGGTGAGCTCGTCAGGGAGTTCGGTGTACAGAGAGTTTGGCTTGTAATTGTAGAAGAACGACATGATCATGAAGATGACGGTGTCGATGAACATCAGTATGGCAAATAGGTAGAATTCGGCCATCTGAAAAATGTAAGATAATATGCAAGAACAGACTACTCATGTACAAGGATATCAGAAACAGTTTATTATATCAACATTTACAAATTTAGTTTATACTAATTTTGTTTTAACTACATTGTGACGAAAGCTGATAGCTTATAGAATCACTCTCTAGTTTGTTTTCTGGGAAGAAACCAGTACTAGCCTCCATTTTGAGAGGTCATGAGAAAGTACCCCTGGTGGGGATTGAACCCACAACCTCTTTCGTGAGAGGTGGACACCATTACCACTAGACCACTCTCACCCTGTCAAATTTCCAAACAGCCTTAGAAAAAATGTTCCAAAAGGTTATAATTTTTGTCACCTATTAACAATTTCCAGGCTAAATCATTTTTTCAGCAAATGGGTTTGTATTCAAATATTTTCATACAACAATCAAAACAATGCAAACATGTGTCTGTCGGGTTTTTTCAGTACAAATAGGGGCATAACCCAACATGTTTTAAAGCCGGAATTTTAGCACTTGCGTGTTGTCACTTGCTGCATGCATACCAAGTTTCATTTGAATATCCTGAACAGATTTTGAGAAATGGTTGAGGTAAGAGTTTTTACAAACTGACACCACACCGCTGATGATGAAACCGAAGCACTCGCAATACCTTGATTTTAGTTTTTTTAAAAAGACAACCGTCAAATGAATACGCTTCTTATTGGAAATGGTATAAGGTGTTGAACGAGTTTTGAGTTATGGCCAAGTTTCAAACCAACGCCGACAATCACATCAAGGCAATTGAAAAGGAATACAGTTCTTACCTGAGATGGTATTGCATGTATGTTGGCCACAATGATGACCACCAGATCCCCCAGGGCTGTAGTGGATAACCACATGGCTTGGACCACTGATTTCATTGAGTTAGGGGCCTGAAATGATAAAAGCATGGTGTACTTTTGTTTCAGAAAAATAAAACATTTTTATTTACTTGTCATATTTTTTTTATCCAACAAGGATTTTGAGAAATTGGCTATTTTGGAAGAAAAAATGAAGAAAAGTGTCAACAGTCAAACACTAAGTTGAAAATTTCACTTAAATACAGGCCCTATAATATGTCCCTGTAATACAGGCCCTGTAACATGTCCCTGTTATCAAGGCCTTGTTATACAGCCCCAAGGCAAAGTGTAACTCTGAAATTAAGGGCAGCGTAAGCAGATGCAACACATATCAGTTTTCTCAGTCTGCCTATGAGCATAACTTCACAATTAATGAAGCCAAAAGGATAGGCCTTGTAAAAATGAACATAACGCTGGAAATCATCAAAATAAAGTCCTGCCATAGAAACAAGAGCTGTCATACTGTTATCTGAAAGTACTGGGGAAGGCTGATTTCCCTGGTCTGGTCCTTAAATAGTTCGCCTTTGAATATACAAATAAAGGCCCTGCCAACCAAAAATATGACCTACTCCACATTGATAAGAATGCACTGAGGAACTAGTCATAGCATGAACACTGTGTTTCCTTATACAGACTTATTTCTCGGAAAAAGAGGGAAAAGAATTTTCTAAACTAACCAACCTTAAAGTAAGCAAATGAAATCCCTGCTACTGAGAAGAGAACTTAGCCCACTGTAATGAGAATGCTTGGAGGAGCTAGCCATAACATGGACACTGTATTTCCTTATAAAGACTTTTTTCTTATAAAGCTAGGAGCAGCTTTAAAATAACGAACCTGAGAGTAAGCGAATGAAATCCCTGCTACTGAGAAGAGGACCTCGCCCACTGTGATGAGAATATACTGGGGCACTAGCCAAAGCATGGACACTGTGTTTTCTTTGAGGTCAACATACAGTGTCAATGACATCTGAAAGAAAAAGAGTAATGTATGCAATGACATGTGTGTGACAATTGTGATAATTGCTTTTTGAAAACAGCCCAGTGATTATTGAGTCTGTAAACAAAGTCTACATGCATTTCTTTGTCAAGGGATTTAGAGGGAACATTAATTTAATACATTACAATGGAAAAAGATGAAGATAGAAAACTATAAATCTTTGTGGAATATTTATAGGTGAATTAAATATTAGAAAGGCAAAGAAACATAAACAAATAACTCGTACATTTTTCTCATTTCCGGATATAAATACTGTGTAGACGCCCCCTGAGTTCAGTTGTACACTGATACCCATGTTGATCCACTTGTCATTAACAAGGTCTGGCACGAATATGCCGTACCTGAAGATTGAGAGGAAATATAAATTTGTGACTTTGTCAACAAGAAGTGTGAAGGAAAAAGTGACATATCTTTTATGAGGTATCTTGTCTCAGAATCAAGTAACTTGCTACCTTTAAATTCTTATTCAATTTGCTACCTTTAAATTCTTATTCAATTTGCTACCTTTAAATTCTTATTCAATTTTATACAAGTTTGTTTTGTACTTGTAGCCACATCTGATGGTTAAATTCCAAAGTAGTTAACACAATGATAATAATACTCAACAATTCAGAAACCAAGATGTGTAACAGCAGTGAAAATATCAAAAATGTTATGTTCACGCAAGTGAAATAACAGCAGTGAAAATATTCAAATGAAATTTCACTAAAAAGTCGAAAAATAAGAAAACCTATATTTGTAACTTACTTTGAAGGTTCCATGGTAAAAAATTCAGAGACATTGTACTGAGAGATGTTGTAAATGACGCCCATTTTTCCATACTGAAGATTATCCCTCGTGTTGGTAATCAATGAGATATGATTTACTATAACGTCTGTTGTTGAAAATATGCTGAAAAAAAACACACACATATACATTTTTCCCATCAATCACAACTTTTTTCAAGTCAGTTAAAAACAATTGCTATCTCTGGATGTGATTAATATCCCCACTATACCACCTTGAAATAAGAAGTATCACTGGGAGTGATGTATGTTCCTTATGTCAGTGAGAAAGCATCAATAAAGGTTATTGTTTTGCATTCTGCTGTATAGAAATAATAACTATAGCATCTGCTAAATAAGGCATGATTTTTTTCTCCAGTTTTTAAAAGCATAGCTAAGTTTTTTATTGAGTTGACATCAAAAACCTTATAAATAGATTGAAGTAAAAAAAAAACAGGCAATTTATTTTTGACTATAATTATATTATACAAAAAAAATGTTTCTTTTGCATATCACTTCTCCTTTAAACAGTAAATAAATGAATGATGTAAAAAACAATACACCAAAAACATATGGAGATATGAAGAAAAATAGACTTGTTCCAGTAAATGAAAGTATGATTACAATAACAGGGTAATAGGGTAATTTTTCTTTTTCATAAAATGGGTGTAGCAAGGTGCATATTTCAGTATTTTATTAGTTTGTGTGTTTGGTATGGTTCTATATCGTATATCGTTTTGTATTGTTTGTGTATCGTCGTGTTTAGTGTTGTGCTACGTGGTTATTGTCCTCTGTGCGTTACTGTCCGTCTATGTCCGTCAATGTCCGTCTTTGTCCGAGTGCGTCAGAGCGTGAATACTGGTTATGCGAGTTTGTCTAAATTTATAGAGTGATTGATTGGTTCATAATGCCTTTTCCCCTTTTTCCCGCTTCATTGCACACGCCCTTATTTATATATACACATATATCATTCCGTTCTGAATCATCATCGACGCAAGTCAAGATTTCAATTGTAACAGTTGTTACTATTTATTTAATATTCGCTCTTATCATTGAGCTGAAATATTCTTACTTATTTAATATTCGCTCTTATCTTTGAGCTGAAATATTCATTCATATTTAATTATTATTTAGACGTGCCTGGTAAGTTTATTGCTCATAGTTCTTAGAATGTTTTATGTATTTAACCGCGAAGTCTCCCTTGATATATTTACCGATCACTGTCCATTGTCTTTGTATTTGGTGTTATTAATAATATGATTATGTTAGCATATACTTTTATATGTTTTATTATATGTTTTAGGTTTCGTTCGACTACGTATAAATAAATAATATTCGAACTCCGAAGTTGAGTGGTTTTGTCTTGGGACACCCACACTACATGGGTAATAGGGTAATAACTCTAAAAACACCATGCTTTTGCACAGCACTTCACCTCCAAACAGTCAATGTGTTAGAAGTCAATACCTCAAAACATATGGAGTTATGGAGAGATATAAAAGAACAAGACTCTAAACAAACCATACACAAAATAGTTTTTCTTTGGCACAACACTACTCATCAACAGAGTTAATATGTGTATTAAGATTGAAGTAAATACCCCAATAAGGTAATTTTTATGGAGTAATGGAGAAAATTATACTTTTACCAGCTGTCCAAGAACGTACAAATGGACGTATGGACAGAGAGATGGGAAAAGGTGATTTCTTTATAGTCACCACCACCACATAGTGGCGGTATAAACAAAGTGGTTTGCTATGACCTTGAAATCAACATTGCTTTGAGTTTAAGTCTCAAAACCTCCAACATCAGAGATGTGATATACCTGGCAGTGGAAGGGCTGAAACCATTTCGGCAATTGGGGCACTTTGGGGTCTAGGGGAAGCTCTTTAAAGGGCTCTCCTGAATTCCAAATTTGAGGCAAACTGGAGTTTGAATTCTAACTACCAAAAAAGTTACAACCACAATGTATGAGATAACTTTTTTAATCAGATAAAAAAATATACATGTATTTTTTTTTCATTTTTTTTTAATTTATTTTTTTTGGGGGGGGGGGGGTGGGGGGGGGAGTCCCAAAAGCCATTAGATCTTCTTAACATCCGTGGACAAATCACCTCCCTGCATCATTCACTGATCAAGTTGTTATGACTCATACGTTTTTAGTCAGGGGTTTATTTGAAATAATATAGTATATTGAAACATAAAACCACATCATAAATGTACCTTAGTGCAGAATCTCCATTTTTGGGTTTTGATCGTTGGTCTGGGAACTGTAACAAACACAAAAGAAAGATAAAATATAGTCTTTCGAGTTTGTTTTAAAAAGATTTTAGCTGTATTAATGGATACTCATACCCAAATACCTTGTTAAGACAAGTACTAGCAAAATTGAAGAAAACATTGATTTAAATTCATTAAAATAATACTGGTACTTAGAGTCAATAAATACACAATGTCATGTATTACAAACAAATAATAAGATTGTAACCGTGTATTTAATAGTTGAACGCACGTGGCTGGTGGGTCCTTAAAGATTTACAGTGATCAACTATCATCTCATAAGATAGAAATACTGAGTTTTCTGGAACTTTCTTTCAAATTAAACACGGTAAAAAAAATCATCCTTTTCAGTAAATTAAAACAATTGTAGTTATTGTGGAACTCCTTATTTGGGAGTTATAATTCAGAGAACGAAGATATTAGTTGTATACATACTTATTAACTTGATAACAATATTGCACCTGTCCAATTTTCAATGCTTTATCCTCAGTCTCGTACACGATCACCCTGTAGGATGACCTATCAGCAAAGTTGAATACTTGTTCCACTTTTTTGGAATCAGTTTTACCACACAACGATTCCACTTTCACCCTGTAGTGGCCATCAGGTCTGTCTAGGAAATCACTCATCTGAAATTGCATAATTCAGTTATATATGTTTTATGTGAATGCTGGCTCTTAGCTTCCACATTCAGGCCTGTCAAGTAAATCACTCATTTGAAATTGTAGGGTCATGGTTAGTTTTAAGTGAGTTGAACTGTCGCTAACAGTTTCCACATTCACCATATACCAGTAGTCCCAGTCAGGCCTTTTTAGGAAATCACTCATCAGAAATTTTAAGGTTATGTTAAGTTTAAGTGATTTATAAAGCTGAACACTCGCTCATAGATCACACTTTTACCCTATAGTCCCAGTCAGGCCTGTTGTGGTATAACGCACAAATATTAAATGACTGGTGGGTATTAAAAGATTTAGTGATCAACGATTGTCTCATAAGGTTTAAATTTGGTGTTTTATGCACCTTTCTTTCAAATAATAAATGGTATCCTTCATAAAAACCTTTTTTTTTTAATTAATTCATCCTTTTTAATAAATCAAAAAAAAATTATTAGTTGTGGTACATCTTATAAGGGAGTAAGATTGCATCTTAAAACAGTTCTGCACTCACTCCTAGGTATGGAATCACTCGAAGGGTTCTTGATGAAACAGGCTCCTGGCATAAGCTTGGGCATGTGTATTAAGCCATAAGTGGTATTACTTTACATACCTGTAAACGGCGGACATTCACTTTGTACACAGTGGAGATCACTTTCACTGTACAAGGCTCAGTGTTAAAAGATGTGTAAATTTCCTGTCCCTGGAGCCATATTCATAAAGCTTCATAGTGAATATTTTAAACTTAAAAAAAAAATACTACATATATCTTGAATTAAAAATAATTTTTCATCAATTTCTTCATATGCATTTATTTGGACGTTTCTTTTAGTTGACCCTGCTTCTAAGTAAACACAAGCAAGTAATACCAGCCCCACTTACCTGTAAACTGAGGACATTTCCTTCGTAAAAAGGGGAGGTCACTTTCACATTACAAGGCAAAGTGTTAAGGAAGGTAATTCCTGTCTGACCAGCCCCCAGCGCAGGGTCTTCAGCTTTCTGAGGAATAGAAAAAATATATTCAGTCCTACAGCAACATAATTTATTTCACAATAGTTATGATTTATTCACATTTATCGATCCAATCAATAAACTTCTCCTTAAATCTAATGTGCTAAAGTGCACGTTCCATCAACATTAAAACGGCTTCAACAATTTTATATACATTCCAATGAATAATGTAACCTTTCAATCCAATATGAGGTATAGTTAATCAACTTTTACGTGTTTGACGAGATACAGAGACATTTGCGGTACCAATACCAGACAATTGAAGACAATATATGCCAGAACTCGCTCAGTATTGACCAAACTCGGCCAATATCAACAAAACTCGGCTTATGAGTTTCCTCCATTTTGATTGGCTACAAAACTCACTCAATATAGGACTTGAGAAATGGACCATTTTCATTGGCTGTTGAAACTCGCCTAATATGAGAAATATGCTGAAAATTAGTTTAAAAGATCGCCATTTTGTTTTCCGTTTTTCTGACTGTAGTTTGTTTAAAAAAAATTGTGCTTGTTTAAACATATTTGGAATGACAGAGTAGCCTATTAAATACTTCAACCACTTTGTAGGGTTTGATATTACAGTTGTATTTAACCTCTTGGTGGATTTTACGATAATTATCTTTATGAAAACCGAAAGATGAAAATTTTGAACTTTTGGCAAACGAAAGACGAAGAAAAGACATACAGGCTTAGACCAATACAGCTAGCCTCGGACAAATAGCTACGATAATATGAAATCATGTAATTAATAACATTGTTATTCACTTGTAAAACATTCCTTGTTTCATTAAAGATTTTAAACTAAATTTGGGTGGACTTTCAGGTGAAATCCAGAACTAAAAAATATATTCTTCTATTTATCTCTGGTACTATCTGGAAACTATCCTAACATCTGTATCTGCATCCCTCCGCCGGCCCAACCTCAAAGAAGCCTTATTGCAAGCAAAAGTGCCGCCGAACAGAAGTAAGTGTGCTAAAAAGGTGGTAACAATTAACAAAGCCAGAGTTATCAGCCTTGCTGTACATAAGCATATATATAGTCTCTGGCAACAAGTGTACCAAGTTTCATTTGAACATCTCGAAGAAGAGTTTTTGAAAATTATTGCCATGCTAAAAAACTGTATGCCAACATAAACAAGGACTACAAGTTGTCAACAACAACAATGCCAACAACGACTTCAAGGCTTTGGCAATACCTCAACTATTTCACAAAAAAAAGACAAGCAACAAGTGCCCTACATCAATCTTCATCTGCACAAGGCCTGCACACACAAAGGCAAGTGAGCTGATATAAAGTCCAACAACCATCCGCTGTAGGGGTCTGCAAAAAAAATATACATGTTTATTTTCCATAAAACACAGAACTTACAAGCATACAATTTTTTTTATCTGAACAAGTCTTGACTTTTCCCTTACATAGATGTTCAAATACCAACATTCATATATAAAAGTTTTTAAATCTAGTTATCGAAATTAGTCCTTTGGATTCATGAACAAGCCAAATTCATATACAGAAAAAAAACTTTATGCGACCTACCCGTTTTCACGACCAACCCACTAATGAGACCGATTTCTTTCAAACCCGATCTTTTTCCTCTATAATTCAATGGTCATAAACCCCGAAAAAAGGGCACCAGCTGTTATTCAGTAATATGACAACTAAATCCAGTCACCTTTAATTTATCACATGTTAAATTGATCCGTTAATGAGAACGCAGGCAATTTGCTCATAGGTACTATACATGTCTGTGTTCACACCTCGCTGACACGCAAAACAAAGAAGTTTAGTACACATGTCCCGGTTTAAGGATAATCACAACCACTTTACGACAAAAAGTAGCCGCTTTACAATAGAGGTCAAGATAAGATCATAAGAGTGAAAAACACAAAGCGTTTAGAATATTGATGGGTTTTTGAGTGATTTAATGCTTTTAATTGGATTTTCGGGGAGACTTACTGTGAAAATATAATTACAGGACATTGCAACTATGTTGTTTTAATACATGTTATTTTTTGAACAAGTTTTGATGTAAATTAATAAATGACATAATTTTCTATTTATTTTCTCTACTTGAATAGTATTCACTATAGCCTCATATGACCAATACCCAGTTAAACATGTACATGTACATAGTAAAAATCTAATGAGTTCCACCACTTGACCATTCACAAACCTTATCAGCACAAACTCAGTAATGAGACCACCCAGCTATTAAGACCATTTTCTCAAAGTCCCATAGGTGGTCTGAATCTGAATAGAGTGGTTTTACTGTACTACTGCTTGGTATTAAATTTTTGAACAAGCCCTGCTGTATAAAACCCAGAATTTAGCAAGCCCGGAAAGCATTTTAACCAGTGTTGGGCTTGCGGGCTTGTGTTAATTTTGACCACTGTTAATTTGAAGAAACATGATCATGCATATGTGTAGATTATAACAGCTAACAAGTCACATACCTGTTGGGTATCCTACACTTATCCAGGAAGGGGTAGACAATTTTGTCAAGTATGGGAATCATTATGAGGATCAGTAGTGGGTTCAGTGCCTGCATCTGGTCGGGCTTCAGTTTGCCAAATATTCCCTGAAAATTTTTGGTGAATTATCTAAATGGTAAAAAATGTTATTTTTTATCACTTGTCTAGAAAGGGGAAGACAAGATTGTCACGGACTTAATCATGTTTTAAGGATGAGAAGTGGAGTCTGTGTCTGGTCTGGCTTCAGTCTGCCAAATATCCCCTGAAAATTTGGGGCATCATTTAAATGGTGATTTGTTATCTATTTATCACTTGTCTAGAAAGGGGTAGACAATCTTGTCGGGTATTCGAATCATTATGAGCATCAGTAGTGGGTTCAGTGCCTGCATCTGGTCGGGCTTCAGTGTTCCAAATATGCCCTGAAATATTGGGCAATGTTGATTAATTTTCTCTTTCGAGGCGACAAGATGTAACAACTTTGTCGAGGATTGGAATAATTCAAAAAGGGTGAGTAGAAGGCTGAGTGCTCGCATATGGTTTGGATTCAGTATGCCACATATGCCTTAAAATGTAGGGCTTGTTTTATCATTTATACTTAAAGGGTATAAAGTTGAACACTTTAATAATCTTGTCAAGTATCAGAATCAAGATGGTTTGTAGTGGGTTGAGTGCCTGCATCTGGTCAGTAAACAGTGGCATTTTTACAGAAGAACAATTCTTTAAACATTTTTTTTTCACATTGCAATCTCCTTCCTTTTACATCAGTAAACACTTGATTCTGGATTTTTCAAGTATAGTTTATACTAGTGTCCTTTAGCTTGATTGTAATGAAAGCAGATAGAATCACAATCCATCTGTTTTCCTGGGTTGAAACCAGTACTCATGTACTGGTGAGAAGTTTGAAAGGCCATGAGAAAATACCCCTAGTGGTGATGAAACCCATAACCTCTTGGGTGAGGGGCAGACACATATACTACTTGACCACTCTCATCCAAATTTCATAAATTGATTTTTAAAAGTCTATTGTGAAAATGTGTTCACTTATCAAAACAGATTTGATTAAATGTGAAAACTTAAATGAAAAAACAAATATTATTTGAGAAAAAAACCAACAACATTACCATGCTGCCATCCATGTGTTCCGCTTGCAGTGTCCACCTTGATCCCTGCAAACAGAAATGTATGTATACAGGTATTGCAATATGCTAGCTTATTCATCTCAACAGTAGAGGGACTTACAACTGCTGGGAAATTTGGGAATCAACTACCAACCATTCATGGAAATGAATATCAAAATTATTGAAGATAAAAGTCCATACTCATTCATTACATCAAGATCAGATAATCGTTAACTTTGAACTTTTCCAAAATATTATGCTGATAAGCTTGTAAAAGAAGTATGGTAAATATTTGATAAGATCAGTGGTCGAAATTAACACAAGCCCGCAAGCCCTGCACTGGTAAAATGTCTTCCAGGCTTGCTCAAATTCTGAATTTTATATAGCAGGGCTTGTTCAAACAGTTGATGCCAAGCTATAGTATATGAATTCGGGCTTGTTCATCTAAAAGCCTAATTTCAATGACTGTAAGATATAGCCAAGTTATAGAGTAAACAAGATCAACTTGATTATTAAGACAATTCAAAGTAATCACTCATTTAAGTTAGCACGGGCAATCAGGTCGGTTATTGAACTTACCTGAGATATCACACTCTTTAACATTGCTACAAAGTTAATATATCATAAATCATGATAAAGCTATAGTACATCATAGATCACAGCTCATGACTGTACTTCCAGGGCTTCCATTAAAGAAAGTTTGGAAGAATCAGGACTAAAACGTAAAAAAAAGGGTTTTCCTCCAAAAAAAGGGCTAAAAAGAACTAAAACCTCCAAAAAAGAACTAAAACATCCAAAAAAGAACTAAAACCTCCAAAAAAGAAAAAGAACTAAAACATCCAAAAAAGAACTAAAACATCCAAAAAAGGGTTTTCCTCCAAAAAAGGGCTAAAACCTCAAAAACTGAAACTCTTGAAGTACAGAAACTTCCGTATTTTGGGGTAAAACTTTCAAAGTTGAAAGCTTGTGATTTCAGAATATGAAATCCTGGTGTCAGTGTTACTTTAATAGCCACATTTTCAATTATTCTTGAATTAAAATTAATTGTTAGAATACACTTTATAGGAATTATACCAAACTACTTTTTATCCCAAGTTGTACAACAGTGGACAAATAACTAGTGTTTGGGGGATTTAAACATCCACCTTGTAGATAAAAAAAATCCTAAAAAGATGGAAAGGAAGTTCATACTTTCAGTTTCAACTCTGGCTTGTTAAAACTCACATGTACCAACAAAGGTTAAAAACATGTTTATATATTTAATCTTTATATGAGACTTCCAATCTGAAAACCAGGTTCTACAAGACAATATAATTTATGTTTATAATACTGATTCCTTTATAAAATCCAGAGCCAGTTATCAAGAATCAAGATCAAGAATCCTAAAAGAAATTCCATATCTTCGAGATATTTTAGAACAAAGGACCGGACTGTTGACAGTCTCGAATTCTCGAGGAAATTGCCCCATGAGTTCTCAAGATATTGAATGGGCACTTTTATTAATACCAGCGTTTGTTTTACAATACACAAGGAACTCTCAGAGTAAAAACAAAACTGTATGTTTTACCTGTTGATTATTTAATGCCCAGAAAAGAGGCAGAGGTAGGAACATCAGCAGTACACGTAACAGACGCCTCACGTCCTCGATAAACCAGTTCTGAAAGAGAACCAGAGATTGACATAAGCACAAGACCATGAGCCCTGTACTGGTAAAATGCTGTAACTAATATATAAATGTACATGTAGTTATCAATGGGTAGATATTTAGGGGCCAGGTAGCACACATTCAAATTTGTCTAGTGCTTAATTGGTAATATTGAAATATAGTTTAATTTGCCTTGTTTACCCTTTGCCATTAAATGGGATTTATGTTAAAACTTTTGGCTACTAAGCTTGTTTCTGTAGTATTTCATATAAATATTGTGCCTCTAAACAGGTTTTTTGTTTTTTATTTATGGGCTTGTTTGTATAGTTTTCATGTTTTTGAATTAGTTAAGGTTTCTTAAAATGTGCAAGATAACATCTTTCGTCTTAAACCAAAAATATGTGTATGCTCGTTCTTGAGAAAGCCCTGTAGGGCAAAAGTGCATCAAAGTCCGCCAAGGGACATAACTCTACCAGTATTTAGGCAAGAGTTGTGGGCATTTCTACAAATCCAAACTATTGGGAACATGTGTATTAAGTTTCAGGTGAATATATTGAACTATTCTTTCACTTATGCCCAAGGGTAAAGTTCCTGGTGAGTCCACTGAAACTTTGGCAATAGCTTGGGGTTTTTTTTCATAAATAAAATTATTTTAAGATTCAAAACAAGAGTACTGCAGAGTTAACACACCACTTATGTGCTGTTTTATTTCTGAAAAAGGGGCATCACTCAACAAATATTAAATCCAGAGTTACCCGCTTTGCTGTACATGTGCATATTGTTTCCAGTTTCAATTTAATATCTTGAACTATGGCCAAGCTTAAAAATTGAACACAGCGAAGACTATGTGAAAAGTAACGCAAAGGCTATGACAATACCTCAACTTGTTTCCTTTGAAATACTTACAAATAGACAATTGAAAATGATCAAATAAAAAAACGTAAACATATGCTGTACTAGTGTTGTTTTTTTTCGATAATTCTTGCTAAAAATATAAGAATATATTACAGAACAGAGTAAATACTCTAAATTATATCATCAGAAACTAAAACAGAGTTAAGTGGAGATATATATTTGTGATTAATATACTAGCATTCTAATTAACAAGTTGGGGTAATTATTTGGAAATAAAAACACACATATTTAATACAAGTTTGGAAGCATGACATTAAATACTTAACATTAAATGTAGCAATGATCATAATACAAGTTCTGACTGCATATATGATAATTACTCTATATTTGTGGCACTGCTCAAGCAACACACATTACAACATCTAATTTTTCAGAGGGGAAGTGACATTTGCATAATAGGGTCAGGAAAAAATACAACAATTATCTTACCAGTAATGGCTTACATTTCCTCCTTTTGATTGCAAAAAATAGTTGTAATGCTACTTACATGTAGGTCAAAGCTTAACAATATAACAATTTCATATGCACTTATTTTTATGAATAAAACATGGAAACTAATAGCTTCAATTACCAACAAATTGTGGAAATAACAATGAACGTATTTTAGTAATATCAAGGTTGCTTGAGTTGTGGAAAAATATTTTATTTGCACTGAACCTTATTTTGCACTGAACCTTATTTTGCACTGAACCTTATTTTTTGTTAATTAATATTTATCACTACTTTGCAAGGTAAAATGAAAATAATCATTACGTGACAACTGATAACAGAGGTTGAAATTAACACAAGCCCACAAGCCCTGTACTGGTAAAATGTCTTCTGGGATTGCTCATATCAATTCCGAATTTTATATAGCAGGGCTTGCTAAAAATAATTGATGCCAAGCAATAGTATAAGAATTTGGGCTTGTTCATCCAAAGTTAAATTTCAATGACTGAGATAAATGTACAAGTTTCCAGTGCTTTAAGGCAAATGTAAATTGTAAATAAATGTACAAACTAAAGATCTTTTATTTTACCTCAAACTTGTCATCAGCATAGTACAACCAGTGTGGTCGTTCTTCTTCATACTTGGTGCTTTGAAACTTTCCAACTATACCAGACTGAAAATTAATCATTCTTGCGATGAGTATGAAGAACAAACAAAATTCTGTTACAAAGTGACGTTCAGATGATCGATTATAATTGAAAATTGATTAGTTGGGCATGAAATTGGCTGTTTGTGTTGTTTTTCTTCTTTCCTCTTGATTAAATGTTTGCCAACTTTCTCATTTGAGTTTATTCATACGTTAGGAAGTGTAACAGTCAGTTTTATAAAAAAAATATTGAAGAAAGCAAAAACAACAATAAATAACTTTAAACCTACACATGACAGCCGCAGAGTTAAAGATTATAAGTTATTGTACAAGAATAAAACTACAACTAACGCATTGTCAAAATATGATTGTACTATCTATAATTGGTTACTTCAGTGGAACTGATTATTGATAGTCAAACTGGAACTGATTTCCAACACTCATTAACATTTTACTGTCCTTGTACAGTTTTATGAATTGAATATATCAAACAAATATACAGTAGGGACATATAATATATATATATATATTTATATACAGTTTCAAATGTTTTTCCTATCACATCACAATTGAATAGATCATTTCGGTTTATGACTAAGATGTCTATTGATAGGTATGTCTTTTACTTACAAAGATACATTTGAAAGTTTTTCCAATCACATCACCGGTGGGGGGAACTCTTGTGTACTGGTTTCGCCCCATGAAGAACAAACCTGAAAAAAGGAATAAATACATACAGGACAATCGCTAATCATCATCATCATCATCATCATCATCATCATCATCATCATCATCATCATCATCATCATCATCATTATTGTGATATTAGGGCCAGGGACCTTATTCATAAACCCTTTTAAGTCATTTCCTATCTTAATTAAATTTCTTAAATTTTTCATTGTCAAATTTAAAGAAATGTATAAGTGTTTTTAACATATAAGAATTTTTTTTTTATTTAGGTAAAAAAAAATAATGTTTTTTCGGAATTCTTTATTTCTTATTTCATATATGACTAAAGAGATACAAAAGTTAGGAAATGACTTAAGAATACTGCCCAAAGTCTTCAGGCCACTCACTGAAATAACTTCCCCAGCTCACACCATCAATCGCACAGGCCCATATAAAATCAACATGGTGTAAATTTTTTTAATAAAAAAAACAAAATTCACACTTTGTACACTTATAGAATTTTGCGGAAAATATATGTAACATGGTGAATTAAAATGGCCAGGCCTGCCTGGTCTTTCACATTAGGAAAACAGCAGTTCCGAGGCAAAAAGTGCAGACCTTGGGCATTGTACATTTTGGCTAATGAAATGACTGAGATTAGACTCCTTAAAGTAGAATAATGATTGAATAGAATGTAATTACAACATTTAATTTTGTTCTTTAATAAAACTTAGTTAGTATACATTGTATATGCATCAGGCTTAAGCACCTTTGAATCATCCAATCAATGTATTTCCTTTAATTATTCAGACTCAATAACTATTGAATCTGATTGAAACTCACATATGGACAGTAACATAAGTATTGCAGGAACACCAAAGGCAAGAAGATAGCAATCATCCTCGAAGCACTGCACATCAGCTGTAAGGAATGTTATAATAATATAATTTAGTAAAAAATCAACAGGATAAGAAATGGTTGTCACTGACAACTGCATATTGAGATACACTTACATTATGGAATATTCAGGTTGAGCTACACTAAAACTATGGAAAAATCAGGTTGAGATATATGGAGGCTATTCGCTGCCAAAAGTCCAGACGTGTAATTCCCACAATGTGCTTCTTAATCGTACTAAATATCTCTTACATTTGTCAATGTAGACGTGCTATTTGTTGTTTCTATTCGTCAGTTTTACCGTATTGATTTGTCATTTGTCATTATAGTAGTCAAAATGTATATTTGTCAGATCGACCCTGTATAAACTCACTAAAACATAGATCGTATAACTTGCCTTTAACAATATGATGATGTAATTTAGAAAGCCGAATCATGCATATGTAAAACTGCAATCCTACAGTCGACACTTGCATTTGTAAAATGAACATTTGCAGTCCAACAAGTCCAGGTTTACAAAAGTCAATTGACAAGTTAAGAATTACAAGGATAGACGATTTCGCCTATACCTTATAAGGTAAATGTCACCGAAAGAAACGAAGGTGAATGGGCGGAGCTAACGAATCAGATTTTCTTTCGTTTATTTCCGTCGAATCAAGCAAGGGAGATAACATCTTCGCCTACCTCCTGTAAATTCCTGGTTGTAAGTCCGAGTACTCTCTCTTTATTTCACAATAAATAACTAAAATTAACTTCATCTTTTATTTCATTTTGACGTTCAATGTTCCTAAATGGGTTATAAATCACCATATCATTTAGTCAATTGCAGTTGGGTGTATCTGAGCTGGGCTCACGGACCCAGATTTATACTGCCACTGTCAGTTGTTTTTTTACTTATATACCCAAGCAAGCAAAAATTGTTCATTTATTTTATTTACAAGTGGACCATGGGCGGGTCGTTCAGTGGGGGGGGGGGGCTGTGGGCCTGTGTCCCCTCCAGTTGGCCCACAAGTAAACTTAAAGGTTAATTTTTTTGTCAATATTTCTCAGAAAAAAAGTACTTAATTACGCCATAATGCGCCAATTCAGACTAAAAATATTTAAAATATTATAGGGGGAGTACCCCTAAACCCCACTTCCCTCATTTTAAACATATTAATGTCATGCCCACTCGAGGGATCATGTCCAAAAAGTTGTGCCCCTAAGTAACGCCCCTCTAACGCAAGTCCCTGTTCAAAACCTGCTCCAGCAAATCCACGAAACTTTTGACGGACATCATAATTATATCCACCTAGTTTTGCCTGATGTTATACATTTACTATCTTAATAAGCATGTATGGTGTAAACGTGTAATTTCAATACATCATTGAAACAAAATATCCATGTGGATGGAAGAACAGCCCTCCAACCCACTTGTGTCCCCCAGTTATGAATTACGGGATCTGCCACTGTGAACTATAACAATCAAGTGGGGGATTTCAAGAACATGAAAAAATAGATATCGTGAGTCTTAGATTAGAAAAACAAACGCGCGATTTTTCCCCTCCAAAAGGGCTAGGTCCGCTTCACCTAAATGTGAAAAAAAGCCCTGACTGTTGAGTGTGGGTGGGGTATAAAAGGTAGCAGCAAGTAATAATTGTTTATTAGCAATAAATTGACTTCATCTTTAAAATACTTTATTAATTACCCATAAAATAATATTCGATACAGTATAATGTACGAGTTATATGAAGTTGTAATCTAAGTGTATTTTATCCATACAGTTCCAGCTACCAGGTAAGAAACCTCTGGGGCATCTTAGTGAATAATTTCAACTTAATGAAAATTTGGATTTTTTTCTTCGTAAATTTTAAATGATCTAATATTACTTGCAATCTTAAACATTGCAAAAAGGCAAGAAAGTGTCCTCTAATGGTAGAATTTAAAATAGTGTTTATAGTAATTTAAAGCTGCACTCTCACAGATTGACAGTTTTGACAACCTTTTTTTTGTCCCGGACTCGGCTGATTTTGGCAGCAATGCTTTCTATACAAATAATAAGATTACTCACACTAAAACAGATCTAAATTGTTTGGAAAACTGCCGACATTTTTCATTTTTCTTAAAACGTTACTGTAGTATCACTTTTAGCCATAAAACATCAATTTGCGAACGTAAAACTGAAAAACAGTATCTGATTTTTTGTCAGCAGTCTTATACCACTGGTATCCAGACATTTACGCAAAAATTGGCTAATTCCAAAACAAAAAATAAAAATAGTTGTCAACATGGCCAATCTGTGAGAGTGCAGCTTTAAAAGAAAAATAAGACAATGGGACTTTTCATTCTTGAAGTATAATTATTTTAATGCTAATGACTTACATTTTGTTGTGTTTGAGTCAAGTATCATTTTGCATACATCTCATTTCATGCCGGTCATATGTGCGTATTAATTACTATTATATAGACAAAAACATGTTGTAATATCATATATTATTTTATTCGAAATGAAATAATTTATAATCCATCCTGTTTCCAAATCATAGTCCATAATGTCATAATATAGATGATTCGTAATGTCCATAATAAGTTAATAACGTTCGCAATGTCCATGGTCCAAAGTATCCATAATTGGTTAAAATAGAGCTGAGTGATAGCGGAAATTTCCAAAAGATGTAAGGAGGAGTAAGACATGGTTAAGGCGGAGTTAAGACATGGTTAAGGCGGAGCTATCTATAAATAAAATTAAATTCATCTCGTAAACATGTTCAACTGCGAATGAAAAGTCACCACCATACAATGTACTTTGTAGAACTACGAACTGAAATCTGTCTTCTACACACCCCAATGTAAAACCCGGCATGTGACTTTCACAGAATGACGTGTGTTTAACATACACAACTTTATAAACACGACTGAATCGTCTGTTGAATAGATGCAACGAGAATAAAACTGCAATTAGTACAATGAAAAATGAAAATGTGCAGTGTAAAATGTAAACATACAACCGATGAGTTGGCGGTTGTAAAATGTAAATTGGTAAATCATCAATGTTACAAACCTAAAATACACACATACACGTATGGACTTTTGGCAATGAATAGCCTCCATACAGATACACTGACATTATGGAATATTGAAGATGAAATACACTGACATTACAGAATATTGAAGTTAGATACACTGACATTACAGAATAATCAGGTTGAGATACACTGACATTATGGAATATTCAATTCGAGATACACTGACATTATGGAATATTCAAGTCGAGATACATTGACATTATGGAATATTCAAGTCAAGATACATTGACATTATGGAATTTGAGGTCTAATACACTGACATTACGGAATATTGAAGTCAAGATACACTGACATTCCGGAATATTGAAGTTGAGATATATTGACATTTCGGAATATTGAAGTTGAGATACACTGACATTACAGAATATTGAAGTTGAGATACACTCAGACATTACGGAATATTCAAGTCGAGATACACTGACATTACAGAATATTGAAGTCGAGATACTTTCAGACATTACGGAATATTGAAGTTGAGATACACTGACATTACAGAATATTGAAGTCGAGATACTTTCAGACATTACGGAATATTGAAGTTGAGATACACTGACATTATGGAATATTGAAGTTGAGATACACTGACATTACGGAATATTGAAGTTGAGATACACTGACATTATGGAATATTGAAGTTGAGATACACTGACATTATGGAATATTGAAGTTGAGATACACTGACATTACGGAATAATCAGGTTGAGATACACTGACATTATGGAATATTGAAGTTAGATACACTGACATTATGGAATATTGAAGTTGAGATACACTGACATTATGGAATATTGAAGTTGAAATACACTGACATTATGGAATATTGAAGTTAGATACACTGACATTATGGAATATTGAAGTTGAGATACACTGACATTACGGAATAATCAGGTTGAGATACACTGACATTATGGAATATTGAAGTAGAGATATATTGACATTTCGGAATATTGAAGTTGAGATACACTGACATTACAGAATATTGAAGTCGAGATACTTTCAGACATTACGGAATATTGAAGTTGAGATACACTGACATTATGGAATATTGAAGTTGAGATACACTGACATTATGGAATATTGAAGTTAGATACACTGACATTATGGAATATTGAAGTTGAGATACACTGACATTATGGAATAATCAGGTTGAGATACACTGACATTATGGAATATTGAAGTTGAGATATATTGACATTTCGGAATATTGAAGTTGAGATACACTGACATTACAGAATATTGAAGTCGAGATACTTTCAGACATTACGGAATATTGAAGTTGAGATACACTGACATTACAGAATATTGAAGTCGAGATACTTTCAGACATTACGGAATATTGAAGTTGAGATACACTGACATTACAGAATATTGAAGTCGAGATACTTTCAGACATTACGGAATATTGAAGTTGAGATACACTGACATTATGGAATATTGAAGTTGAGATACACTGACATTACGGAATATTGAAGTTGAGATACACTGACATTATGGAATATTGAAGTTAGATACACTGACATTATGGAATATTGAAGTTGAGATACACTGACATTATGGAATATTGAAGTTGAGATACACTGACATTATGGAATATTGAAGTTAGATACACTGACATTATGGAATATTGAAGTTGAGATACACTGACATTACGGAATAATCAGGTTGAGATACACTGACATTATGGAATATTGAAGTAGAGATACACTGACATTACGAAATATTGAGGGTGCGATACACTGACATTACAGAATATTGAGGTCACGATACATTGACATTATGGTATATTGAAGTCGAGATACACTGACATTATGGAATATTGAGGTCGCGATACATTGACATTATGGTATATTGAAGTCGAGATACACGGACATTACGGAATAATCAGGTTGAGATACACTGACATTATTGAATATTGAAGTTGAGATACACTGACATTATGGAATATTGAAGTTAGATACACTGACATTATGGAATATTGAAGTTGAGATACACTGACATTATGGAATATTGAAGTTGAGATACACTGACATTATGGAATATTGAAGTTAGATACACTGACATTATGGAATATTGAAGTTGAGATACACTGACATTACGGAATAATCAGGTTGAGATACACTGACATTATGGAATATTGAAGTAGAGATACACTGACATTACGAAATATTTAGGGTGCGATACACTGACATTACAGAATATTGAGGTCACGATACACTGACATTATGGAATATTGAAGTCGAGTTACACTGACATTACGGAATATTGAGGTCGCGATACACTGACATTACGGAATATTGAGGTCGTGATACACTGACATTATGGAATATTGAAGTCAAGATACACTGACATTATGGAATATTGAAGTCGAGTTACACTGACATTATGGAATATTGAAGTCAAGATACACTGACATTACGGAATATTGAAGTCGAGATACACTGACATTACGGAATATTGAGGTCGCGATACACTGACATTATGGAATATTGAAGTTGAGTTACACTGACATTATGGAATATTGAGGTCGCGATACACTGACATTATGGAATATTGAAGTAGAGATACACTGACATTATGGAATATTGAATTCGAGTTACACTGACATTATGGAATATTAAAGTCGAGTTACACTGACATTATGAAAAATTGAAGTCGAGTTACACTGACATTATGGAATATTGAAGTCGAGATACACTGACATTATGGAATATTGAAGTCTAGATTCAGGTTGAGGTACAATGACATTACAGAATATCGAACTTGAGGTACACTGACATTACGGAATATTCAGGTTGTGGTATATATTGAAGAAACACATTATTGTTCACACCAATTATATGAGAATAATCAATGTTTTTTAATTAATTAATAGGCGCATGTGTCAGTATGTCAGTTCAGCTTCAGACCTTGCAATATAGCATTTGGTTGGTAGTTACCAAGCTGGAAAATTGGGTTTTCTCTTGGCACTGTTGTTTTCAATAACAACACAAGACCACACTCTCTTGAAAGCAACATTATGCCAACTTTAGTGATCAAGCATAAGTTAGAACTTTCACAATTAATGTAAAATTAACTAGAGCTATCACGAAATGTGATTAATACCCCAGAATGCACCCCTGATAGGACAGATTTATATTCAGAAATTTCACCTGAAAATGACAATGCTGTGGATACAGTTATGGTTCTTGTAGACTGCACTTCCACTCATTGTCCTTTTCCATCGCATGTAGCTTAATTAAACTCCATCTAATAGTTTTAAAATCAGGAACCAAATGCAATGCTTAATAACTTAAATTTTCAAGTTATTGTCCAGACAAGGAAAAATTGCAATGGACTGACCAACCAACCAACCACAGGGTGACTCCAATATAACCCCTTCAAAATTCATTTATCGAGGATATAATGAAGTTAAAACTAAAGACATGTACAACATACCTCTGAGTACAGGTGTCAGTAGGATGGATATAGTACTGCCAAGGTTGATCATGAAGTAGAAGGCAGAGAAGAAAGAATTCTGCCACTTCTCCTAAAATTCACAAGTATCGAAATATATTCTTATGACAAGCATAAGATACTTCTATAAAAATATTGAAACTGTTGTTATTGTGAAGACTGTTCACAGGGGTCAATAAATGGGCACAATACATGCATTATCATGTTTAACTCATTTGACTTTAATGATCAAAACTCCCATGAAAGCATATATAGTTATACTGCATTTTCCTTGAGCATGAAATTTCTCAAGAGCTGTGGATTGGTCAAGTCTTAGTTCCAACCTTTATTCCTTCTTTTATCAATTTACTGACGAAAGATTGAAATTATCTACGTAAGTAAACACGTTGAAGTATTCATATGTGACTATCTGAACAGACTGTAATATTTCTTGTTTAATCTACAGAAACTCTTGTAAGGATTATAATTATACCTGCATATAAATTAAAAATTATTATTATTTAGTTTTAAGCTAAGAAATGTCCACCATTAGTAGCCATACTGACCTGTCCAGGAACAAACTGGTCAGCTCCAAATGGGGCCACAGAGGCTTTAATCCCTCCTGTGCCACAGGCTATCAGAAACAGCCCTATACTTGGACCAATACTGAAATAAACAAAAAAATACTTTAGCTTATCAGCTTTGATGTCAAAATAAATTCTCCTTTTTTTTTAGTTTTAATGCCCTCAGTTATCAGGAAAATTACAATTTCATTATGTATGTTGTAAAAACTGTCTCTTAAAGGCGCTAAACACCTGAGGCCCCAATTTCTTGAAGCTTAATCATGTTATTTTGTAAGGGACTTAAGAAGTGTCGAGAAATTGGGGCCGGATGATACAATTACAAGAAAAAAGAAATTAGAAATTTACTGGGGTTGTCTACCATGAAAAGCCTAGGCAGTAAGTTTAAAAATAGCCTTGGTATATTTATCTGTACTCATAAACAGGTATGATTTGAATTGGGAAACAATAATGCACTATTTTTAAATGGGGAAACACTGTAATTGTTTTATTTCAAATTATTGTTACAATTATAATTTTAATCATGTAAAATGATAATGATGTATTATCAGCCTCCTACCAGCCCAAATTGATAATTCTGGTCTTGTTTTGTGGTAATACTGTAGTTGCCAATTTTGAGACCATCTGGGGTTTAGTCCCTTTAATATTTCTTTTTTTTCATTATACTATCGTTTAGTAGTGGTATTTCTTGTCTTATACAGCAAAATAATCAATAACAGAGTCATGAATACCTAATTCCTTTCGTAAAAAGGTTTCCACTCATTGTTCACATATACCACACAAATACGTGGTCATAGTCCATCTACATGAATATACAAGTTATGGAAAGCAACTGATCTAAGTTCTGGAAAGCAAATGATCTTAGTTCTGGAAAACAACTTTTTTAAGATCTGGAAACCAACTGATCTAAGTTCTGGAAAGCAACTGATCTAAATTCTGGAAAGCAACTGATCTAAGTTCTGGAAAGCAACTGATTTAAGTTCTGGAAAGAAACTGATCTTAGTTCTGGAAAGCAACTGATATAAGTTCTGGAAAGCAACTGATCTAAGTTCTGGAAAGCAACTGATCTTAGTTCTGGAATGCAACTGATCTAAGTCCTGGAAAGCAACTGATATAAGTTCTGGAAAGCAACTGATCTAAGTTCTGGAAAGCAACTGATCTAAGTTCTAGAATGCAAACTGATCTAAGTTCTGGAAAGCAACTGATCTAAGTTCTGGAAAGCAACTGATTTAAGTTCTGGAAAGAAACTGATCTAAGTTTTGGAAAGCAACTGATATAAGTTCTAGAATGCAACTGATATATATAAGTTCTGAAAAGCAACTGATCTAAGTTCTGGAAAGAAACTAATCTAAGTTCTGGAAAGCAACTGATATAAGTTTTAGAATGCAACAGATCTAAGTTTTGGAAAAATTCTGACCTTAGTTCTGGAAACTAACTGATCTAAGTTCTGGAAAACAACTATTTTAAGTTATTGAATTGATCTAACTTATGGAATCATAGCTTATCTAACTACATGTAAAAAGCTAAGACTTACACTTCTGGTGGAGGCACTGCAGTTACAGCAAGAACCAAACTCCCAACAAAGTACACACATGAAACTATCAGTATGGTCCTGAAATAAATAAATGTAGTTATAATACATTAAGAAATAAATATATAGTGCAGAATTAGGTCGTACCAAATTGCTTTTATGTTTAGCATCAATCCTTAGTATGAAAACCTATCTAGCTAGCCTGAAAACATAAATGAACCCCTGTATTCTAAATGAGTGACATCCTATGTAGAATATAGGAGCCTCCTATGTCCATTTCAAATTGTCAGATAGATTTCCACTGCAAATTGAGTTCAAATCAAACTTGTATTTCAGAGTGCTGATCATGTGAATCACACAGAATGGGTGTTATTTACACTTGGGTTCTGAGGTCAGAACAAAAGTAAAAAGAAATTAAAAATATTTGGCAAGATCATTGATCATATTAAATGTGTTTTGTTTTTTTCCAATCGGAATGGCCCAAAACCTATCTGTCTGTGGACGTTAAATAAGGAAAGAATTTGGTATGGCCTTTAAATAAAAACTTTTTGGTTGATCATAAAAAAGTGTTGATTAAATTCTCAAAATGCAATGTATAGCAGTTTACAAAAATCTGTCTATCAACTAATTAAAAAAAATGTTTTTATTTTTTTTCTCCCAAACAAATCATAACAACCCCCTTAATTTGCTAAAACAATCTTTTGGGTATGAATGTATTGAGTCAGAAGGCTTATCAGTCCTTTTGTCTTTCAATGAATGATTTTTTTTTAAAAGTACCTGTATCTTCCAAGATATCCATCAGCTACAACAGCACCAATCAAGGGCATAAAGTAGCACATCATTGACCATGCATGAAAGATGGATGTCGCCGGAGCGTCCCCAAACCCTAGCCATCTTGTCAGGTACAGCACCAGGATAGCTGTCATAAACAATGAAATCTATAAGTGTATCCACATACATGTATCTTATAGCATGAAATATTTCCGATATATAAATCATTACAGTAACCTTTGTGCCAGGGATCAGTATGTTAATTTTTAACCAGAAGTACAAACATTAACATGTAAAACTTGCTGCGTTTTGCTTTTTAAATCCATCTCAAAAAGAGTCCAATAACATAATAGAAATATAACCTTGGTTTCAAACAGCTGATAATTGTCAATCCTGAAAATGCCTGGGTGTCTGTTGCAGTATGAGGGATTCATGTCAAAAACAGGGTAAAGGAGTTTAGACCCCTTTGGAAAGTGTTTCCACAGTCATTTATATTCATTTAAGAGCAGTTCCTACTACTTGTCTATTAATGCATAAATGCCAATTTATCACCCCGGGGGGGGGGGGGGGGGGATCCCCTTACCCATCCCCTTCTTTTTTTTCTCTTTTTTTTCAATCTAGCTCAAGTGGAAAGCATCCATTATACTATGCATAGGAAATTCCATTAAGGACCATGATGACTAAGTCTTAAGTGTTGAAATAAGAGTGTGTTTCTGTATTTATTTTTATATCATAAATGTCGATATTGCGCTAAAATCAGCTGCGTAAAAATCCCCTGGTGTTATATCAAAATCTCCTGGAATTCAGACCTAAATCCCCAGGGAAGCCTCTCAGAAAAATGGCATGTATGTTAATGATGCAAATGTCCGAGCAAAAAAAATCTTTATAACTGTACAATAGTCTGAAGTTAAAAGCCCTTAAACCAGATTTCCTTAAAACTGCTGAATTTCATACAATCAACTGTCTTTAATAACGTAAATTAGTTTGATTTTATCATTTACAAATACAACAACAAGCATATTAAATGATTAAAGAGGAAACACAACCCACCTCTCATCCCATAGTAGGAAAATCTTTCACAGAACTCATTGGACAGAATAAAGAACACTGAGTACGGATAATTCTGAAATAGAAGGAATTGTACAGTGGTCGAAATTAGCACAAGGCCGCAAGCCCTGCACTGGTAAAATGTCTTTCGGGCTTGCTCAAATTCTGAATTTTATATAGCAGGGCTTGTTCAAAATACTGATGCCAAGCAATAGTATAATAATTCGGGCTTGTTAATCCAAAAGTCTAATTTCGATGACTGATTGTATACAGAAAAGCATGAATAACTAGAGATTACTTTTTTTTTAAAACATGCTTGTCTCCCCTTTTGTGTGGTCGTAAGTGAGAAATAATCAATGATGGACATAAAATTTGTACTTTTGGACTGGAGACGAACAAACACGGGGGTCATCTTCTGGTCATGACCACCCTACATACAAAGTTTGAAATTCCAGGGTGTAAGCCTTCTCAAGTTATTGATTGGAAACAAAGTTTGACATACAGATTGACTGACGGACAGACAAGGCAAAAAAAACAAAATGTCTCCCCCATTCATTGTGGGAGAAATATTTGAAATTATAAGCAGTGGTTTTTATTTTAACAAAATATAGTAGAAAATTATAAATTTAGTAAATCTTTCAATAAAGAAGCTTAAAGGGCAGTGGTCAAAAATAACGCAAGCCATGTTCTGGTGCAGAACATGAAGAACTACAGGTTAAAGATGCACTCTTACTCCCAAATAAGATGTACCACAATTAAAACATTTTTTTTAATTCACTGAAAAGATTAAATAAATGGTTCATATGAAAGAAAGGTGCACAAAACACAGTATTTCTACCTTATGAGATGATAGTTAATCACTCTAAATCTTTTAGGACTCACCCATCATTTAATATTTGTATGTTTATACACGGTTACTATCTTGTTATCAGTAATTAATATTTTCCATAAATGCAGGATTAGGAAGTAGAAAAGCATTCATCACTCAAAATGTATGTTTGTAATACTTGTGCATCACTACCGTATTGATTTTAAATGCGAGTCTCACTTGAATTAACATTACATGCAATAATGCAAAATCAAGGTGCAGAGAATCATGATACAAAACAATACATACACATGTATGTATATTGTATAACAAATATAAATTTTGAGTGATAAACCTTTAACTACTTTCTAATAATGCATTCATGGAAAATTTTATTTACTGATAATAAAATTGTAACAGTGTGTGTGTATATAATACCTGAAAACGCAAAAAAAAAAAAAGATTGGTGAGTGCTAAAAGATAACTGTGATTTACTATCATTTTTCTTAAAGGTACTGTGTTTTCTGCACCTTTCTTTCAAATTAAACATGGTATCCTTCATAAGAACCATTGTTTTAACATTTGTACATCCTTTTTGACATAATAAAACAATTGTTTTAATTGAGGTTAATCTTTTTGGGAGTAAGAGTGCACTTTTAAGCCAATCAGTCAGCCTTTCAATGCTGATAAACATCAACAATCATTGTGGTAGAATTCTCATTTAAATAAAAACTGCAATGCAGTGTTCATGAAATGTACTTTCAAGAATACCAACATCGTAATTCACTTGTTTTACCTTAGTATTGGATTCCTTATCCTTTTCAATCAGGTCTGATTCTGAAAAGAAATAATATCTTTTAAGGTGACTGCATTTGATATTCGTTGAGTATTAAAATATTAAACAAAATTTGATTCTGTTAAAGAGAAAACACATTTAACAACATAAATACATTAAAGCTTGAGCTCTTTATAATAAGGTAGTCTTTTGTTTTGAAAAGTTGGCACTGCTTGGTTTTTCGAAACCCATATCCTCATACAAAGCCGTCAAAAAAAGCACAAGCCCTTGAACCTGCACGTCACGAGCCTGCTCAAATTCTTGGTTTTATACCAGTCATAGAAATTTTTGGATGGACAAGCCCAAATTTTTATACTATTGCTTGGCGTTACATTTTTGAAGAAGCCATGCTATATAAAATTCAGAATTTGAGCAAGCCTGGAAGACATTTTACTAGTGCAGGGTATACAGTAGGGCTTGTTCAAAAATGTAATGCCCAGCAGTAATAAATGAATTCGTAATTGTTTATCCAAAAGGCTAATTTCAATGACTGCATATATCAGTAAGCTAAATCAAATACATTATTGATAAAGTAAAATGTACAGTACTGAATAAGTAAACTTACTTGAGGAGGTAGATGTGGGCTCGTAGCCATTAGGTGGGTTAACACTCCCGTAGTCATGCTCCATCTTGCTTGACTGTTATGATGTCTGCTTAAATTTATGTCATTCTAAAATACAAGGGTTGACAATTAAACTAAATTTACCAGAGATCTCTAAGGGACACCACAAGTTGAATCATGAGTCTCTTCTAAATTCAGGGGTCCATTTAATCTCCTGTGCTGTATATCCATTAGTAAAATATTTTGTGTCAGTGACGTCAAATAATTTTCTGCTGCAATTTAATATGTATTTTGTAAACTTTCTGCTAAATAATGATGGGACACCTGACTTGGAGGTTCTGGTTCTCCTCCATGAAATGTGGTGTCCTCGAGATCCTTGGATACTTTTAAGAGATGAATGCTGAAATCTTCAAACATTACAAAAGCATATCAATGGCCTCACTTCCAAATGTTGAAGCTACATTAAATCCCATGTTTTCAGAAGCATTGTTACGTTTTTAGTACTTAATCTTGGTAATTTGATCACACATTTTTTTTTACAAAAGTTACAATTTTTGTATTTTACAATTTCTGAATGTTCTGATATTTTGATCACATGATACAACACCATTCTCACATTGAACTATTTACTCGGCATTTTGCAGTTAAATGCGGCTCGCTGTTATGATTTTAATGATGTAAAAATTCCGAAACAGAAGAATGCAGCTTCGGCATTTTGAAGTCACAGAGGCCAATGATTTATAATATGGCAATCCAATAAGATGGGCCATGGTCCTTGTCATTGAAGCCACAATAATAAGGATTTCAGGGAAACTCTTATCAGTTTGACATTTTAATGTTTCCCTGTAGCCGTCATATTTGTTTTCATGAATTTTATTGAATCATGAAAATGGCAAAGATTATTAAATAGTACAATACATGTATGTACATAAATGATAAAATATAAAAAATATTGAAGTAACAAATTAATGGTACACAGCATATAAATAGTTAATTGCAATACTGTATTAAAGGGGCTGTACTCTGTATGATAAAATAGCGAAAAAAAGAGAAAATTGTCGAAAACTGACATAAACTTGGCATCGATGTGTACAATGCATTGAAACTTACCAACTGAAGTACCACATAGTTTGCAATTTATTTAAGTATTAAGCAGTTATTTCGTATTTTTCCATTAAAAAAAGATTACTGGGTATGTCTACCAGGTAGAATTCATTCCTTATGCGTATCATTGGCTAGTTGGTGTTATCACGTGATATTACCGAGGTAGCTGTAGTTGTGTGCGAAATTAACCTTTTTACCCTGGTTGCCAATGGGGCTACAGACACTGAGATTTCTGTAGCCCAAGCCAGATTTCTGTGGCCCAGAAGTTTACAGAAAAAACACGGAACATATTTGTGAGTAATTTTTATTTTTAAAAAGACAAAATGATACACAAACGGATCTGAATCTCATTTTATTCAGTAATAGATGTGACTGGATGTGATTTAACATGTTTTTGCATATTGCAAAATGCTTTTTTCATTTATTTGTTGCCAGAGTTGAGGGTCCTGTCTAGCTAAAGAACTTCAGCGAGCACATACTATTTCCTTTTAATGTGAAGTGAACATCCAAAAAAAAATATCTACATTAAAGTTATAAGAGGCCAGAACTAGGTCCTGTCAAACTGTGGTTTGATAATTATAATAACTGTTTTCTATGATATTATTCAAAACGCACCTCTTTTTCGTACTGTTGACCATTAGCCTTCTTTGGCTTGGTATGAACTACATTGGTAGTCTGGCTACACTTTCCGGAAATAGGTACACGGTGTCGAGGTAAATATCATCCCGACGATTTTATTTTCATTGCCCGTCGGGCTATCTTAAAGAATTTTTTCGTAGCCCGTGTCATTCTTTCGTCGCCTCGGGCGATCGGGCTACCGTTAATTTCACACACTGTAGCTGTATAGCTTAATTATGTCACCCTATTACAGTAAGCCGTCATAGCTCAGTCGATACGACGCTAAACTGCAATTTTGGCGACACGGGTTCGAACCCGGTCTCCAACACAATTTTTTTTTTCATTTTGGTACTTTTTTTTACAATTATGATATCAAAGCGTAACACATTCTATTAGATAATTGTCCTGAGATTCGTAACAGAAAAAAACTTTTTTTGGTGCCAATCTGGTGTACAGTCCCTAAGTTATCAATTAACAACAATCTAAATCTGTCCATCCCGTTGTCACTCTCCCTCAAATTATTTGTCGTTGACACAAATATGGAACAGCCATATATTGTACCTCTTTAAATGTCCTCAACATCTAAGTCAAATATTTTCAACACCTTTAAAATTGGTCAAACAACACTGTCACTGCAACAGGTTGTACTCAGGTACTGCGGCCGTACGGTAGATACAGAGGGTGTTTTTCACACCTTCACATTTCAACAGAAAATTATGCCACTTCACATGATGCATGTCTATTTGTTTTAAATACAGAATCATACTACGTAAAAACATTTTGAAACTTTAAAATAATTAACCACTTTTACTTTACTGTCGTATACCGATGCTTTAACCGTTCCCGATTTTCTACTGCCATTTCAATTAAATGCATCAATTGATGTGAGTATCGTCCCTTTGAAAAGAAATGTAAACAAACATATATCGGCTTGAAATGGACTCCCGAAAAAAATGTCAAAAGCCTATTAAATACTGTTTATAAAAAATCTTTAGGGAAAAAAGTGCGTCCTATAATCAATGATTTACGGTAAATCTTTCACAGCCTTGGCTGGCGATTTTAATAAATGACCAGAATATAGATTATAAATATTACATGTACATATAATTAAGTAATGTAAAAAGAATACTACATATAGATAAGCAAAATAAATATCTACTTTGCAAAACAGCTTAGGGAAGCTTTAAATAATGGGCATGTATTTCCTTTTACACCTGAGTTGCTACTATTTCATGTAATTATACTTTAAACAAATTTAGGTGACATTTCTGATTTCATAAGCACACTCTAACAACCATAGGATGTTATATCATTCATGTTAAATTGCTGCAGAAAATTTAATTTCAGTACTTTCTGCATTCATTGTATTGTATGTTTATATGCTATGAACATTGTATGATGTTTTACTCAATAAACTCATTATATCGTATCGTATCCTAAAATTAGGTACGAAATGAAAAAATGCAATTTATATAAGACATTTTATGAATAATACAAGAATATGAATGTTGTATTAATTATACTGTGTTGAGCACCTTACTTTTAACAGTTTACTGGTATAACATATACATGTGTTATTTAACTGGGTATGCACATTAAACTAGAGGTAAATTCAGACCAGAATGATATGTTTCATGTTTCCTTACATGTACATGTACCCTCAGTCTCATAAAATATGCATGAACTATTTCAGTTGAAAAAGGGGGATGTAAATTATGTGTATAATCAATTACAGCCTATTAAAAGGCATTTTCATAATGTATTATGTCGTGCTGTATAATAAACAATATTACAAAATTTTATAACTTTGTCTTTTTCAGGCCACTGATTTCATACTATCTTTTTATAGAAACTAAGTGACAGTTTTGATATTTTTGAATACAAATTTGTTTTTTACTTCGACTGGCTCATAGATCTATAAACACAGATTGGTGCATGAATATTATACTCCAGTGTCGATCATAATAGAAAGATAATAGATATTTGCATGACTTTCTGAACATATAACCACTATGACAATCTGCACCACTTAAAGCTACCTCTTGTTGAATAATGTGTTTTGATGAGATGAGCTAAGTGTAAAATAGCTATATTTCTTTTAGTCATTGTATGTTTTAAATCTTTGAAACATGTCTGCAACAGTTACTGTACATTTAATCATGTATTTTGAATGGATCTGAAATACTGTCTATTTAACAGTAATTGCCAAGTTTGACACAATAACGATTGATTTGTGAATTGTCTTCATACAATAAATCCAACCAGTCATCATCATCATCATCGTCTTCATCATCATCACTGTTGTCATTGTTGTCATCATCATCACCACCATCACCATCATCATCATGAATCATCATCAAAGACAAGTCAACTTTGTTCATTTTTCATGTACACAATTGTCACACTTTTGCTACAAAAACGCATAATCATTAAAGGATGTAATTACCTTCGAAAGCCATAACATTCAACTTAATTTACCCACCTGTGCCCTAATTATGGGATATCAACAGCAGCATGCTTGATTAACTACAGAGACTGAATGACAGCTGAGTGCACTAGTTTTAATAATATATTATATATATAAATATATCAATATATACATGAAAAATTGTTGTCGCATTTTGTCGCAAATGTTGAGAGCCTGCAGGAAAACTGTGACACGCACAGTACACTCACAGTGTAAGACACACTTTTCATGACCAAAACAATGAATTTCAGTCCACTTTCCGCGGGTGAACTGTGTCCGCCGATGAATAATGATCGAGTCCTTGAGGGTGAGTGGATAAGGTATGTTTTCTATTTTATTCTTGTCACTACCGGCATGGATTCACTCCCCACTACGGCCAAGTTCATTTTCTTAACATTAATTGTATTCTCTTTTGCAATTTCGATATCAAAGGGTAAAATAATTATAATATATCAGGAGGCAGCATTACCCGGAAATCTCATTTTTGGTCCTATAAGTAAATGAGCATCTCTTTAACAGCAACGTTGACATGGTATTTAAAGTGCAATATTTAAAAACTTAAAGAATGTCAGAATTACAATTGGTCTTGTATCTGTTGTATAATTGAACAGTATTATACAATAATGATACATTCAAATGGATGACAAAGAATGGTTTAAAAGTGTTCTCATTCTGAACAAGATTTGCTTTTACTAAGTTGGTATCAAAGAGGGTTCAGACCCTATACAGGTCAAAACCATGTCAGATTTTAAATGAAAGAATTGCTCCCATTTGTCCAAAATTGGTGAGAGAATTTTAATTTCTAATATGAAAGGGATATTATGCAGTGAAAATCAATTTTTGCAAAACATTAAATTGATTATGATTATATAAATTATTTAGATAAATATTTCTTTGACTAAAATGAAACACTTGTATTGAATTAAACCAATGATACAGCATTATTCACTACTTTTTATCACTAATGGGGCAATGATGGCATTAAAGAATTTCTGGTCTTTTTCTTAATGTAAAATATCTTGAAGAATAACGGATATTGTGCAAATCTTGGGGTTTTATGATGATATTAAATTTATACAAATACCTTGGTGAAAGTTAATTGCAAAGATGATATTTTGGGAAGTTTTTCAGAAATATTCTGATATTGTAGATGCTTATTAAATGCAGATTGAAACCTGAGTAAACAAAACTAATCTGTGTCACAAAAACTCTAAAACAATGAAGTGTGTAGCCAAAATCGGTGCAAAAATTGATGCTGAAATTGAATTATCCATGCCGAAATTCAATTACCAATAAACGAGGTCATAGGCAACACTGACACTTTAATACGAAAAGAAAAAGTCACAAAATAAGACTGAGGGCAAATGTATCAGGCATTTTTAAATGTGATCAAGACAAACCGCTTTAACTGCTTATTAGAATTATTCCTGCTATATATATAACAGTCTTCCTGAAATTTGCCGGTCCACGAAACATGTCTGTCAAATTTTGAATGGTACTGGCAGCTCTTTCGTAATTGACAGTGCGGTTGATCAGCATCTTTTGAGACGACTAAATAGTGAAAAGGTACCTAAAAGCGAAATGTCTGTAAAAATTGTTCGCTGATTGTTTGCCTTTAAGTGATAGTTAATTGATCCAAAATTGATATTTGATGTCACATAACATCGCCAAAAGTCATCCATTTCTGACATGGAATCATGATAATGATTGCCCGGAATAAACGAGTAAATTTATTCATCTATCCATAATGGCATTTTTTTTAACAACTGTTTAGATTGGACACCCGGAAAACACCTAAATGGTGCCGGAGTTCAAATATTTTAGCAAGACTAAGTGTGTTTAATTTTCTTTTAAATAACAAGTTAATGTAGTGTTTATATAGTTGTTTTGTGAATTAAATCAGGAATGCATTAAAACCAGTTGATATTCATTTTTTTACTCATTTTGTATATTATTTAATGACAATGTTTTTTCGGACAGGCAAATATTTTTTCAGACAGGCAAATATTTTTTCTGCAGGCAATTTTTTTTTTGGCAAGCTAAAACTTCCAACTTCCAACTTGCAACTTCCAACTTTTTACAATTGATATTAAACGCTGTCAATCAATAAAATAATATTAAATATTCATATTGCATGTACATTTCTGACCCTAGTATTTCAAACTGTAAGTGTAAGAGAACAATACCCTTTTCCTCCCAGGTTTACTTTATACACCAATTTTTCAAACAGCACTGTTTATTTGTGAAACTTGCCATTTAAAGTGCGGTCAGTCATCAGCCAAAAAAACACATATATTGTCATTAATAACATTTCATTTCCGAAATTCAAGCCATTGCGGTGGTTGCTACTGTCACTGATGATTATGTCATAAAATAACATTATCAAGGCGATTATTTGCATCAATCAAAAGTAAATAATAATCTAATATAAAATGTTTATTACTTTTGTGTTTTAACTATAAAGATGGAATATTTGAATTGTTATTTTTATCGAAATGGAATACAATACCTCAGAACTGTAATGTAGAACTCACTTTCAAAGATTTGTTGACATTTCCGGATTCTTTTTTCGTCTGCTTTTTATGGACGCTTGTTAGTTTACAGCTTCTACGTGACGTGGAATATTTAATTTATCGAATGGTAATTATGTATGAAATCGTTCAAACGCTTAATGGTTTAATAAGTGGACTGTAACCTATAATTAAAGCGTCTGTTTACACTGAGCAGAAAATAAACTTTTTATTATAAAGTTTAATATCTTGTTTTGTCATTCATCAGACTGCGATGCTGTTCACGTCTATGGTAGATATTCTATAATACCAAAATTCCTTCTGGACATTTTGATCATATATAGCGCTGAGCAGTGGTCACTGACAGCAGTTTGTTCTTTGTTTGGAAGGATGTAAACATTTCTCCAAAACTTTGAATCTGATTATGATCGATCATAAGATTTCTTATTGACATGTTCATCAGCTTGACAAATACTTGGGATAACTGTATCTAGTATTGCGTCTCTTTGGGGTTTCACTTTGACCCGGTTACTAATGATCAATTAATATATACAACATCATACATGCCATATCCCCCGGCGGGGGTAAAATTCCCCGGAATTCCGACCTTTCCCCTGGTCCCCCGCCGGGGAATCCATATCCCCTGGAATTTAAAAAAAAAAAAAAAAAAATTGTTGTTGTTTTTTAAACTTAAGCTCAAGTTTGACAGTGGAAAGCATCAATAATGTTATGAGTGTAAATTCCATGAAGGACCATAATTACTTAGTCCAAAAATATATATAATTAGAGTGTTTCTGTACATATTCTTATATCATAAATATATGTAGATATTTTGCAAAATTTCGCTGTGTAAAAATCCCCTGGTGTAATATCAAAATCCCCTGGAATTCAGACCAAAATCCCCTGAGAAGCCTCTCGGAAATATGGCATGTATGACAACAGACAGGCATTGACATTTGCTCTTCGAAGCTCTTCATTAAAGTTTGTTTGACTAGTGAGGCCAAAAAAAAAAATAGGTCTGTTTCTGGTCGCCCGACCGACCCTCTTATTTCGGCGCCGACCCTATACTTTTTATTGGTGTAAAAGTTAACTGCGCGCATATTTAGTACTTTTCGGTACTTTCTTTCCGTTAATTTTCTTATCTTTGGTCTCATTTCGAATTCGGTAATTTGATAAGCAGTCAGGGTTCGACACTAACGGTAGTCCGGTAGTCCGAGACTACCAGTTTTGTGCTCGGACTACAAGAAATTTTAAGTCAATAGTCCGTCGGACTACTAGAAAAAGTAAATATGACATCGGGTAATTGAGCATAAAATATTTATTACGTTTAAACTTGCGTAAAACGTGTTGTTAAAATTTTAAAAAAGCCGAGTATCACCGGTAAATACTCATTCTAAAGTTTGCCGAAGATGGCCGAGCAGTTCCGGACAACCTGGACCGTTAAGCGAGTTTCGCGCACAATTCATATAGCCTTTCGATCAATATTTAAACCAGTCTGTAGAATTTATTTATTTAGAGAGGGAAAAACCATTTTGCACTGTATGGTGTGTTTTAATCGTCAGACACTTGAAAGTCTGCCAGTGTCAGCGAGGTAGATTTGGGTTTAAAATAAGGTAGAATTTCTAGATCCCTTGCATTTTCAGTCAGAAACAATGATAGATACGATGTTAGCAAAAACTTGATGGTTGTTATTACTTTTAGATTTTCTGAAAATACGTTATGGTTATTTATTTATCGTTTAGAGTATTGTCAAATGTCGGTGTTTTGATAAAGCAGACAGAAGGAACATTATGTGTGGCTTGTGAAATATTTTAACTGGCTTAAATTAGAAGAGCAGCTTAAAAAATAATCATACTGCTCAAAAATGTCTAATTCAGTGTAAGTGCAGACGACGGCAGAAATTGTGTGCGGCAGAAATTGTGTGCGTTAATTTTCGCGCCAAAATGTTGTAACATTTTATACATTGAAGTTAGGGCCAATAACAATTCTTATCTAACTCCCAATTAATTAATAACATTTTGGGAATTAATTTCATTATATTTTTAAAGCATTATTGTATGTCGTTTTAATAGATTAACAAAGACTACTGAATAGTAGGATGCCAATATCAATTATCAAATAGTGCTGACCAGTAGGATGTCTGTCATTTGTGCCGTAACTTAGCAACGATCTCAGTCGAGGTGTCAATTGATTTATTGCACCATTTTCCTGAAAGTGACAGATTATGGGGTATTTTAGCATGGTTTTTAGAGTTTTATTCTGGGGTAATTTAGCATGGTTTTTAGACTTTTTAAGTTTTTAAAATTGAAGGCCAAACATTGTTTTGAAGAATGTGGAAATTTTAAGATTGAGACAGATAAGAAACATGATCAATCAAAGTGTTATTCTGACAATGCTTTTAAGGAAAAGTCTAACAAAACACTGAAGGAATCCGTTGCAGGCTTGCATTTTTTTTGGACTATCAGAATTTTTGCTGGACTACCTGGATTTTAGATCCAGTAGTCCGAGGGACTACCTTGTGAAAAATGTTAGTGTCTAACCCTGAGCAGTCTATTAAAATGGCGGCACCCATGTCGAGTTCGTCAACTATTTGTTCAACATATGTCTCTGGTCTCTTTTTTACTTAAATTTGCAAAATGTTGTTAAATATATTAAATTCCATTGATTTGTTATGAATTTCATGTTTTGAATTATAAATATAAAAACACCATTTTCACTTTGTAGTCTTCTGTGAGAACTTGAAGTGATATAGTGTTACTATATTCTGTCATATCACAGCAGGTCATACCATTCCATGAACATTTTTTGAGAAAAATGTTGATTTTTCTCAGCATAAAGTGAAATAGCCAGCTTGTGGATGTGTAATTAGAACTGGCATGTGTTCACAAAACATTTATGGATCTCAATTGAGTTTGAGTATGAAATTTTGATATCAGTGTTACCAAACCTCAGGTTTAAACTCCAAATAAGTCAGATAACCAGTACCTAATTATCACTTTCAAATAGTTAGTGTCTTAAATTTAGTACTAAACATATTTTTGAGATTTAAATAAGAAATTAAGTTTCATACTCTTAATTCAGTTGAGAATGGAAACGCTTTGTGAACACGGGTCAGGTGTACTTCGGAGATCATTGAAGTGACAAAAACAGCTTCTGACAATGTTTGGAATTTTAATATTCTATCAAATATAAGAATAGCATTATAGCACAAATGTGAAATTGGTAAATATGAAAAATTGACAAATCTGAGGCACTCTTTTTCGACATCTGTCATACAGACAAACATGTTCAACAATACATGCATTTATATTCTAGAAAATGTATATCTATACATTATAATTAATACACATTATACAGTTCTTAATAAATGAATGGACTTGTATTTACATTTTATGCTTTAGTACCTTTTAAAATTGTCTCATACGCAGTTAATATGGTTGTTTTTGAATAAAAGTCAGCCGCCTTCTATTCTAGATCACTTCCCCCCCCCCCAAAAAAAAAATAAAAAAAAATAATAAAAAAATGCCTACCTACCTACCCTCTTTTTTTGGGAAGGAGACCGGAAACGAACCTATTTTTTTTTTTGGCCTGAGTAGTGCAGATGTCTGAAAGTTGGTTGATTGATTCAATTTTCAATTTAACATGAGCCAGTATAAAAAATTGATGAGAAGAGCATGTGCACCCTCCTGACTTCATAGAATTTAATGCTTGAGAATCAGATAATCAAAAAGTTACCCAAAACTTAAAATATTAATATAAATTCATACACACTTGACATATTTGGCAGTTGAAACCTATTATTACTTCAATTAAGCAAATAATTCCTACTTTTTTGTGAAGTTCAAATTCTTCAATGCCAGACACAAAGTGCCCTTAGCAAACTTTCCTTTTTTACAGCATGCTGTCCTTTTAAAAAACCTGGCTTAAACCCAAAATTTTGCCAACTTGTCCTCGCTGAAAATATAAAGGAGTGGAATTATTTGGTTGCTCTCTTAGCTTACATGTAGAAATGTTCTGTTTTATGTTTACGGTGGTGTGTAAGCTTATTTATACTCCCATTCGGCCTTGCCCATTCAGTGAATGCTCCAATAAGTCATTTTATGTTTTTGGAGCATAGTGCACAGACAGAATGTAACCCTGGTTAGAGCTACCCTGGTTCTTTAACGTGTACCAGTCTATAGCATTGTCACATGCCCCCCCCATTTATTGTCCCTCCCGGAAGACGATTAGTATTTGTTTACCGGTGCGGCAGGGAATCAAACCTGACAACCCTTGATTGACAGTCAAGTGTGTTGTTACCACTAGACCACGGATCCGCCACATTTTTTTTTATGCGTACCAAATTGAGTCAAGCTTATATATACTCAGTTTTTCTTCATCTGTCTCTCTCCTTGGCTAACATAAAGTGTCAGTGGAATTTGTAGGACTGTATATACTGTTTACTCTCATAGAGGTATTCCCATATTACAGGAAGTGGATGGACAAGGCGGTTGGTTTGATGTTCTCCATACTGATGAGCCAGAGAAATGGCAGGATGCTCTAGTGTAAGTGTGGATGGCTCTCATCCTAGTAGTGTTGCCATCACCAATTCATTTTGAAATCTGCTTGAGTGCATCCCTTGTATATACTCTCATATTTCACAATTTTTGGTCTGGTGCAAAATTATGAGAGTCCCAAACATTAATTTGTGCACATATTACTTAAAAACACTCCATCCCAAGGATGCATATATTAAGTAATAATCACGGTCCATGGGGCAAAAATAAGTATTTTGAGTTTATGTAACAAGCCTGAATCATTACATTATTTAGGGCTTAAAATGTAAGGTTCTAAGCCCATGCTTTTTGCCCTGCCTGTTTTTATTATTATCCTTAGGGACATGCTAGCCTGCACATACTCCAACATTTTTTAAACCTTTTTAACAAACTTATTCTTTTTGCATATTAACAAAAAAAAAAAATTATTCTTGTTTTTAATTTTTATTTTATATTTTAATTACAGCTGGATCAAGAACTCCGTGATTGGAAACAACAAACAGAAACTCAATGCAATCAACCATGGTGTAATACCAAGGTATGTTTCTTAACCTTAAATAATACTGGATGTACAAAAACATTATAGAACTTAAGATTAAGGCCTTGATTAAGAGCAAGGGAATTTTGCATTGAGTTTATAATTATACATATTTGAATTCAGCCAGAATATTGAACTATCACAACTATGGCCTACTAAATAATACAAACTTAAAAGATCATTTTTAATACCAGATTTTGTGAAATCATTATGAAATTCCTTAGTTGTTAACCAGCCTTCGACAATGGTGATGCAACACAACAGACCAGGCCCCAATTTCTCGAAACTTCTTAATTCTCTTAAAACAGGATTAAGCTAAGCTCACTATTTTTTTTTCAATAATATGCACAATATTTACTTCTTGATGAGTGTTTTATACTTTAGATAGGAATTATCTTTTTGATAATCACATAAGTATTTTTCATTTAACAAAATTCAATTTAAATATGTATTTTGGCCAATTACAATAAGCTACTTTAAGCCTGTTTTGCTTAAGAAGTTTCGAGAAATTGGGGTCTGGACTAATGCTGCTATCAGCATGTCTTAATTTGCCAGAAAATATATAATTACTCAAAATAGATGATGAGTATGGTCAAACTCCATACATTTTAGGCTTTTAAAATGGTAAGTAGATGTTGGAGTACCACAACAGTTCAAAACCGATACTGCCGTAGTCTTGGCCTAGGGCAGGCCAGAAAATATCATCAATTATTACCCTAAATAGTCCAAATTTATGATGAAACTATATTTTAGGCTTCTACAATGGTTGGTTGATAAAGATGCACCACAGCAAATCAGGACAGATGCTGCCGTTGTCATGGGATCCATTGCCAAGGGCACACCAGAAAATATCAACACGCTGGTAGAGGAGGGGTGTGTCTCAGTATTGCTGAAAGGTTTGATGTAGTATTTTTTTGTTTTACTGAAGTGAAATACTGTGTAGTTAATTTTATGTGAGACTTTAAACTAGTGGCATTTTTCACAAACAGATCTTAAGTACTGATGTTGCAAATTGTAAAACCTCAAAAAATTGATGGAAACACACAGTTCATTTAATCCTAACATTGAATATTTACAATCCCCTGTCTTCAGCGTGATTCATGAATCCCCTTGTCTTCAGCGTGATTCATTAATCCCCTTGTCTTCAGCGTGATTCATGAATCCCCTTGTCTTCAGCGTGATTCGTGAATCCCCTTGTCTTCAGCGTGATTCATGAATCCCCTTGTCTTCAACTTGATTCATGAATCCCCTTGTCTTCAGCGTGATTCATGAATCCCCTTGTCTTCAGCATGTTTCATGGATTTTCATGCCCAACAATTCTAATCAATCCATAAGTGCTCCTATAGATGATTTAAGATTTCATCATACATATACTACAATCATACCTTTCATTCCAGGCCTATTCAGTACAGACCTGCCTTTTATTGAGGCATGTCTGAGATGTCTGAGGACCATCTACATGAGCAACAATAACTGTGTGAATCTCATCTATCAGGTACTGTGTCATCTATCAGATACTGTGTCATCTATCAGGTACTGTGTCATCCCTTTGGTACTGTGTCATTTATGAGGAACTGTGTCTTTAATCAGGTACTGTGACATTTATCAGTTACAGTGTTATATATCAAGTCCTGTGACATTTATCAGTTACAGTGTTATATATCAGGTACTGTGTCATATATCAGGTACTGTGTCATATATCAGGTACTGTGTCATATGTCAGACACTGTGATGTTTATAAGGTACTGTGTCATATATCAGGTACTGTGTCATTTATCAGGCACTGTGTCATCTATCAGGTACTGTGTCATATATAAGACACTGTGCCATTCATCAGGAATTGTGTTATTTATCAGGAACTGTGTCATTTATCAGGTACTTTTCTTTTGAAGTTTGAAACAGATATGCTCTTATTTATTTCTTTTACATTTTAGTACCAAATATTTTTTTGAATGTACCTATATTTCAATGTTTAATGACTTTATATTGTTTGAATATGTTACAATATCTTTTTCTCTAATTTGTATATTCCTGATGTTTTACTATGTGATCTATTTCAGGACCCAAACATTTTGGCACACATGGTCAATATTCTGCCCCAGTCCTTGTGTACACAGGAGTGTGTTGCCAACATTCTAGCAAATGCTTGCAAGGTGAGATTACAGTCAGACATGTGTTATAGTAACTGGCCAACCCAATATGGTCAATATTCTGCCCCAGTCCTTGTGTACACAGGAGTGTGTTGCCAACATTCTAGCAAATGCTTGCAAGGTGAGATTACAGTCAGACATGTGTTATAGTAACTGGCCTACCCAATATGGTCAATATTCTGCCCCAGTCCTTGTGTACACAGGAGTGTGTTGCCAACATTCTAGCAAATGCTTGCAAGGTGAGATTACAGTCAGACATGTGTTATAGTAACTGGCCTACCCAATATGGTCAATATTCTGCCCCAGTCCTTGTGTATCCAGGAATGTGTTGCCAACATTCTAGCAAATGTTTGTAAAGTAGGTTCAAAACCTTAACCACAACCGTATTTAAATATGCTTGGCCATTGGGCAACCTTTCAGTTGGTTCTAGGCTTATGTCAAACATCATCCAGTGTTCTTATCTGTTATTATCTTGACCTAAAAAAAGAATGTTGAGGGATGGTCATAGACTTGTTGTCATTTTCGTCAGCAGTGGCAGTGGCGTTGTTGTGCTTGGCAATAACTCAAAAACAGTTTAAGATATTCAAATGAATCTTGGTACATGTCTTTCATAAGTGTTGGTGTTACCTCCAAAATGAAATGAGTCCAAACAATTGTCTAATTTCATAACCTTGTTGTTGAACAGTAGCCAGTTGTCAATCAAACAACCAATTGACCAATAATTGGATTACATTTTGTAAATTAATATAAGCAAATGGTTCCTTAATACAATAGAGCAACTGGAAAATTGCCACTAAAATATATCTGTATGTTGTAATAATTGCTATGGTAACTACTCAATTGTAAGGCTTTTGTATATATTGCAGTGTGAAGACCACCAGGCACGGCTATGTCAGAGTGGAATTATCCCTGTACTGGTTGATCTGCTGGCGGGAAATGTTTACAAAGTCCAGATGCCAGTCCTCAAATGTTTAGCTGTTATTGTAAAGGACAGCGAGGAAAATTGTGTGGTTTCTTATACAGGTAAATTATTGTGGAAATGCTTTCCTCTACTTAATAATGTTTTTAATAACATTTTCCTTTTGTGCAGAATTTTTATTGGTTGCTCTACCCTATATAAAAGTACAAAGATATTAATGTTATTATTTTATGTAGCCTAATTTAATCTTTTGTTATGAGTACCAGTATTGTAAGCTTCTAGCAAAAGCCAAAATGATGATTATTATTAAAAAAATTCTGAAAACATGATACCGTTCTTCCTTTAAAATTTATCCCTTGCTTCCATGGATTATCTTTGTACTCATTTTCAATTCCAACTTCAGCAATGCACAATGATATTCCACTACCAGATATCTTAGTCACACTTCTACACCGAGACAAGACATCTGAGATGCAGATAAGTGCCGCTAAAGTCCTGGCTTATATGTGTGGGGGTGGGGCACTGAGTCCCCAAGACCCCAGGATAGCCATGAAGGTGAGATATATAAAATTGTTATTTTGAGAATAAGCGATCCTCCTGAATGCCGTTATCAGAGAAACCCTATGGATCAGCTATTACTGAAACATTCTAGTCCTGCAGCTGTTATTCAGATTTTCTTAAGGATCTACTGTTTTTGGAAGATCTTCAATGATCAGCTGTTGATTAGCTTGAGATCATCTTGAATCAGCTGTTATACTGGAATCGTTATATCTTCATCCTTCTGGCCCAAATTTCTCGAAACTTCTTAAGCTTAATAGGCTGAAGTAGCTTTTTTTCAATTAGCCAAAATACATATTTAAACTTGAATTTAAAAATAGTTTATTTTGATTATAATAAGGATAATTCATGTTTAAAGTCTAAAAACCGGTTAAAGGAGTAAATAGTATACAGACGATAAATCCTGTTCTGGTTATCCAGTAAGCGCAGTGGTTAGCGCACTTGCTTCTCACCAAAGCGACCCGGGCTTGATTCCCAGCCTGGGCACATGTGAGTTTGGTTAGTGGTCACCAAGCAGGACAAATGGGTTTTTCCAGGTACTCCAGTTTCCCCAACAACACAAGACCACACTCTCGTGCAACATTGTGCCTATTAGAGGAATAAGTATAAGTTATTACAACTTTCTTCACAATCGTTGTAAAATGTATAATGTTTAAACTAATCCTGTTGTAAGGGACTTATGAGTTTTCAAGAAACTGGGGACTGGTTATTGTTTATTATCCATTTCAGACTCTACCATGTCTTGTGCGAATGTGTAGCAAAGATCGTACACTGGAAGAGAACGTAGATGGTGCTGAGACTCTCGGCTATCTCCTCGAGACAGATGCTGATCTGCAGAGAACCGCTGCTGTATCTGACCACATCATCAAGACACTTGCAGACTATCTCAAATACACGGATGTACAGCAGATAAATAGGGCTGGCAAGAGGAGTGTAGGTTTCAAATTTTATTATTTTGTTTCACCTATATAGCATGGTAATGACATTGGATTACATTGTCCAGTGGCAGAAACATCATCGCCGGCATCATACTTTTATTTCCGATTAATAGCTATTTAAAAACCTATCTTAGAGTCTTCAAACTTGGTATGCACAATTTTCATGGTCAGTAGAAGACCAATTTGGTGACCTTTACTAGAATAATGAAGAGCGATGGCAAAAGCAACACATTTTATATGTTTACTTTTAATTTCTCTTTACATATGCTTTACATTATATAACAGTGATGATTTAATACACATGTTAACATGCATTTTCTATTCATTTGAAAAAGGGTTGTTAGTACTGCGGTTTGATCTGGGATCAAAACATTCTAGATCTAAACGCTGTATTCATAACCCTTTAATTATATACTTTACTGAATAATTAAACCACTTAAAAGACAAATGTTTTCATAATATATATGTCATTTTAATGACGCACTATTTTATTTTATGATGTTATTTTTTAAAAACGTGCAATTATACTTGTTATGACGTGAAGTCAGAAGAGTGGAATACGGACTACTTTTTTTTGTGACATTTATTGTGTTTGGATTTATGATGGGTGTATAATTAATATTTTTTATTTAATTGTCAAGTTGCAACATCATACTTTTGAATAATGCCTCGCAATTTTTTTTATTTTTTTTGCCTGTTTGTAAGTTGTTTTCTTTACTTCAGTTTTTGACTGGCATATGGTATATTTTATTTCCTCAGTAAAATGAACACATTGTCACAAGCCGTATTGTGTTTATATTACAGAAAAGGGAATGGATTTAAAGTTGAAGAAAAAATGTGTCCACTGCAGCTTCGCCTCTTTCAAGGATATTATCTGGAGTATTCAGCAGGCTGCATTTACGGCCTTCATTTTTTAATGTTCAAAGCTTCACTTTTTTCCAGGATATGAACTGGAATAGGGAGATGCAGCAGGTTGCATTTACAACCTTCACTTCTTTATGCTCAAAAATTCACCTTTCTTTCCAGGATATAAACTGGAGTAGGAAGATGAAGCAGGTTGCATTTAAAGCCTTCGCTTCTTTATGTTCAGAACTTCACCTTTTTTTCCAGGACATTAATTGGAGTAGCGAGATGAAGCAGGCAGCATTTAAGGCCTTCGCTGCTTTGGCTGCCAATGAAGAGAGCATCAGGAAACAGGTGGGTGATTTTGAGGAAGAAAACGAATATTTCTTTCATGCTTGTCAGTGAAATATGTTATTTTTACAGCTGTTATTTTCACTGCAGTGAAAATCGGTGCTCTCATAGAGTTTTGTTTCCATGTTGCTTAATAACAGTAAAAGTGTTTGCCATGGCAGGTTAAACATGTCTGAATGTGTTTGATTAAACAGCTGCAATATAAAGTTTAATGTGGCTGCTTTCCAATGTCTTCATGTGATATCATAATAAATGAAAATGATTCCATTTTTATACGCCCGAAGGGTCGTATTATGTTATGGCCTCCATCGTCTGTCCGTCTGTCTGTCTGTCTGTCCGTCCGTTAGCAATTCCGTATCCGGGCCATAACTTGGTAACTAATAAAGCGATTTTCAAATAACTTTATACAAATCATCACTACATTAAAAGGATGTGTCGCGCGCAATTTCCAGGTCCATACCTCAAAGACTAGAATCACCATGGGGGTGCGTTAGCAAATCCGTGTCAGGGCCACAAATTGGTCACTTATAAAGTCATTTTCAAATAACTTTATACAAAGCATCATTACATTAAAAGGATGTGTCGCACGCAATTTCCAATTATTCTATGTTGTAAAAAAATACTGTTGAACAAAGGTTTTTATTAGCACTGCTAACTTAAGTATCATTAAAGTTTCAATATTGGAAGTTTAAGCCTTTGTTGTAAACACTTCACACCTAGTAAGCAGTATACTAGCATAACCTAAATGTTTATTAAAGACCTCAAGCCGAATCTTCTTCGGGCATATAATGCTCCGTTTCGCGGTGCTCTTGTTTTTTAAAGCTGCACTCTCACAGATTGACCTTTTTGACAACTTTTCTTTTTTTTCTTGGATTGAACCAATTTTTGCATAAATATCTTGAAACAAGTGATATAAGACTGATGACAAAATATCAGATTGCAGATTTTGATATTTACATTTGAAAATTAAAGTTTTGTGCTTAAAAGCATTACAAATGCTTTAAGAAAAATGAGTTTTTCGGCATAAAACATCAATTTTCTATTGTTAATATGAAAAGTTGTGATCTGTTCCTCTCAGCAGTTTAATATCACTGGTTCTCAGACATTTACGCAAAATATTGCTCATTTTAAAACAAAAATTTAAAAAGTTGTCATAACGGTCCATTTGTGAGAGTGCAGCTGTAAGCATGTGAACTTTTAATGTTAACCATTTTCAGGTGATAGAAACAGAAAATCTAATGGAATACGTGGGGGTAGGATTGAACAGCGGGAATATGAAGGTTGCTGCGGCCGCTATTCGATGTCTTCACAGTCTGTCACGGTCGGTACAGCTTCTTAGAACCACAATACAGGACCATGGCGTGTGGAAACCTCTTATGAAGGTACGGTGTGATGAAAATAGAATAAATGTCATTGTAGAAGTAAAACCAGTGTCACTGAATCACAAAACAGACCTTTTTCTATAGTACCCACTAGTCGGACCCATTTCCCTAGCAAAATATATGATATTTTTCCCAAAAAATATCAGAGATCAGTATGCAATATTAACTGTGACAGTCATGATTTATTGCAATAGATATTTACACCCAAAGGATTGATATTTCAGCCGTTTTAAGTCTTTTGAAAGGGAAAGGAAACTTTTATTTTAATTATTTCCTTATTTGCAAGAGACTGAAAAGCTTGTACATTTAACTGACATTTGCCTTATTTTTTATGTTACGCGGCGATTATTTTCTCAAGAAGGCATATTTCGCAACGCAAATATTCCCAAAATGTCTAGGGTTTTCCCGAAATGGGCAGAAAAAGGCCTGCAATAGAAACCCATGGCCTGTGCATAACTCTCATGAATGCACTGACTTTCACTGCCTCGATTTACATATCTTCATATCATGATGATTAAATATAATTGTCTATGGGCCCAAAATATTGGTGATAATCAATTATGATCATCATCACAAATAATTTTTCTGAAAAATCATCTGTAGAGTCATATAATTGTATATCTAAAGTACTTAAAAAGTGCAAAGAAATTTGTGCTAGGATAATGTTCCAGGAAAAGTTCATTTTTGGGTCATTTAATGATCAATATTTTTGGCCATTTTGAATATATATATTTGACATGACTGATACTTCATACCATGATTTTTGATATTTGTATGGAAATGTACTTTCAATTATTTTCAATTTGATGATTGATTATCATAGTGTCCTTTTTGATTTGATTATTGATTATGCAGTTTGTCAAATTATTCAACACTACTTATTGTGACCTAAGACTACATTCTTTGTTATAACAAACTATTGTGTTTCCCCAAGGGTCAGATTTTTGTTTCCATTCTGCAAACATGTGATATACATGATCAATATTTTATGGATAAGACTCAATATCTCACCGAAACATGTACAGTCAAACCCTGTTGGCTGAACTCCCAGGTATCGGCGAAAATACCTTTAGCCTCGAAAATTCGAGCCAAGCGGGAATTCTCACCTTCAGTATAAAGAAATGGGTCCTTAACATCAAGATCAAAGCCAATGAGTAATTCGAGTCAAACAAGTTCAAGCCAACAAGGTTCGACTGTATATGGAAATATCAAAATTATGTGTTATGTTATATGTTCACAGATAATCCAGGAAGGTCCAGAAGAGTTACTGCCCATTGCTTCATCAACTCTTTGTAACCTTCTTCTGGAGTTTTCTCCCAGTAAAGAGGTACGAAAACATACAATGCAAAAACATATATTTTTAGCTCATTTGTTGTTATGTTGTTGTTTTTAAAAATCAAGTTATTGTTATAGCCTTGGTGTGTCAGCATTATTGTGCAAAAATTCTAACTTTTGCCTTAACTTCAAAATTGTTCAACATATTTGATTGAATGGGGTAAGCATGTTGTCTGTTTTAATAGTCAAGGCTCATTTTGAGCATCTAACAAAACAATGTAATAAACAATATGAACATTAAAACATGTTTAAAACAAAATAATAATGACAATGGGTTAATAGGTGGAATATACAAGATTTTTTTTTTAAATTAAAAGATGGAGAATGAGACATAATATTATGCTTTTATATTATATAATGTGAACACAGAATTTGGCTTTAATAATTGTCAAGTTATGCCCCTTGTTACTTTAAAAAGTCATGCAAAAACTTTGGGCAAATGTGTTGGAATTAAGGCCCACTACTCTTCCTTTAATTAGTGTAGATTTATGCCCCTTATTGAATCAAACGTACAGATAAGTGTTGGCATTCCCTTCGCAGCACTCTTGTTGGTCATAATTGTCTAAGTTCTTACTTTTAAAACATCTGGAGCTGAAGATTCAATATTTGAAAACAGATAAAAAAAAATCAGCTGAAAAGAACTTATTCAGGAAAAAATAAATGATAGGGTGCAAAAACAGTTACTAAATTATCGTGCTCAGCACCCCCATCAACCAATAGGCTTGAGTTTGGCCTGAATTTCCATGTACATGTAGTTGTGCAAGCCCGTCCTGCCATTATCTCTGGGGTATTCACCCTTTGGAAAATACTATTTTTTTTAAATTCAGTTCTCCTTCTTGAATGACTCTATAAGCATTTTACAGCATATCTAATACTAAAAAAAAACACATTTCTGGATATGATATACTGGCCATGATTTGTGAGCGAAGATCTACAGTAATGACATGCAGTGTTCAGCCTGTGCATTAGTCCATAAATTCTTAATAAACATCTTCTCTGATGAGGGCATAAATGCATGTATTTCTCCTATATTTCAGTGTATCTTGGACTGTGGAGCCATCAACATTCTGGTTGGTCTAGCAGGCAGACAGGACCCGGGACTGAGGCTTAATGGCATCTGGGGACTCATGGTAAGTGTAGACTTTCATGTATTCCCCCCACACTTAACAACATCTGAAGACTGATGGTAGGTACCAAGTTTAAGGTATTCCCCCCACACTAAATGGCATCTGGAGTCTCATGGTAGGTCTAGAGTTTAAGGTATTGCACCCACACCTAATGGCATATGGGGACTCAAGGTGTCCAGTTTAAGATATTTCCCCTGCAAATAAGATAGTTGTTTAATGATTCCATTAATAGTAGTGTTAGAAATTGATGCGTGGTGACCCCATATGGAAAATCACTTATTTTAATTATAAATGATATATACTCAATTTAAGATATTTAAAAATAGTCTTATGTGTATGAGCTTAATATTTCCAATTTCAGAACCTAACATTCCAAGTGGAACAGAAAGTGAAATCTTGTGTTGTGGAGGCCATTGGAACAGAACAGCTTTTCAGGCTTCTGTCTGACCCGGATCCAAACATTGTCATGAAGACGCTTGGACTATTGCGAAATCTTTTATCTAACAAACTGGTAAGCTTTAGGAAACAGTTTTAATGTACATTCTCTTAGGTGAAAAGTATGATTTCAATGAAGAAAATACAAAAATGTAAAGGTATGGTAGGCTAGGTGTACAGGTGTCCACCTCCTCCCTATTTTTCATGTATTACATGTACCTCTTAAAATGGACAGCAGTTCGTCCTTCCAACCAGGAAAAAAACTGGACTGTTAGTTGGTAATATGTTATTACATTGTACATTTTCTTGCATTTCAGCACTGTGCCTTTTTATTACAGACAAATGTTTATTACATTGCACAATTTCTTGCATTTTAACACTGTGGCTATTACATTGCACAATTTCTTGCATTTTAACACTGTGGCTATTACATTGCACAATTTCTTGCATTTTAACACTGTGGCTATTACTTTGCACAATTTATTGCATTTTAACACTGTGCCTATTTATTACACACAGATGATTATTACATTGCACAATTTCTTGCATTTCAGCACATAGACAGTATAATGTTGGTATATGGGAACCAGATAATGCAGGCTGTTATCTTCATACTGGAGGGAGAACACCCACCACAGGTCAAAGAACAGGTACACATAGAAATATAGTTCATTGTCAAGGAGGTACAGTGTGTTTTTAAATTTCTTTTAGCTTGACTATTCTATGGAAAAAGAGGCTTTACTACTCGCCCCAGTGTTGGCATTGGCGTCCGGTTAAGGTTTAAGGGCAACTCGGGATTTTCACTTATAACTCCAATACCTTTCATTCAATTCACTTAATTCTGGACACAATTGTTCTGACAGGATCAAAACACAATGAGGTTAGCTCACTCCATATTATCCTAAATACAAATTATGGCCCCTGGAACTTATGTTAAAGTTAAAGGGCACATTGGGTCCTGTTAAAGTTTAAGGGTAAGTCAGGATTTTAATTAATAACTTCCATACCCTTCATTCATTTGACTTCTTCACTAAATTTACAATTAGGTTACATACCTCTATATAAACCCTAAAAACAAATTATAATCCTCAATTGACTTATTTTATTACTTTGGACAGGCACTCTTTATATTTTTAACAAGGTTTTTTATGAAGTGAAACCTAGTTATTAGAATGACATGCGTCCTTGTTCAGGCGGGCTGGAGGGAGGACAAGTCACTGTTCCTAAAAATAGAAAGAAAACAGTTGAAACTGGAGTTCTTTTGTTAATCATTGAAAACCTGGTTTTGTCGCATTGCAAGTTTCTTGTTTACTTTCAATATGACTCTTTTATTGCTTTTGACAGGCACTTATTACAACATTATTGTATTAATTTAATTAATTATTTTATTAACAAATGGCGTATAGTTGAGCATGCTGTCCTATGACAGCTCTTGTTTTTGTACAATTTACCAAGATTTTGATATGGCTGTTACTGTGTGTTTTTTTGTTTTATTTTGAGCAGCTGTTTATGTTACAGAATTAAGTACTGAGTAGATGGGTGGTTAAAAAATACTTAAAAATACTTTAAAGTTTGAACGCAGTAATAATGCTAGTTTGTTACTGTTCCAGACCTTGTGTATACTGTCCAATGTTGCGGATGGCGACAAAGCGAAGGACTTCATCATGGGCAATGAGGATGTACTTAAAAAGCTCATGAACTATATGGTAAATACCCCTTGTACTGTTTTTACATGAATTCATTCAGGCAATAATAAGCCAAATGAAAGATAAATTGTTCATCAATCATGATACAATGTAGGTAAATAATTGCAAAAAAATTAAGTACATTCAAAACCTGTTGGCTCGATATTCCAGGGACTGGCCAAAAGACATCGAGCCTTGTAAATATAGAGCCAAGCGGGAATGTTTACATATATTAAAAAAAATATTTTTGACCTTTTACATAAAGTTCGAGCCAACAAGGAAATCGAGCCAACAGGTACCTTGCGACTGTAATTATTGAGATTTGTGCTAATACAATTGCATTTCAGCATATGGATGATAGAACATGCCATTATGTCCTATAATTTTAGTTACACCTGAATGTGAACCTCCAGATAGCAGCCACCACGTGTATAACGAACCTGGTCTGGAATGAGGAGGAAGGTATAGTACATCCGTTATGGCTCTTTCGACATCATCATACATACATGTTATATATCTGGGGCCATATTACAGAAGCATGTTAAGTTAATATTGAACCTTTTCCATGAGTTTAACAATTTCTTTACAGGTAGAAAGGGTTATGCTAAGTGTAGATTCTGCAATTAAAATATCGATACTTAAGTTTAAAATGAAAACTCCTTTTTAAAAAATTAGTTTTTTGAAGAAATATAACAATTCCAAATTTTACAGTTAAGTTAAAATATGATAAAAAATCTTAAGATGCTTCTGTAATATGGACCCAGGGAGACTTCCTCGCAGGGTTTTGTTCAACAAACCATGGAATTTCAATGTTAGCCCAGGGTTTTATGTGTCTATAGAAACGTGGCAGTACCTCATACTTCTTTTTGGAAGGTCTCCCAGGGCATTTTTCTCAGAAAACCAGAGCACTGTATCGAGTATATATGTTGTAAGACAATGGATAAATTCCAGGGGATTTTCATCCCCTGCTAGGAGACAATGGGCGATTTTTATCCCCCACTGGGGGGTGGGGTTATTGCCTAAAAAGATTGCAAAATAGGTCAGGTCATGTTCAATATCAATTGAAATAAATAACAGAAAACACCAACTGCAAAAACTTATCAATTATATTTTTGCAGTGATTTATTTTATGTTGAAGATAACAGTAAAATACAGTCCCTCCATTCAAATGATAGCAAACTAATGTTTATAAATCAGTTACCTTACTTAATTCATTATTTTTCCCAGGAGCCTTCACCAGGCAGGCTAAGTTAGGAGAGATGGGTATTAAAGCACTGCTTCAGAAGCTCCTTAGTACAACTGACTCTGTCCTCTTTGAAAAGTGAGTATGAATTTGAAATCTCTTAGTTTTGAGATGATTATTTTTTTGTTGATCTTACCTACTTAAGAACTTAATACCAAACTATTTATTGTAATTATCCCATTTGTGAAAATTTGCAATAAGGTGGAAATGTTCACAATTGAGGTGGAAGGTAACCCAGGGATGCTAAATTTCCGCTTTTCAGATTGGTTTTTTTTTTTGGCAACAAAACTTCAAAATTAAAATTGTTACCTTTTATCTGATTCATACAATTTTTTTAATTTTTTTGGAATAAAAGTGATAGGGATACTCCTTCTAGTTGAAGTATGTGATTTTAAGCCATCTAAATCCATTTCATAATATTCTTTCTTTACAAAAATGGTCTTGAAATTATTCCATGAAAAACAATAGTTATACGATGAACATGCTTTAGATTTTTTTTAATTTTAGCTAGTCTGTTTTTGGAAAAAAAAATGTCATAGGCTTGGTGGTGTTGTCTTCAGCAGAGCCGTTGTGTAAACATTTTAACATTGGTACACCTGTTGCCAGATATGATACACATTTATTGCCAAGCCCTACAACTCTAGCTTCAATAATTTTTGAGTTGTGCCCCTTGTTTGAATGAAAAAACTGATGAGCTTTGGCGGATGCTCCGTGGCTCTCTTGTATTGTTCTCAGATTTATTCAATGAATGACATGTATGATAATTATCTTTTGAAAACATTTCAGGGTGAAGACAGCCTTGCAACAGTTCACATGACAGAGAGTGGTGTACAGACTTGACCTTTGACCTTGACCCAATATCTTGACCTTTGACCTTGACCCAATTAATTGACATTTGACCTTAACCCAATTTCTTTAAATATTTTAAATCTCAAGGGTTTCAAACTTAATCATCTTTTTTTTGTTTAGCAAAATTTTGTATACATTAACTTAATCTAACCTAATAGCAAATAGTTCATTGTGATTATCATAAAGATAATGTCTTTTTTAAAACCTCAGAACTCTTCAAAATTATAATATGACACACACTCCTGTTTTTAGGGACCTAAGGTGATGGATAAAATTTAGGCCCTGACGTAGATGGTAAAAACTTATATTTCGTGTTTAACAGTCTGTGGAACAAGAGTTTTGGGTTCTTAAATTCCTTTCAAACTTTGTTATGTCATAGGAATATTCATGTAGAATTTCAAAGAAAACCTTTGTTTACCATTGAATGTTTAGGAGTGCTGGAATTATGCTTTATTGAGTACTACATGTATATTTTACAGTGACTTTGTATCAAATGTTGATGAATTAATGTGAATGGTATTGTTAGGATTGTTTTGAAGACCATACCTGTGTCTGTATAATTAATATGACAATAAAAGAGATATGTACAAATTGTAAATTTGATGTCATATATTTATGTAAGAATGAATGTTGTTCGGTATGTTGTTTAGGGATAAATGCTTACATTTGGAAAAAGTTTTAGGAAGATTTGTTCTAGTGTAAAACTAAAATGTGTTCAAACATTAAAGCTTTGTCTTATTCACAGGTTTCCAGCGCTATTACTTTTCCTACTTTTTCCTGCCTTTTCCTATCTTTTTACTACCTTACTCTTCCTGTTTCCTACTTTTCCTACCTTGTTCTACCTTTTTTTCTACCATTCACTACCATTTTCTTTATTTTCCTGCCTTTTTCTACCATTTTCATACCATTTTGTACCCGTCCCTACGTTTTCCTAGCGTTTTTTTGCTGTTTCCAACTATTCCTGCTATTTTTACTTATCCTACCCTTTTTTAATAAGCCTCCTTCTTTCCTACTTCTTGTTAACAACTCCTGTTAATCATACTTTTTTATGGAAAACTCAATTGTGCTCTCTGAAAACCTGATGAGTCCAAAGCGATGCATATAAGTTGATTTAAACATTGTATTTAGGGATTGATCTAGTTTTTTCTTGCGTTTATGCTGTATGAACGCAGTAGGGTACGCGAGCAAATTCCATGAAGCGCACTAGCGACCAATACTTATATTTAGATTAACAAAAACATAATATTTGCGATTGAAAATAAGCATTATCTTCTGAATTTAAGTATTTGTTCTTAAAGAAGTGCAACCGACAACATACGTTTGTATAAAGGAATAGCTGTTTTTTGTAACGTCGTATATTAGTGGGTCAATGACGTCGCGATAATCCAATCGGAGCACAATATTGAAGAAACAATTACATCATAACTACTTGCGGGTTATTCAATATGAACGTCAAGTTTACCTATACAAAAAACAAGGCGAATGTATATATAAGATATATTTCCTACTTTTTTTGTCTAAAAAACTTTACTTTCCTTCTTTTCTATGAGACATTAATTGATAGCCTGTTTACATATCTCTCCTAATAGCTCCTGATTTTCCTACTTAACTATGGGACACTTCACCTGTTAAGACGTAAATTTATAGCTTATCTTTAGTATAAATGGTGTTTATTGTCTTATTTATGTACCAGTTGAACATGAAAATATGTGAACAAATGTTTTGCTGTAATAAATTTCAGAAGTGAAAATATGACTTGTTTTGAACCCTTGTCGTTTAAACAAAACATGGTGCAGTTTATCAGTAGGATTTTAAAAATAACTTTACAAGGATGTTCACTGTGAAAAAATGTGCGCGTCGAACGCAAGATTCACGGTCAGTAGGTCAAAAGGTCAAGGTCACACTAAAGGGCAATTGGAAAACATTCCTTGTATTTTGGCTTGACAATGCTGTGGCATGGTCAAGCATTTCTGATGTTAAAACTATGACACAAATGTTCAGCGTGAAAAGCTGGTGTGTCAAATGCAAGAGCCATGTCCTACTGACATCAAAGGTCCAAGGTCAAGGTCAGACTTACGAGTCATCGACCAAAATTTCTTGTTTTTTGGCTTAGCCATGCTCTTTGGAATTAAAAAAAGAACTTTGCACATATGTTAACATTGAGTATCAACAACTTTTTTTCAATGTTTTATCCTTTCTCTTCAGCGGTAGACTTAACATTGTTGGCGTTTTGCTGACAACGCCAATTGTCCGTTCATCTGGCGCATTCAATAACCTATTCGTGATATTTTCAAATACGTTGAACACGGAGAGACAACATAGCAGAAACTGCAATAACCTGTCCTTGGCTTGTTCCAAATTAGGTGACAATTTAAAGGCTCGTGACTATACAAATGGTTGTGATAAGGAACCTTATATTCTGAAAGCTGACCGAAATTTTTATTATATGAAAATAGTTTCTGCTTAGACAAGTGATTGTGGTTTAATAATATGATGATGCTTCCAAACTTACTGAGTGGTTTTCTCGTGTGCTTTTGCGGTAATAAATATGTTCATATCGTTTAATTAAAAATGTAAAATAAGAGAATTAGCTCTTATTAGCTTTGTGTAGTTGAACGTATAAGCGGGGGGGGGTCGTTAATATAGATAGCGTATCATCTGACAGAATTTTAGAGTAAAACTCATTAAAGAGAACACTTAAAGGTTATTGCATATAGATCTGATGCCAACTTTTATAAACAAAAGCCATCGGAGCGCAGGGTGCAGTTACAGCTGGCCAGCTATCGGACCTTATGACGTCACTTTGGCACAGTGACGTCAATGCCGCCACGAGCGTTAGAGTGCAGCTGCAGGGTCACACATACACGGGGTCAACTTCGGATAGGGCAACCAGCCCGTGAGTAGCAATGTTCAGTCCTTACACTTACCTTTCGTACCATACAATTCATACTCGGCAACCCAGCGTACGATAAAAACTTACATAGGTTATGATACGCTGGGGTGCCGAGGAGGCATACAATTGTTTATGTAAAGGTATTTGAAAAGAATAGCTTCGAAACGCGACACCTAGGGAAGTTAAATATATGTCAGAGCCACGTCTTTGCGGTATACTGTCTTGGTCTTAGTGTGTGCATCTCTGTGTGCGCCAATGACAAAAAACCTTTTGTTCCTTTGTTTTACGTTAATCTATTCTGACGAATGTCTCGCTGATTACGTCATAATAATAATAATTCTGACTAAATCACTTTTTAAGTTGAACAATGTTTTTAGGTTGTTTAGCTACGTTAACGACCAGTACTACTTTTCACGCCCGACCTACGCGGCGTTACTTAGTCTCCTTGACAATTACAATCACGCGGTTGGCTCCGCTGAGCATACATCAGCTCAAGAATCACAGGAAGTGACGTCATTCCTCGATGAAATCTCCAAGACAACTGTTATGCAGAAGGCACATGACTTCCTTAGCCAACACGGTAATGAACTACCTATATATAGAAACGAGTGTTTTAATACCACAATGAACACTATATATTCGTTTGTCTAAAGCCTTAGTGTGTTTTTTAAACAAGCCATTTACGCTCACCTTGTTATTTTTTTGAAGTTGTATACATGACCTTTTGATTGACCGAATATGACCCATAATTTAATTTAAGCTATATGCCTACACAGTATTTCTGATCAAGTTTCAAGACGATTATTAAAACGACAAGAAGACAATCAACATCAAGAACGATTTTCTCAGATTATTTGAAAAGTTTTGAATTTTTGTTTCATTGTTAATTCCGAAAAAAGTAATTATATTACAGTTTTCTTAAGAAAAAAATAAGAACTGTTCACATTGGTTTTACTTCAATCGGCCAATTAAATCGCAGCTTTAAATTTCTCTAGCAAGAATCTCGCGATTACAAACTAAACACGAATAAATATGGCTGCCTCAAGTTGAGGCGGATCCGTGGTCTAGTGGTAATATACTTGACTATTAATCCAGGGGTCGCAGGTTCGATTCCCCGTCGCATCACTAAAATACTAATCGTCTTCCGGGAGGGACTTTAAATGGGGGTCCCGTGTGGCAGTGCTATACACTGGTGCACGTTAAAGAACCATGGTAGCCCTAACAAGGGTTACATTCTGTCTGTGCACTATGACCCATAAAACCTAAAATGATTAACAATCTTAACGGAGCACTCGCCGAATGGGCAAGGCCCGAGTGCGAGTATAAATAAGCTTACATACACACACTGAGGCGAAACAAATTGACTGTTTCTTCTGCGCGAAATGACATAGCGATCGTACTTTGTTTAACTTGTTGACGCGAAGGTTTTGCTTGTTTATTTGCATACAGTTATAATACAGAGATAAACACATTCTGATCTGAAGGTTATGTGGGACCTACTTGGAGTGATTTCGAAACAACACTTCGACAGATATGGTTCGCTACGTACCCACGTCATGGGGGCACTTACGACAGTTCCGGTTTTGAGCACGTGTTTATCGGGGAAACGGACAGTAAAGGCGTGGTCGGCTTCCACAACTGGATACAGTTTCATTTACAGGAACAGAAGGGCAACCTGGACTATCTGGGATATATATTCTCTAAGGCGGTTAGTACGGAAACATTTCTTAAAGCTGCACTCTCACAGATATACCATTTTTACAACTTTTTTATTTTTTGTCTTTGAAAGAGCAAATTTTTGCATAAATATCTGCAAACCAATGATTTCAGATTGCTGACAAAAAATCATATCATAGATTCTCAAATTTTCGTTCGAAAATTAATGTTTTATGGCTTAAACCGTACGGTTTAAGATAAATGTATAAAAAATCATTTTTAGAACTTACATATAAAAATCTGCGATGTAATTTTTGTCAGCAGTCTTATATAATTGGTTTCCATGGATTTTCGCAAAAAGTGGCTAGTTCCAAGACAAAAAAAAGTTGTCAAAACGTTCAATCTGTGAGAGTGCAGCTTTAAGTTTATGAAGTTCTGCCCGCGCCAATCGGCTGCATTATGGCTCCACCCGCTTTGACACCAAAACGACCCAGAGTATGATGCCCAATTTAGTGAAAATTTATCAGTTCAAATAAATGGTGGCTGTTTCTGTCGTTTCGCAAATTAAAACCATCAGTCACAGTTGTTTTGTAAACGAACGTAGATTTATTAACTCAACAAAATAGACAAGAAATTATAAAAGATACAGTGTTTGTTTAACGTTGTTTCTGTTCATCCTCATCTTGTTTGATCAAAACTTGTAGTACCTATTCTCATAAACTTCTATTTCATATTGAACATGTTGTATTACTTGTTCATTCACCATATTTGTGTTTATATATGAAGTTACGAAGACGATATACCCAGTGCACGTCTTAGTAAACCATATATTCTGTTCCGTTCTGTTCCGTCCGTATTATAAAGAGAGTTCTTGTTTCTTTGCAGCCAAACACCCTGGGCGTTCATTTCATGTGGCTTCATAAGACGAAGGCGCTGGGGTCGTTCATCTATGGCACAAGCCCCGAATTTGACATCGCGATGTTCACGGTGTGTTACCTGACGCATAAAAACCAGCACTGCAACTTCTCCGTGGACGGACATAACATGGAGGTTCTCACGTATGAGATGACGCATGGGGGCGGGGGTCACCTGGGAACAGGATACGTTAACTAGGGGACCAGTGTATGAAAACTTCTGGTGTAATAAATGGCTATGAATGTTCATAAAAGTATCTGGATAATAATCGAATGTTCACTTTTAGGCTCACCTGAGCACGAAGTTCTCAGGGTGAGCTTTTCTCATCGCCCACCGTCCGTCGTGTGCCCGTCGTCCGTCAACAATTGCTTCAAACGACATCTCCTAAACCGCATTTTCAATTTTGATGAAATTTCACTTGGATTGTTCCCTTTTAAAAGTGTTCAAATAAATTCCATGAAGAACATGGCAACCGAAAGGAAATAGTTTTAAAGATATTCTTGATATAAACCATGAGGCCTAGAGCTTAGATATTTGGTATGTTACATTGTCTAGTGGACCTACAAGGTTTGTTCAAATACTCTTCTTGCCTGAAAATGCTTGGCCAACCCATTTGATATTTTCTATGTAGCTTCATAAAGTGGCCCTCTATCAGATCTGTTCAAATCGTGCCCCTGGGATTCAAAGCAAGTATTTTCTTCTTTTTTTTGAAGTTAGAGGAATGACATTTCGACCATGTGTACAGTTTGGATAACACATATCAATGTTATGCTTGGATAACCTCGAATATAACCTTTTGACCTAATTTCTTATTTTAAATGCTACAAAAATGAATTTAGACACATATGCAGTTTTGCAAACAAATGTCAATGTTGTCCTCGGTTATACTATACTGCGACCTTTTGATACACTTTCTCATTTTAAAACGACATCAAACTAATTTGAACCATGAGTACAGTTTTGAAAACAAATATCAAAGGTGTACTTAGCTGACCTTGACTTTAACCTTTTGACCTACTTTCATATTTTTGAAGCAACATCACTACATTTTAAAACACTGTGTGCAATTTTGCGAACAAACATTAATGTTGTCCTCGTTGGCTATACTGTGATCTTTTGATCCATTTTTGAAGCTAAAATTTTGGACCAGGTTAACAGTTAAGCACTAGCCGCATTGTCATAAACTTCTTTAGTCTCATTTAAAAAAGATATAAAACTTTCACTCAGGCGAGCAATAAAGAGCTATCATGGCCCTCTAGTTTTCAATTTTCAAGAAAATGCTAAAATTGTATAAGTCCATCGTTTGAACCCCATCTGAAGTTCGTTCTGTGTTCTAGAATTTTATTGCATACTTATCTTGATTTATATTTAAAGGCTTTGAAACGGGACTTCTTTTTTTGTTTAGTAATTTGTTGTGTTTTAAAAAATAAAATTAGAAAAGTCTATAGTTACCTAATTTGCTTCATTTACTCATTTTCCGAATGAAATTCCCAGATTAGTTCGGCTGTTTCTGCAAAACAATAACCTTTTCTTTCAAGCTGGCCAATATTTCGACTTAACTCTTAGTTAATGAGCGGAAACCGATTTAGTTCACCTTCACCCCACATATCTTAATTTCAATTCCCATGGCACGTCTACACATTAACTTGCTATGTACCAAGTTTCATCACTATGTGTCTCCTAGTAAACGTTATCGGGCAGAAGCCCTTTTTCATTTTAACTTACGGTGAACTTCACATAAACCAAAGGCATTTCGAAGGTACATATTGACATAAACGTCCTGCACATCAAGTTTCATAAACAATCGACATATTTTGCCGTACATAATGGCAATAGTTTGGCCAATAATTCCTACGTCGCGAAGTCGACAACGTATTTTATTCAAATTCACTCTCTTAAGAAGAGATTGCATTCATCTATGAAGTCCCGTGCCCATACTTTTGAGTCCTTGCTTCATCTTTTGGGGGAAAGTAGTGCTTAGTATTAATACACATTTAAAAAACCGAGTGGATGTTCCTACTGATACTGATCAAACACATCATAAAATGAAGCCTAATGGGTATTTTACCACTGCCTTGCAGTGAAATGATAACGATCAAAAGCTATTTACATTTTTGACAACCTTCTGATTCCGCCGTCTGAATAGAAGTTCCATCTTACAGACGGAAAAAAACTCGGTATACTCAATATATTGGGTAAATTGTATAACCAGTCTGGTTTATCGTAGATATACCTCGTTAAGGAAAAATTTAATCCATTTGGAAAGGACCACTTTTATTACCTCGCTTATTTCTTTTTATTAGCACATGACAGTGAATCAAAGCATGGTCATACCATCTTTGACAATTGGCTACTTTTTATCTTCATAGATTTTGAAGGTGAATGGTTTGTGATTTTAAAACACCGGATTTGGTTTACCGAATACACAGTGATTACGTTCAATACGTCATGGGTTTTAAGTTACTTTTAACAAACTTTTATATCTAAACATTTTAACCCTTTCACCAGATGATAAACAAACAATCATTGAAAGTGTTGTATTTTATAAAACGGATATTTTCATTATATTGTCTCGTATACATATATATCAAAAACATTTCATATAAAATAATGAAAAAAAATCAATATGTAATTCCAAGCAATATGACAAAGAACTGAATCATCACACAACCGCTCCTTGCAGTACTTTCAGTGCTTTGATTTTACTATCCTCAGCATGTCAAAACGTCAGAAAACAAAAGAAATTCAAACACTTTCTTGTTGACCTCTTAAAATGCCTTGACAATTATTGTTTATGTTTTCCGGTTTCGTTGTTTGTTTTGATGCAAAATTAAACTAAGATTTGTAATTGATTTTTCTACATAATACCAAACATTGCACGTTCTTATATATACTGTTTCCTTCACATACTACTCTAAAAGTAGTATGGATTGTTTGCAGCGGGCTTCAACTTTGGTCTCTCAATTTCAAACTGAAAATAAAGACGTAATGTAAAACGTGTAACGATTATAACGTGCGTTTGGCGTAATGGCGCCAACAGAAAATCAACTTGATATGTGAATTACTAAATTTAGGGAATTCAGCTTATGGAAGCAATTTTAGAGGGAGGGGGCCACAAATAGTGTACATCCAAACATCGCTTATAAATGAACTATGATGTATTTCGTACTTAAAGACCCCTTTGGTGTCATTTAACTCAATGAATTAATATCTTCAGAGTTAACTACTTTAAAGCTGAAGAAAACAAGTATACTATTTCAAAATCATGCAGTTCAATTCAAGGCTTTCATTTTAAGAATATACATATTTGAAAGTTGTCGGCAAAACGTTTTAGAAGAGGGCCGCGGAGTATATGTTACTGTTCTTTTCAGTCATTACCTCGACAATGATTTATCTAAATGTATGTGCCCTGTCATAAATGTGCGTATTGTTTTATTCGCCGATAACATCGACATCGACGCTGACAACATCGACAATTACACTGACAACATCGGCATCGACGCTGACGACATTGACAATAACACTGACAACATGAACAACTACGGTGACAACATCGACACTAACACTGACAACATCGACATTTACGCTAACAACATTGAAAGTTACGCTGACATATCGACAAAAACGCTTACAACATCGTCAACTACGCTGACAACATCGGCAAATATACTGACAACATCGACAACTATACTGACAACATCGGCAACTACGCTGACAACATCGACACCTATACTGACAACATCGACAACTACGGTGACAACATTGACACCTATACTGACAACATCGACAATTACGTTGACAACATCGGCAACTATACTGACAACATCGACAACTATACTGACAACATCGGCAACTATACTGACAACATTGGCAGCTACACTGACAACATCGACATTAACGCTAACAACATTGAGAGTTACGCTGACATATCGACAAAAACGCTTACAACATCGTCAACTAGGCTGACAACATCGGCAACTATACTGACAACATCGACAATTATACTGACAACATCGTCAACTACGGTGACAACATCGGCAACTTTACTGACAACATCGACAACATCGGCAAATATGCTGACAACATCGACACTTACGCTGACAACATCGACAACTACGCTGAAAACATCGACAACTACGCTGACAACATTGACAACTACGGTGACAACATCGACAACTACGCTGAAAACATCGACAACAACGCTGACAACATTGACAACTACGGTGACAATATTGACAACAACGCTGACAATATTGACAACTGCGGTGACAACATCGTCAACTACGGTGACAACATCGGCAACTTTACTGACAACATCGACAACATCGGCAAATATGCTGACAACATCGACACTTACGCTGACAACATCGACAACTACGCTGAAAACATCGACAACTACGCTGACAACATTGACAACTACGGTGACAACATCGACAACTACGCTGAAAACATCGACAACAACGCTGACAACATTGACAACTACGGTGACAATATTGACAACAACGCTGACAATATTGACAACTGCGGTGACAACATCGAAAACTACGCTGACAACATCGACAACTAAGCTGACAACATTGACAACTACGGTGAAAACATCGACAACTATGGTGACTTCATAGACAACTACGGTGACAACATCGTCAACTACACTGACAACATCGACAGCTACGCTAACAACATCGACAATTATACTGACATCATGAACAACAACGGTGACTAAATCGACAACTACGGTGACTACAGCGACAACTACGGTGCCAACATCGTCAATTACGTTGACAACATCGACAACTACGCTGACAACATCGACTACAACACTGACAACATCGACAACTATACTGACAACATTGGCAGCTACACTGACAACATTGACATTTACGCTAACAACATTGAAAGTTACGCTGACATATCGACAAATACGCTTACAACATCGTTAACTACGCTGACAACATCGGCAACTATAATGACAACATCGACAACTATACTGACAACATCGGCAAATATGCTGACAACATCGACACTTACGCTGACATAATCGACAACTACGCTGAAAACATCTACAACTACGCTGACAACATTGACAACCACGGTGACAACATCGACAACTACGCTGAAAACATCGACAACAACGCTGACAATATTGACAACTACGGTGACAATATTGACAACTACGGTGACAATATCGACAACTACGCTGACAACATCGACAACTACGCTGACAACTCGACGACTACACTGACAACATCGGCAACTACGTTGACAACATCGACAACTACGCTGACAACTCGACAACTACACTGACAAATCGACGACTACGGTTACAAAATCAACAACTACGCTGACAACATCGGCAAATACGCTGACAACATCGACACTAACGCTGACAACATCGACAACTACGCTGACAAAATCGACAACTATACTGACAACATCGACAACTATACTGACAACATCGACAACTAAACTGACAACATCGGCAACTACGCTGACAACATCGACAACTATACTGAAAACATCGGCAACTACGCTGAGAACATCGGCAACTACGCTGACAACAACGACACCTATACTGACAACATCGACAACTATACTGGCAACATCGGCAACTACGCTGACAACATCGACACCTATACTGACAACATCGACACCTATACTGAAAACATCGGCAACTACGTTGACAACATCGACACCTATACTGACAACATCGACAACTACGGTGACAACATTGACACCTATACTGACAACATCGGCTACTACGTTGACAACATCGACACCTATACTGACAACATCGGCAACTACGCTGACAACATCGACACCTATACTGACAACATCGGCAACTAAGTTGACGACATCGGCAACTACGTTGACAACATCGACACCTATACTGACAACATCGGCAACTACGGTGACAACATCGACACCTATACTGACGACATCGGCAACTACGGTGACAACATCGACACCTATACTGACAACATCGACAACTACGCTGACAACATCGACACCTATACTGACAACATCGACAACTACGGTGATAACATCGACAACTACGCTGACAACATCGGCAACTACGCTGACAATATCGACACCTATACTGACAACATCGGCAACTACGCTGACAACATCGACAACTACGCTGACAACATCGACACCCATACTGACAACATCGGCAACTACGCTGACAACATCGACAACTACGCTGACAACATCGGCAACTACGCTGACAATATCGACACCTATACTGACAACATCGGCAACTACGTTGACAACATCGGCAACTACGCTGACAACATCGACACCTATACTGACAACATCGGCAACTACGCTGACAACATCGACAACTACGCTGACAACATCGGCAACTACGCTGAAAATATCGACACCTATACTGACAACATCAGCACCTACGTTGACAACATCGACAACTATACTGACAACATCGGCAACTACGCTGACAACATCGGCAACTACGCTGACAACATTGACACCTATACTGACAACATCGGCAACTACGCTGACAATATTGACACTAAGCTGACGAAATCGACAACTACGCTGTCAACATCGACAATTTTGCTGACAGTTACGCTGACAACATTGACGCCAATAATTTGATAATGCCTCGACTTTTTTGTCTTATTTTTTTTATAGGCGGGCTTAAAATCAAAATCAAGATTCATATGCAAGAAATTTATGTTAAAAGATATACTACCTTTTCTGGCAAGTTCAGATTAGACAGAGATGACCCTGGTTTGATCTCAGTGTACGCCCCGGACAAGACGTCACTCTCGTTGTCTTGATAACCGTAATTTACGTGGCTGTCTTCGATCGAGTGTTTCCTTTTCCCGTCGGGTTGGTATAAGTAGGTCTGTAATGGTATTAACGTATAGCTGATAATATGAATTGCATAACAATCCGAATTAATAAAGACAAACTGTAATAAATAGCATCATATAAACTCTTTTTAACTGGCAAGCCATTGTGCATAGATAATGACAAGTTACAAGGTTTTGGCCCAAATATTAGGGATGGTATTCAATATTCATAAGTAAATCTTATAGTCATACGTCATTAGCTTCATTTACTCTAGTCAGTTATTAATAAAAAAGAAATCCGATTAGCTATATCCTTCTTAGCATCATTTAAAGCGGCACTCTTACAGATATACCATTTTTACAACCCTTTTTTTGTCTTGGAAAGAGCAAAATTTTGCATAAATATCTGCAAACTAATGATATAAGATTGCTGACAAAAATCAGACCGTAGATTTTCATATTTCCGTTCGAAAATTAATGTTTTATGGTTTCAACCGTTACTAACGGTTTAAGAAATAATGCATAAAACATCATTTTTGAACTGAAATATAAAATCTGTGATCGAATTTTTGTCAGCTGTCTTATATAACTGGTTACCATGGATTTTCACAAAAATTGGCTCGTGTCAAGACAAAAAATAAAAAAGTTGTCAAAACGTTCAATCTGTGAGAGTGCAGCTTTTAGAGTCCGACCCATTAATTATATGTTTTCATATAGCTGGTAACCCTATCAAACGTTATAAAACAGTATTTATTTCATGAAAATACATTGAAACACATATTAAACTTGTATCATCGTAAAGATTGAGGCGATAGCTGAAAGCTAATATTAATACCTCTAGCCTTTATTGATATGTAACAATACACAGTGCCTACAGTTAAGACATTACTTATTTCTTACTTAGTCTAACATACTAATTTTTAAGCATATCCACCTACTCACCGGATTTCCAATACTATCGGTGACCACTCTGTGCTCTCGACCGTGAAAGAACGCTGAGGAAGAGGACGGGCCTTCACTCAGCGATCGCCGGGCCTCAGTGGGAACATCGTTATAGTCAGGCCCTGGGCCGAAGTCGGACAAATGGCCTTTTCTGAGGGTACAAGGAAATCCATGTTCATTCAATACCGTTTAACTTGTCGGTGTTACTTTTATTCATTTTTTGTATCATGTATAAACTATCCTTAATATTGGAATAAATATAATTCAAAAGTCCGCAGTTTAAAGATTTTATTAAAATATTTGTCAAAGACATTGAAATTTATCATATCAAGTTGTTATTATTGAATTATGGACTCTGGGGTTCAGATGAATAATTAATTTTATAATATCTGTGTCAATTGTGTACACGTGAACATCTTCGTTTTTTATTTAACTTCTGAATAGTTAATGATTTCTCCGAATGCTTTACAAACATGCATGTTTCGAGCTGCGAATAATTTTATATCAACATAAACAGACTTACCCCTCCTGGTTAGACCGCATACAGCAAAGTATGACCAGCAGTACTATGGCAAACAGTAGCAACGCCCCACCCACTCCCGCGGTAATGCCGATTATATAGGGCAGTGACAGGGCCAATTTGTCTGTTTTATCCTGGCAAAGATCCCCGCTGTAGATGTGGTCATCCGTCTCTGGACATCTGGAAATGATGGCATGTTGTTTTAGATTTGTATCCCCACATATACTGAAGGAAACAATAATAAATACTCCACCTAATACCGCTGTTATCCGAATATTGTACGGCAGGAATAAGGCGAGCCTTTGTTACCAGTTTCGATGAAAATCTGGTTATAAGAATGATGATTTCGATGGTCGGGCGGATGGGCGTGCGTCAAACATTGGTTTCCACTAGGGATGGAAGCGAATATCCGAGTATCCGGATATCCGGATATCACGCAAGTATTCGGATACCAAAATGGGTATTCGAATATTCGTTAAGAATTAAAATTTCAATGAAATAGCTTAGCAGAGACATAGCAATTGTTATAAAACTTTTTCAGATGAAATATTTCAGGTGATCAACAGTGTCTGTCGCGAAGCGGGTATATGTCACAAATCGTCTGCTAATTGGGTGTTTACACAAGGCGTGATATTGTGTCCTTGTGCAGCACCCTGTGAAATTCTATGACCTTGTTTACAATGACAAGTGTTGTTTTATGATCACACATGCGCTTAATTGACACTAATTGGCACTAGTTGATATTAAACGGATTGATCATTAATCCGTAGGAATGATCGTCCAATCACAAGTTAAGGGTCGTGCAATCAAAGCTATTAATGACCAATCGAATTTTTGATGAATATACATGAATAAATTATTGCTATCTGAACAATAAATACAAAAATAAATTTTCTACTTATCACTTTTCAATCAAATTTCCATCATTTTGCATCTTGTAATTGTGTTTTGAATTATTAATCGTTATTCCTGTATCATCGCCTCAACAGTAACATGGTGGACGCTATCTTGTTTCTGAACAAGAACATGCGTTCGATTAAGTGCGACATCGAATGAAAACTGTTGTGAAGTATTCGAACATTTCGGACTTAAGTAGTGTGTGTACAGTGTTTAATTAAATTATCAAATATATAAATGATTTATTTCCTATTTAGTATTTATTCACGTTTTATGTTGTGTAGTGTATTTTATTTTTCATACGATATGTAAACCTGTTTAGTTTATTGATAAATAAAGAAGTACACGCATGTAAATAAAGAAAAATCAGATCGTCTTTTTGTCTTTTTATCTTTTCCGCAATTATATCCTTCATTACAAAACACCGCAGAAATTGTAGGTATTGCATTAAATCAAACAATGTAATGAAATAAAATTACAATCGACTTTCAAATAATCAAAGCGTCATTTAACATGAAACCTGCTGATAAATAACAAACTCGAAAGCACGTGGCAGTAACCAAGTGGACAACTATGTCAAATAACAGAAGGTGGGTGACATATAATAGGAAATTTACTTATTATGAAAACAATTTGATACGAGTATCCGGATAGTATTCGAATACTTGATACGAATATCCGGATACCGATTTGGTATCCGGTTTCCATCCCTAGTTTCCACCAAATAACATAGGTTAGCATCGATGGTCAGAAATGAAATGGGTGGGTAGTTGACAAATGTAAACACCTAATGATGAAGACCAGTCCTTTCCTAACACAGATCGTCGCTATAATTTTGACAATCTTCCTCTACACAGCTTGAAACTAAGAATGACTTTCTTGTTGTCAGGTCATACAAAGTCGAAACTCGCTTTGTCGAAATCTGTTATCTCGATTTTCTGGTTATGTCGATTGATTTTCGATATTTTTCGGTTGAGTTGGATTTTGGTTATGTCAAATGTTCGTTATCTCGAAGTATTCCTGTAATCCCAACTACTTCGACATAGCGAGTGTTAGCAAAAGATAGTTTAAGCATAGGGCATAAATAGGTATATTCCCCTGCATTCCAAAGTATCCGAGACCAGACATAAAAACTTTGTACCATGATTTTCATGAGTTTCACGAGGTCCGACGACTTCGACATAACGAGTGTAGATGGTTTAAGCACATGGCAGAAATAAGCATACTTTACTGCCTACCAAAGAGCGGTAAAACGAAGCCAGACGTAAAAAAATGTACCATGTTTGAAAGTGTTTTCTTTGTTTCCGTCTTTATTTCAACTCCTATATCGGAACTCTAACCAGAATGTGGAGCATAGCTGTGTTCAGATAAGGAGGTAAAGCTTAGCCGTGATCTATCAAGGAGGTGGAGCTTAGCCGTGATCTAACAAGGAGGTGGAGCTAAGCCGTGATCTAACAAGGTGGAGCTTAGCCGTGATCTAACAAGGAGGTGGAGCTTAGCCGTGATCTAACAAGGAGGTGAAGCTTAGCTGTGTTCAAATAAGGAGGTGGAGCTTAGCCCTGATCTAACAAGAAGGTGGAGCTTAACCCTGATCTAACAAGAAGGTGGAGCTTAGCCGTGGTCTATCAAGGAGGTGGAGCTTAGCCGTGGTCTTACAAGGAGGTGGAGCTTAGCCGTGATCTAACAAGGAGGTGGAGCTTAGCCGTGATCTATCAAGGAGGTGGAGCTTAGCCCTGATCTAACAAGAAGGTGGAGCTTAGCCATGATCTAACAAGGAGGTGGAGCTTAGCCGTGATCTAACAAGAAGGTGGAGCTAAGCCGTGATCTAACAAGGAGGTGGAGCTTAGCCGTGATCTAACAAGAAGGTGGAGCTTAGCCGTGGTCTAACAAGGAGGTGGAGCTTAGCCGGGATCTAACAAGAAGGTGGAGCTTAGCCGTGATCTAACAAGGAGGTGGAGCTTAGCCCTGATCTAACAAGGAGGTGGAGCTTAGCCGTGGTCTAACAAGGAGGTGGAGCTTAGCCGTGGTCTAACAAGGAGGTGGAGCTTAGCCGTGATCTAACAAGGAGGTGGAGCTTAGCCGTGATCTATCAAGGAGGTGGAGCTTAGCCCTGATCTAACAAGAAGGTGGAGCTTAGCCATGATCTAACAAGGAGGTGGAGCTTAGCCGTGATCTAACAAGAAGGTGGAGCTTAGCCGTGATCTAACAAGGAGGTGGAGCTTAGCCGTGATCTAACAAGAAGGTGGAGCTTAGCCGTGGTCTAACAAGGAGGTGGAGCTTAGCCGGGATCTAACAAGAAGGTGGAGCTTAGCCGTGATCTAACAAGAACGTGGAGCTTAGCCGTGATCTAACAAGAACGTGGAGCTTAGCCGTGATCTAACAAGAAGGTGAAGCTTAACCGTGATCTAACAAGGAGGTGGAGCTTAGCCCTGATCTAACAAGAAGGTGGAGCTTAGCCGTGGTCTAACAAAAAGGTGGAGCTTAGCCGTGATCTAACAAGGAGGTGGAGCTTAGCCGTGATCTAACAAGGAGGTAGAGCTTAGCCGTGATCTAACAAGGAGGTGGAGCTAAGCCGTGATCTAACAAGGAGGTGGAGCTTATCCGTGATCTAACAAGGAGGTGGAGCTTAGCCGTGATCTAACAAGGAGGTGGAGCTAAGCCGTGATCTAACAAGGAAGTGGAGCTTAGCCGTGATCTAACAAGGAGGTGGAGCTTAGCTGTGATCTAACAAGGAGGTGGAGCTTAGCCGTGATCTAACAAGAACGTGGAGCTTAGCCGTGATCTAACAAGGAGGTGGAGCTAAGCCGTGATCTAACAAGGAGGTGGAGCTTAGCCGTGATCTAACAAGGAGGTGGAGCTTAGCCGAGATATAACAAGAAGGTGGAACTAAGCCGTGATCTAACAAGGAGGTGGAGCTTAGCCGTGATCTAACAAGGAGGTGGAGCTTAGCCGTGATCTAACAAGAAGGTGGAACTAAGCCGTGATCTAACAAGAAGGTGGAGCTTAGCCGTGATCTAACAAGGAGGTGGAGCTTAGCCGTGATCTAACAAGGAGGTGGAGCTTAGCCGTGATCTAACAAGAAGGTGGAGCTTAGCCGTGATCTAACAAGGAGGTGGAGCTAAGCCGTGATCTAACAAGAAGGTGGAGCTTAGCCCTGATCTAACAAGGAGGTGGAGCTTAGCCGTGATCTAACAAGGAGGTGGAGCTTAGCCGTGATCTAACAAGGAGGTGAAGCTTAGCCGTGATCTAACAAGGAGGTAGAGCTTAGCCGTGATCTAACAAGGACTTGGAGCTTAGCCGTGATATAACAAGGAGGTGAAGCTTAGCCCTGATCTAACAAAAAGAACGAGATTAGCCGTTTTTATAATTATCATGCGGATAAAACAAATCGTTTTTCGTTAAAATTGCACGCTATTTATTGATCTGTTTTGACAACATGATGTATAGTACACTCGCGCTAACGTGCTCATGTATAATTTGAAAAACTGGAGTTGCGGTTGCCACAGATGAAAAATGAAATTGGCTCCATATTAAGAACAAGAAGATTCCGTCTCTTTACATCTTTCGTCCAAAACTTTTAACTAATCAGCAGTTTTACAACGCATTCAAATGCCATAAAGTATGTCAAAATAAATACATAAAAACATCTTCAGATGCCCTAAATCTTTCCGTAGTGCAACATAGTCAGGTAGAAAACATACACATGGGCGTTTAAATACATTCTGTAAAGATCTCTTTAACTTACCGAGGCGTAGATTTATTGGAGTACCATTGAGACAAATCCGGCAAAAACATGATTGCTCATTTTTGCTAACGTCTAAACGTGTTACGAATCCGTGCGTATTCATTACATGGAATGTTATGACCAGGCAATAAATACAATCGCTCGTCTCCAGTTACGCCCTAACACGCAATGCAAATATGTAAATATATCAGCTGGAATATCGGACGGCACCTAGCTCCCATACCCCACAGCGAAAGATTTAACACTCAAAGAAAACATTTTAATTTATTACAACTTTCGCATTGTTACTTGACATATTTTCGTACTTTTGAATATGCTGACACCGTCTGTACGGTTTTATAACTATGGTGGTATATAACTGCCGTAAGATAACCTGTTAACGTTTGCGAATTGTTTCGTGTTAACCACTTAATTTGTTAACTGGCTAACTAGTTAATATCCGTGTTACTTTTTTGGTAAGATAAATATCATAAGACTAAAAACAGGCTTGAACGTGCCCAGAACTGCCACCTATTACCTTTTTTGCTGTACAACATTAACAGGATAACTAGTTATGGTTTGCGAATTTCACTTAATAAGTAAGATACTAACTCGTTAACGTAACAAGATTCGGGTCACCGCTTAGCTATAAAAGCACTTTTGGCTCCAAGCAGTAACTGGTTAACTAGTTATGGTTTGCGAATTTCACTTAATAAGTAAGATACTAACAAGATTCGTGTCACCGGTTAGCTATAAATGCACTTTTGGTTCCAAGCAGTATCTGGTTAACTAGTTATGGTTTGCGAATTTCACTTAATAAGTAACATACTTACTGGTAAACGTAATACGATTCGTGTTACCATTTAGCTTTAAATGCATTCCAGAATCAGTCCCTAACATGTTTACTAGTTATTATCTTACTAAAATCATCTCATTCTTTCATCCTTTCGTTCTATTCTTTAAAAAAAATATTCATGTGTATTTCTAGGCAAAAGTAATATTCCCGATATGTGTTAAAATAATAAATTTGTTACTGGTCCTATTCTAAAAACAGCGCGAAAAACACTGAAATACCTGCACATTGTAGCGTTCATGGGTTCATCGTAGTAACACACTCCGCCATTTTGACATTCCAGCAAGGGTTTGGTATGGTAACATACGGGTGTACATATGATGCTGCTGTTACCACGCGTGTCACAGCTATACCCAGGGCGACATTCTGCTATACCCTCGTATTTATCACAAGGTCGCGCATTAGTTACTGTAGGAACAAAAAATAATATTACTCAAAGTCAGATGGGAAAAGTACTCCATTAGATTCGTTAAAATTATGAAAACAGAATTGAATTGCTTTACTGAATAAATAATACAGGTTTTTACCTTTTACTTATTCAACAAATCATCAACCAAAACTATTCAATGTAATGTAACTTAATAGAAAGAGGTCGTTGGTTCGAGTCCAACTAAGGCGAAGGGGGTCTAGTGGCATAGGTGTCCGCATCTCGCTCAAGATGTCGTAGCTCGAGCCAAAGCAGGGTGAGAGTGGTCTTATGGTATATGTGTCCGTATCTCACTTAAGAGATCGTTGGTTGGAGTCCAACTAAGGCGAAGGGGTCCTAGTGGCATAGGTGTCCGTATCTCACTCAAGATGTCGTAACTCGAGCCAAAGCAGGGTGAGAGTGGTCTTATGGTATATGTGTCCGTATCTCACTTAAGAGGTCGTTGGTTGGAGTCCAACTAAGGCGAAGGGGTTCTAGTGGCATAGGTGTCCGTATCTCACTCAAGATGTCGTAACTCGAGCCAAAGCAGGGTGAGAGTGGTCTTATGGTATATGTGTCCGTATCTCACTCAAGAGGTCGTTGGTTGGAGTCCAACTAAGGCGAAGGGGGTCTAGTGGCATGGGTGTCCGCATCTCACTCAAGATGTCGTAGCTCGAGCCAAAGCAGGGTGAGAGTGGTCTTATGGTATATGTGTCCGTATCTCACTCAAGAGGTCGTTGGTTGGAGTCCAACTAAGGCGAAGGGGTTCTAGTGGCATAGGCGTCCGCATCTCACTCAAGATGTCGTAACTCGAGCCAAAGCAGGGTGAGAGTGGTCTTATGGTATATGTGTCCGTATCTCACTCAAGAGGTCGTTGGTTTTGCCCAACTAAGGCGAAGGGGGTCTAGTGGCATGGGTGTCCGCATCTCACTCAAGATGTCGTAGCTCGAGCCAAAGCAGGGTGAGAGTGGTCTTATGGTATAGGTGTCCGTATCTCACTCAAGAGGTCGTTGGTTCGAGTCCAACTAAGGCGAAGGGGTTCTAGTGGCATAGGTGTCCGCATCTCACTCAAGATGTCGTAACTCGAGCCAAAGCAGGGTGAGAGTGGTCTTATGGTATATGTGTCCGTATCTCACTCAAGAGGTCGTTGGTTGGAGTCCAACTAAGGCGAAGGGGTGCTAGTGGCATAGGTGTCCGCATCTCACTCAAGAGGTTGTGGGTTCGAGTCCCACATTGGTGAGCGTGATCGAGTGGAATATGTATCCGCATCTTACTCAAGGGGTTGTGGGTTCGAGTCCCACATTGGTGAGCGTGATCCGGTGGAATATGTATCCGCATCTTACTCAAGAGGTTGTGGGTTCGAGTCCCACATTGGTGAGCGTGATCCAGTGGTAAAGGTATCCGCATCTCACTCAAGAGGTCGTGGGTTTCGAGCCCCACCAGTGTGAGCGTGGCCTAGAGGTATAGTTATCCGCCTCTCACCCCGATGTAGTGTGGTCGAGCCCCACCAGTGTGAGCGTGGCCTAGAGGTAAAGTTATCTTCTTCTCATCCCAGAGGTCATGGGGTCGAGCCCTACCAGGTTAATAGTGGCCTAGAGGTAAAGTTATCTTCTTCTCATCCCAGAGGTCATGGGGTCGAGCCCTACCAGGTTAATAGTGGCCTAGAGGTAAAGTTATCTTCTTCTCATCCCAGAGGTAGTAGGTTCGATCCCAACAATGGGCAAGGTTTCTTGGCATTTCAACCAGGGTACAATACTGGTTTCCGTCCAGAGAGTGATTCATATCAGACTTCACCTGTCTGTATGTATCATCGAGCAAACAAAATAAGTTTAAACAAAGAAAGTAACACATTACCTTCATCAAACGCTTGTGTATATTTGCTGTTTGCCACCACTGTAACAGTCTCTTTCATTAACACTAATTCAGTTTCGTTGAGACGTTTAAGTGTTTCATTCCCGACACTTGCTAAGTTTGTACCGCCATAAAACTTCATTTCAAAGTCGACGATAATACTACCATTCCTGAAAGTAAATGTTTTCATATTAAAAGAACAGCTTGACACACTTATTATATTATAATCAACACATATGTATGTGAAACTTATATATTTGAGATAACGTTTAAAACCACGATGAATACAGTTATGGCAATGCGAGTAAAATGTAGAGGTAAGATGGATAGAACTGATGTTTAAAGCTGATCAACGCTCAAACATCACGTTTTGATTTTAAATGTTACTTTTATTTCTTTTTACTTTAAGTTAGGAGGAATATTGTTAAAGCTAATTAATCGTACTTAAGTGCTTCTTACCGAAACCCTGTCACGCTAACTTCCTTAAAGCCGTCAATAGCATTAGTTTCATTCGCAAACAGCCTGTTCATCTGGGTTAGAGAAAGAAAAACACATTTCAGTTTCGTATTTGGAAAGACAGTTATAAAGATATGCAATAAGAAATATAAAGAAAGGATAATTATTTGAAACAACTATATTCTTTTTTTTTCTTTTATGTTATATGCATAAAAGGATATAACGGACAGCTTATTGCGGTTTTTCAGAAAAGCGCTCCAAATTGTATGCGATTATATCGTGTTTTTTATATTTTAGATAACAATATCGGAATTGGGTCTCGGCCTTTTGCGCGCTGATTTTTGATCGGAAGTGAGAGCCGGCAATGAAAAATATCGAATTGATATATTCGCCGTTTGAAAGGGTAATACATTTTTTTCACTGGTACACCTCTATAAGCTACCTAAAAGCTGATGAATTGCGTACCTCATCAAGTACTTTAAACCGTACCTCATCAAGTACTTTAAACCGTACCTCATCAAGTACTTTAAACCGTACCTCATCAAGTACTTTAAACCGTACCTCATCAAGTACTTTAAACCGTACCTCATCAAGTACTTTAAACCGTACCTCATCAAGTACTTTAAACCGTACCCCATCAAGTACTTTAAACCGTACCCCATCAAGTACTTTAAACCGTACCTCATCAAGTACTTTAAACCGTACCCCATCAAGTACTTTAAACCGTACCTCATCAAGTACTTTAAACCGTACCTCATCAAGTACTTTAAACCGTACCTCATCAAGTACTTTAAACCGTACCTCATCAAGTACTTTAAACCGTACCTCATCAAGTACTTTAAACCGTACCTCATCAAGTACTTTAAACCGTACCTCATCAAGTACTTTAAACCGTACCCCATCAAGTACTTTAAACCGTACCTCATCAAGTACTTTAAACCGTACCCCATCAAGTACTTTAAACCGTACCTCATCAAGTACTTTAAACCGTACCTCATCAAGTACTTTAAACCGTACCTCATCAAGTACTTTAAACCGTACCTCATCAAGTACTTTAAACCGTACCTCATCAAGTACTTTAAACTTACCAAACCAAAACTCAACTAACTGAACGATTCAATGTCCAATGATATCAAAAGGATCCCTTTAGACCATATTGGTCGTAATTCAAAATAAAACATACTTTGATTATTTCGGAACATGTTTTGTCAAAAACACATTTAATGTTTACATGTATTTGAAGTTTATTTTTCAGATTAATTTATTTTAAAAGTTTGATTGACAAGTTTGAAACGAAATGCCAGACCTCCGATTCGAAATCCCTAGCAAGTTGTCTGAAGTAACTTGTTGAACGATTTTGCAGACTCTCATTGAAGGGCAGCTCGTCTCCTAGAGTGACTTCTAAATCGACGACTAACACGAGCGAATCTGAAATATTTTCAGGATAACGAAGGCCAATTTAATTTGATTATCTTAAGAAAATATATGTTTGAAAATGTAGCTTTCTAATGGATTGGTAACCATTACTGATCTTAAGCGTCTAGACGGAATATGGACAAATAAGGTACGTTGACTTATGGACTGGTTACCCTTGTCTCAAACGACTAGACGGATTAGGGACAATTAAGGTATGTTGAGTTATGAACTGGTAACCCTTGTCTCAAACGACTAGACGGCTTGTGTACAAATAAGGTATGTTGACTAATGGACTGGCTAATCTTGTCTCAAACGACTAGACGGATTAGGGACAATTAAGGTATGTTGAGTGATGAACCAGTTACTCTTGCTGGTCTTAAACGTCTAGACGGATGAAAGATAATTAAGGTGTCTTGACTAATGGACCGGTTACCCTTGTCTGAAACGTTTAGAAGGATTATGGACAATAAAGGTATGTTGACTAATTGACTGGTTACCCTTGTCTGAAACGTTTAGGAGGATTATGGACAATAAAGGTATGTTGACTAATTGACTGGTTACCCTTGTCTGAAACGTTTAGAAGGATTATGGACAATAAAGGTATGTTGACTTATGGACTGGTTACCCTTGTCTGAAACGTTTAGGAGGATTATGGACAATAATGGCATATTGAATAATTGACTGGTTACCCTTGTCTGAAACGTTTAGGAGGATTATGGACAATAAAGGTATGTTGACTAATTGACTGGTTACCCTTGTCTGAAACGTTTAGAAGGATTATGGACAATAAAGGTATGTTGACAAAAGGACTGGGAACCCTTGTCCGAAACGTTTAGAAGGATTATGTACAATAAAGGTATGTTGAATAATTGACTGGTTACCCTTGTCCGAAACGTTTAGGAGGATTATGGGCAATAACGGTATGTTGACTTATGGACTGGTTACCCTTGTCTAAAATGTTAAGATGGATTATGGACACTTTAGGTATGTTGACAAATGGACCGGCTTCCCTTGCTGGACTGAAACATTTAAAAGAGGTGTGGGCATTTTAGGTATTTTAACTGATGGACTGATAACCCTTGTTGATATGACACCTTTTGGAGGAGTATAGGCAGTAAAGGTATGTTAAGTAATGGACCGACTACCCTTGCTGATCCGAAACATTTTGGAGGATGGTAGCAGTTAAGATTTTGTGAACTAATGGACTGGCTACCGTTGCTAGTCTGAAACCTTTTGGAGCATTGTTTCGCAGTTAAGGTATGTTAACTTATTTACCGGTAACCCTTGTTTATCTGAAACCTAATGAAGCATTGTTCGCAGTTAAGGTATGTTAACTAATGGACCGGTAACCCTTGCTGATCTGAAACATTTTGGAGCATTGTGCGCAGTTAAGGTATTTTAACTAATCGACCGGCTACCCTTGCTGATCTGAAACATTTTGGATTATTGTTTCGCAGTTAAGGTATGCTAACTAATGGACCGGTAACCCTTGCTGATCTGAAACCTTTTGATGGAATGTGGGCAGTTAAGGTATGCTAACTAATGGACTGGTAAACCCTTGCTGATTTGAAGCATTTTAAAGGATTGTGGGCAGTAAGGTATTTCAACTTATGGACCGGCTACCGTTCGCTGATCTTAAACATTTTGCAAGAATGAGGACAGCTAAATTATGTTTACTAATTAGAAACTAGAAAACAATTCTAATTAAAAATCCTCCTATTACATGGCACGATTTAAGATTCAACAACAGTAAAGCAGTAGTCGACACCTTATTGCTTCATGAATAGTTACAAACGCACCGTACATTTGTCTTCTTACCTACAGGGTATTCTACAACATAAGACGGAGTTGTAGTAGAATGTGAAGTTGTAGGAGAAATCGTTGTTGAAGTTGTGTTTTCATCTGTTTCATTCGTAGAAAGCGTTGTTTGCTCTGCTTCAGTTGTAGTCAATAAAGGAGAATCTGAACTCGATGGAGAATTATATGTTGATATTGTTGTAGATTCTGAAGCAGAAACCGATGTGTCTTCTGTGCTAGAGGCTAGACTTGAGACTGACGTTGATCCAGAGGACGGAGTTGTATTTTCTGTAGTTACTGTCACTGATGTTTTAGAATAATCACTTGTGGTAGAAGACGGGCTACTCACAGATGAATAAGCCGATGTGGTAGTTTCATTTTCCGAGGTTGATGATGATCCTGATGATTGTGAGTGTCCTGTACTTGAGGCTGAACTTGAGACTGCCGTTGATCCAGAAGACGAAGCAGCATTTTCTGATGTACCTGTCACTGATGTTGTTGAATAATCACTCAAAGTTGAAGATGGGCTGTTCGCAGTTGAAGAAGCCGATGTGGTAGTTTCATTTTCCGAGGTTGATGATGATCCTGATGATTGTGAGTGTCCTGTACTTGAGGCTGGACTTGAGACCGATGTTGATCCAGAAGACGAACCTGTAGTTCCTGAAGTTACTGTCGCTGATGTTGTAAAAGAAGAAGATGGGATACTCGCAGTTGAAGAAGCCGACGTGGAAGTTTCTTTTTCCGAGGTTGATGATGATCCTGATGATTGTGAGTGTCCTGTACTTGAGGCTGAACTTGAGACTGACGTTGATCCAGAAGACGAAGCAGCAGTTTCTGAAATTACTGTCAGTGATGTTGAAGAATAATCACTCAAAGTAGAAGAGTGGTTACTCGCAGTTGAAGTAGACGACGTGTGTGTTTCTCCGCTCGATGTTGATGTTTCTAACGATTGAGTAGATGTTGGAACTGTGTTTGAGGAAGAGCTTAGTGTGCTCTCAGTTGAAAGGTAAGTGGTTACGGTTGAGACATCTCCGGTACCTATTGTACTTGTAGTCGATGCCGTTACTTCTGACGAAGCTGTTGGAGAAGATGTGGTTGATTCCGATGTCACTAGACATGTCCCACACACCATGAGAAGTACTACAATGGGGAATTTTCCTGAAAGTAATAAAGAAGAACCTCTTATGAATCTGCCAAATATACGTTTAGTTACCCATTTCAAAATATAACAATTTTTAATGCTTGTTGTTTGTCTGAATATAAGTAACTGAGGTTATTAAAAATACAGCTGATATCGAAAGTGTAGTTCACATTATGTAATTCTAAATTGTAAAAAAAAAATACTGCTGTAATTTCTAAATTCTAGTTCATAGGCCGATTGTTAAGAACTTTATCAAAGTTAACAACATGATTAACTACTTCGTTGTTAACTTTTAATCGTGATTTATTTAATTATGCTCGAAAATCCAAATTAAAAAAGATCAGCCGAAGTAGTGTGGGTTTTTTTCAAATCGTGTTAGAAATACAGTATTTTCCAGAGCAGTAACAATTAAACTGTTAACAACGATGACGTTAACAACGTTGTTAACTTTAATAAAGTTGGCCCTAAAACGTTATTTCTAAATTTTAGTTCATATAATGTTGTAACATTACTGTTGTGCATAAATTTATGACACAGCGCGTGTAGACATTTACTGCTTTAGAAGGAGGTCTGGAGTACAATAATGTATATCATGTTTTTCAATAACTTCATAATATTTATCACTAACATAAAACTGAAATCCCACTGTTTCAAACTGTGATTTGATTGTTTTCACTGTTTCGTAATTTCAGCCCGTTCTTCTACCTGAATCAAACATCAGCGCACACAGGGCTGGGACATAAAATGTTCTGAAAAGACGTTTTTCGTGCGAACAGTTTAATAATGAAATGCAATCAAAAGTCTTTTCATAGTACTTTTAGGCATAGAAAAAAATAGCAAAATTGTTTGTTTCAGTGTAAGATCGCAATATATTTCACACGAGGGAACATTTTCAGCTAATGAAAATATTGATACTTCATATTAAGTACTAGGCTTAATTATTTGGAATGTCACATTCTATTGTGATTGAAAGTTTGCCTACTGCCACTCATCCGCTACATACCAGTACTTCATACGCTAACAAGGCCCATTCTTAACCATAAAGATTGTACTTCATGTAAGTTAACTATTACTCAACCTAAAGTCTTTTTATTTCAAACATATATGATTAGATATACTTGGTTTTTCAGTCATAAATTTAAAAAAAACCCATGCCAATTCAATGTGTTTTATAAAAGTAATATCCATTAGACAATTTTATTGCGGCAGGCAATAATCGGATATAAAGCACTTTTTACAGCCTGTTTTACCGCGTCGGTGATGCCTTGCGTCAACATAAGACTTGTATCGCATGTGTGTCCGGTTTGTTTGATGTTTTCGTGGACCCTTAATGTTTATAATAGTGGCAATGTTATGCACAAGTCAATTGTCACCACCTCCCCCCCCCCCCCAGGTCCGGCCCCATTCCCAGCTACATTTTGCGCGAAGACAAAAACACCCATCGCATTCACCCGGCACTGCGGGGCCATGTAAGGTAAAACACGGCCCATTTCCCCGGCTATCCCCGGAATACCGCCTTACCTGGGTGCGTGGTTACAATTGACTGGTGCATTAGGTTATATTCAATTCTTTTTCCTCGATTGATACGAAAGCTGACAACTTATAGAACCGAGAT